>NW_027556291.1:63617299-64074799 GCF_003287225.1 Phascolarctos cinereus | reverse complement strand
AAACAAAACAAAACAAAAAGATTAAAGTGGATCAAGGAGACCTAGGCAGTAGAACCTGAAGAGGGAAATATTGCCTCAAGAAGTGAAAGGAGAAGATAGTTGGCAAGGCAGGTCAAAGTAAATAAGAAAAGGTACTGGAGAGTTAGGGTTGGGTTAGGTAAGGCAAATTGGCAAAACAAATCGATGGCTGTTGTAAAGCTGAAGGTTGGAGTTCTTGTGGCTATGAAATTGTTGAGGCTAAGAAAGAAGTGGTTATCAAGTTATTAACAGATGACAATTGGCTATACATTTTTAACTGGGTGCTTAAGAGTGAGGTACACAGGGGGCAGAGGCAAGATGGCAGAGTGAAAGCAGTGACTTGCTTGAGCTCTCCCCCAAATCCCTCCAAATACTCATAAAAAATGGCTGTAAACAAATTCTGAAGCAGCAGAACCCACAAAAAGACAGAGTGAAACAAATTTCCAGCCCAAGACAACCTGGATGATTGATCAGAAAGGTGTATCATGCCGGGATGGGAGCGCAGCATGGGCATGCAGGAACCTCTTGCTTTGCCCGTGTGTGGATCTGGGTCACAGTTCTGGGCAGCGGTGCTGGGGTGAGGAGGAGCGCTGGCGTGGTGGAGCTTGGAGTGGCTGTAGAGAGGAACCCCTCCTCACAGTTATGGTACAGAAAGGAATACTTGTGGTCACAGGCCAGGAAAGGAGTAATCCCCCTTATCATACCACCTTGGAAGAACTGAAAATTTACAGGTCCCTACAAGTATCTCTGAAAACAGCTACACAAACCCCTGAAGCTTGGGACAGTACACTCTCCACATTGGAAGCAGACTCTTACCTTAACAAAGAGTTTAAAACTCAAGTAATTGTCTGGGATCATGAGCAAGCAGTGCAAAAAGACTCAGACTATATTATCTTACTTTGGTGAAAAAGAAGATCAAAATATACAACCAGAAGAAGACAATAAAATCAAAGCTCCTACATCCAAAGCCTCCAAGAAAAATATGAATCAGTCCCAGGCCTTGGAAGAGCTCAAAAGGGATTTTGAGAAGCAAGTAAGGGAAGTAGAGGAAAAACTGGGAAGAGAAATGAGAGTGATGCAAGAAAATCATGAAAAAACAAGTCAACAGCTTGCTAAAGGAGACCCAAAAAAATACTGAAGAAAATAACACCTTAAAAAATAGCCTAACCCAAATGGCAAAAGAGGTCCAAAAAGCCAATGAGGAGAAAAATGCCCTAAAAAGAAAAATTGGCCAAATGGAAAAGGAAGTCCAAAAGCTTACTGAAGAAAATACTTCCTAAAAAATTAGAAGAGAGCAATTGGAAGATAGTGACTTTATGAGAAATCAAGACACAGTAGAACAAATCCAAAAGAATGAAAAATTAGAAAACAATGTGAAATATCTCATTGGAAAAACAACTGACCTGGAAAATAGATCCAGGAGAGAGAATTTAAAAATTATTGGACTATCTGAAAGCCATGATCAAAAAAAGAGCCTAGACATCATCTTTCAAGAAATTATCAAGGAAAACTGCCCTGATATATTAGAACCAGAGGGCAAAATAGAAATTGAAAGAATCCACACTCCTCCTGAAAGAGATCCCCAAAGGAAAATTCCTAGGAATATTATAGCCAAATTCCAGAGTTCCCAGGTCAAGGAGAAAATATTACAAGCTGCCAGAAGGAAACAATTCAAGTACTGTGGAAACACAATCAGGATAACACAAGATTTAGCAGCTTCTACATTAAAGGACCGCAGGGCATGGAATATAATATTCCAGAGGGCAAAGGAGATAGGATTACAACCAAGAATCACCTACCAGCAAAACTGAGTATAATCCTTCAGGGAAAAAATGGTCATTCAGTGAAATAGAGGACTTTCAAGCATTCCTGATGAAAAGACCAGAGCTAATAGAAAATTTGACTTTCAAATACAGGACTCAAGTGGAACATGAAGAGGTAAACAGGAAAGAGAAATCATAAGAGACTTATTAAGATTGAACTGCTTACATTCCTGCATGGAAAGATGATATTTGTAACTCATAAGAACTTTGTCAGTATTAGGGTAGTTGGAGGAAAAAAAAGTGTATGTATGTATGTATATAGATAGATAGATAGATAGAGGGCACAGGGTGAGTTGAAGATTAAGGGGTCTTATCTGGAGAATAAAATTAAGGGATGAGGAGGATTATACTCAGAGAAGAGAAAGGGAGAGGTAGAATGGGGTAAATTATCTCACAAAAAAAAAAGAAAAGAAAAGTCTCTCACAGTGGAGGGGAAATGGGGAAGGTGAGAGGGAATGAGGAATCTTATTCTCATAGGATTTGGCTTAAGGAGGGAATAACATACACATTCAATTGGGTATGGAAATCTGTCTTACCCTACAGGAAAATAGGGGGAGAAGGGGACAAGAGAGCAGGGGAATGATAGAAAGGAGGGCAGATTGGGAAAGGGGTAATCAGAAGCAAATACTTCTGAGGAGGGACAGGGTCAAAAGAAAGAATAGAATAGATGGGAGGGCAGGATACGATTAAGGGAAATAGAGTTAGTTTTTCACAACATGTCTACTAAGGAAGTGTTTTGCATAAC
The DNA here is from genome assembly GCF_003287225.1 of Phascolarctos cinereus. Lineage (NCBI taxonomy): Eukaryota > Metazoa > Chordata > Mammalia > Diprotodontia > Phascolarctidae > Phascolarctos > Phascolarctos cinereus. Next base: position 64,072,213 of record NW_027556291.1, on the reverse strand, counting down.
TGCACATGTACAACCTATATTGAGTTGCTTGCCTTTTCAATGAGGGTGGGTGGGGAGGGAGGAAGGGAGAAAATTTGGAACTCAAAGTTTGAAAAACATATGTTTTAAAAAAATGTTTTCACATGCTACTGGGAAATAAGAAATACAGGAAATGGGGATACAGAAGTCTATCCTGCCCTACAGGAAAATAGAAGGGGAAGGAGATAAGAGAAGGGAGGGGGGGAGAGATAGAAGAGAAGGCAGACCAGGGGAAGGGGTATTCAGAATGCAAACCATCTTGGGGTGGGGGGAGGGGTGAGAAATTTGGAACTCAAAAACTTGTGGAAGTGAATATTGAAAACTAAAAATAAATAAATTTATATGAAACCTTGGTAAAAAAAAAAAGTGAGGTACACATCCCCACAAGTAGTTTTCAAAACCACAGGGCTGAAAATCTTGACTACTGTGAAGAGTATAGGAAGTTAGATAGTGATACCCACTCAGTGAGCTATGTGCATATTTCTGCCCTAGTCCATTGAGTATCATCTGTATTCTAAGCATAAGCTGCTCTCCTTCCTACTGGAGAAGGTAAAAGAACTCAAAGCCCTCATCTCCACACTCCAGGTTGTTAGAGAGAAGGAAGGCTTCCTAAAGGAAACAGACACAAAGGGGCAATGGAATGAAAACAGAATCTGAAGGCAGGAGGAGGGATTTGACTGATATCAGGATGTTGGAAAATAGAAGAATGTTACAAGGAAGGAAAAAGAGAATTGTACAATTTGATATTAAAAACAGATGCAAGGCTCTTTTTTTTTAAAGGAAAAACATTCCCTTTTGTAAATAGTATTTTATTTTTTCCAATTACATATAATCTTCAGCATTCATTTTTGTAAGATTTTTGAGTTCCAAATTTTTCTCCCTCTCCCCTCCCACATTCCCAAGATGACTAACAATCTGATACGGGTTATACATGTACAATCATGTTAAACATACTTCCATGTTAGTTATGTTGTGAATGAAGAAACAGAACAAAAGGGAAAACCCACCAAAAAAAGTGAAAATAGTCTGCTTTGATCTGCATTCAGACTCTGTAGTTCTTTCTCTGAATATAGACAGCATTCTTTTGTCATGAGTCTTTTGGAGTTGTCTTGGATCATTGTATTGCTGAGAAAAGCTAAGTCTATCATAGTTGATCATCACACAATGGTAGATGCAAAGCTCTTTCTGAAGATCCATTAGATTATAAGCTGCTTGAGAGCAGAGGCTGCCTTTTCACTCTTTTTGTATTCCTAGCACTTAGCACACAGTAGGCACTTAATAAATGTTTATTGAAGAGGAGGGAAACAAATGATCAGATGAGGAAAATGCCACTTTTCTGCCAAAAAAAAATTATCCAGGAGCACGAGAGGAGCTATCAGAGGTTATCTAGGAAGGGTCAGAGGAAGAAGAGAAGAATAAATCAAGGGTTTCTAAAATATCTTGTGTCCTGGACCCCTTTGGCCATCTGGTAAAGCCTATGGACTCCTTCTCAGAATAATGTTTTTAAATGCATAAACTAAAATATAAATGAATCCGAAAAGTTAGTAAAAGTAAAGATACACATTTTTCCCATCCAAGTTTATGGACTCCCTGAAATGGACCCAACATAAGGAATCTTGTAGGTAATTCTTGGCTCAGAGGTACTGAAGTAGCTATTTGTCAACCTTATAAAAAACCTTATGGGAGTCTGCTGTCTTCCCAGGCCCTGTGTAAAACAAAGAACCTCCCAAGATTTACCAAAACTACCCATTGTTAGTGATCCATGTGGGCCCAAGTGACACTGCCAGAAGGATTCTAGAAAGTATTTCCAATAATTATGAAGTCTTAATGAAGAAGCTGAAGAATGTGAGCAGTAAGGTTGTTTTTTCCTAAGTGCTGCCCTTTAGAGGCAAGAGAAGAAAAATATTGATTTGTAAATTGAATGGATGGCTAAGAAGGTGGTATCTGAGAGCTGAATTTAGATCTCTAGATCATGGCTTAAAATATCAGGATGACAGATTCCTGGCCAGAGATGGAGTATACCTAACGAAAGTTGGCAAGGATGTATTTGCCAGGTGTCTTACAAGTACTGTAATTTACAGCTAGGCTTAGAGAAGCTGACTAACCCATGATTCCACAGCTAGTAATAAACTGAGATGGAGTCTAGTCCCAGGACTCTCTTGACTCCAAGTCAAACGAATGGTCTTTCAACCATGTCCCCTTACCTTTGCAGGCTCCAGGTATGGGGAAACCCGTGGCCTCAAGGCCTCATGTGGCCTTCCAGGTCCTTGGGTGCAGCCTTTTAACTGAGTCCAAGTTTTCCAGAACAAATCCTTTTAATAAGGGTATTTGTTCTGTGAACTTTGGATTCAGTCAAAGGGCTGCACTTGAGGACCTACAGGGCCACATGTGGCCTCAAGGCCGCAGGTTCCCCATCCCTGCAGCTAGTGTTTCTTTCCAAGCAACCTTTTGATTAAAATATTGAGCACCTTGAAATTCTCCCCCATAGTACATTGTCAGTCCATCCAGTCCAGTTTAGAATTTAGATACCTCCTTCTAACCTTCCTTCTTAGAAAATCATTGACGTGATAAAGACAACCACCACCTTACTTTAGGAAGTCATTTACTGTTCTCCCTTAAAAATCGAAAAAGGGTAAGATCTCACATTTACATTTCATGCAGAAGTGTCCCTCAATCCATCATCACTCTGGATACAGAGATGCATTTTGTCACATGGACACAAACTATATTTATTTACTCATGGGAGTTTTTCAAATAAAAGCTGGATAATCACTTAGGGGAGGATATTATAATAGATGCTTGGCCAGATCCAAGTTAGACTTTGATACCTCTTCCTACTCTGTACTTCTTTGATTCTGAGACTGATTTTTATTTTTTTTATTTTTAAAATTTATTTTGATTTACCAACAATCACTTCTATATGCTTTTGAGTTTAAATTTTTTCTCCCCCATCCTCCCCACCACCCTCCCCAAGACATCACACAATCTGATATAGGCTAAACATTTACATTCCTATTAAACATATTTTCACGTTAGTGAAGTTGTAAGTAAAAATTGAAACCAATAGGAGGAACCACTGGAAAGAGGAAACAAAACTCAACAGAAGAGAAAAAAAAAGATAGCGATTCAACTTCCATAGTTCTTTCTTTGGATGTGGATAGTATATTCTATCACAAGGCCTCTGGAGATGTCTTAGATCCTTGTATTGCTGAGAAGGGTTAAGTTTATCAATATTAGTCATTGTATAACGTGGCTGTTATTGTGTACAAAGTCCTCTTGGCTCTGCTCACTTCACTCCGCATCAGACCATACAAGTTTTTCCAGGTTTTTCTGAAGTCAGCCTGTTCATCATTTCTTATAGCACAATAGTATTCCATTACATTCATATACCACAACTTGCTCAGCCATTCCCCAATGGATGGGCATCCTCTCAATTTCCAGTTCTTTACCACCACAAAAAGAGCTGCTATGAATATTTTTGTACATGTGGGTCCTTTTCCCATTTGTGTGATCTCTTTGGGATATAGCCCTAAAAGTGGTATTGCTGGTTCGAAGGGTATGCACATTTTTATAGCCCTTTGGGCATAGTTCCAAACTGTTCTCCAAAACGGTTGGATCATTTCACAACTCCACCAACAATGCATTAGTGTTCCAATTTTCCCACATCTTCTCCAGCACCTATCCTTTTCCTGTTTTGTCATGTTGGCCAATCTGATAGGTGTGATGTGGTACCTCAGAGTTGTTTTGATTTGCATTTCTCTAATCAATAATGATTTAGAGCACTTTTTCATATGACTATAGATGACTTTAATTTCTTCATCTGAGAACTGTCTGTTCATATCCTTTGACCATTTATCAATTGGGGAATGGCTTGTGTTCTTATAAATTTGTCTTAATTCTCTATATATTTTAGAAATGAGGCCCTTATCAGAGAGACTGGTTGTAAAAATTCTTTCTCAATTTTCTACCTTCCTTCTATAATCTTAGTTGCATTGGCTTTGTTTGTGCAAAAACTTTTCAATTTAATGTAATCAAAATGATCCATTTTGCTTTTCATAATGTTCTCTATCTCCTGTTTGGTCATGAATTCTTCTGTTCTCCATAGATCTGATAGGTAAACTATTCCTTGTTCTCCGTTTGCTTATAGTATCAGCCTTTATATCTAAATAATGAACCCATTTTTTTAAGGCAATTGGGGTTAAGTGACTTGCCCAGGGTCACAAAGCTAGTGTCCAGCATTTGGTCTGAGGCCAGATTTGAACTCAGGTCCTCCTGACTTCAGAGCTGGTGCTCTATCCACTATGCCACCTAGCTGCCCCTATCATGAGCCCATTTTGACGTTATTTTGGTATATGGTGTGAGATTTGGGTCTATGCCTAGTTTCTGCCATACTCTTTTTTGGTTTTCCCAGCAGTTTTTTTCAAAGAGTGGGTTCTTATCCCAGAAGCTGGGGTCTTTGGGTTTATCAAATAATAGATTACTATAGTCATTGACTACTTTGTCTTGCATATTTAACCTATTCCACTGATCCACCTCCCTATTTCTTAGCCAGTACCAAGCAGTTTTGATGATTGCTGCTTTATAATACAATTTGAGATCTAGAATTGCTAGGCCACCTTCCCCTGCATTTCTTTTCATTAGTTCCTTTGATATTCTGGACCTTTTGTTTTTCCAAATGAATCTTGTTATTATTTTTTCTAACTCTATAAAATAATTTCTTGGTAGTTTGATTGGTATGGCACTGAATAAGTAAATTAGCTTAGGTAGGATTGTCATTTTTATTATATTAGCTCGGCCTAGCCATGAGAAACTGATGTTTTTCCAGTTATGTAGATCTGATTTTATTTGTGTGAAAAGTGTTTGGTAATTGTGTTCATAGAGTTCCTGGGTTTCTTTTGGTAGGTAGGCTCCTAAATATTTTATGATGTCTACAGTAAGTTTAAATGGGATTTCTCTTTCTATCTCTTGCTGTTGGCTTTGTTGGTAATATATAGAAATGCTGATGATTTATGTGGGTTTATTTTATAGCCTGCAACTTTGCTAAAGTTGTTTATTATTTCAAGCAGTTTTTTACTTGATTCTCTAGGATTCTCTAAGTATATCATCATGTCATCTGCAAAGAGTGATAGCTTTGTTTCTTCTCTGCCTATTCTAATGCCTTCGATTTCTTTTTCTTCTCTTATTGCTAGAGCTAACGTTTCCAGGAAAATATTGAATAACAGTGGTGGTAATGGACATCCTTGTTTCACCCCTGATCTTACTGGAAATGCTTCTAGCTTGTCCCCATTACATATAATGCTTGCTGAAGGTTTTAGATAGATGCTATTTATTATTTTAAGGAAGACTCCATTTATACCTATGCTTTCTAGTGTTTTTAATAGGAATGGGTGTTGTATTTTATCAAATGCTTTTTCTGCATCTATTGAGATGATCATGTGGTTTCTGTTGGTTTTGGTGTTGATATGCTCAATGATGCTGATAGCTTTCCTAATATTGAACCAACCCTGCTTTTTTGGTATAAATCCTACCTGGTCATAGTGCATCAGTCCCTCCTCCCTTCTATTATCCCTTTACCTTTTCTTCCCCTTTACCTTTACTGCTTCTTCCCTCCCTTCTATCCCCCCTCCCTTTTCTTTCCCCTTTTCCCTCCTACTGCCTATATGGCAAGTTAGATTTCTACACCTAACTGATTGTGTTATTCCCTTCTTGAGCCAAAACTGATGAGAGTAAGGTTCAAGCAGTTCTCACCCTCCCCCTTCTTTCCCTCTGATGTAATAGGATTTTGTGTTTTATCATTACATCAAAGTCAACTAATATCCACCCCTTTTCTGTATACTCCTTTAACATGGTGTAATAACAATACGTTTCTCAAGAGTTCCAAGTGTCATCTTCCCTTGTCGGGATGTAAACAGTCTGCCCTTATTAACAACATATTGTATTTTTCTGTCCCATTTACCTTTTTATGTCTTTCTTGAATCCTCTACTTGAAGGTCAACTTTTTTGCTGAGCTCTGGTCTTTTTATCAGGAAGATTTGGAAGTCCTCTATTTCGTTGACCATCCATCTCCTCCCTTGAAAAATCATGCTCATTTTTGCTGGGTAATTGATCCTTGGCTGCAATCCAAGCTCCTTTGCCTTAGGGAATATCATGTTCCACAACCTGCGGTCTTTTAATGTAGAAGCTGCAAGGTCCTGTGTAATCCTGACTGTGGTTCCATGATATTTAAAGTGTTTCTTTCTGGCTGCTTGCAGTACCTTCTCTTTCATCTGGTAATTTTGGAATTTTGCTATTATATTCCTTGGCATTGTCAATTTGGGATCTCTTTCAGGTGGTGAGTGGTGTATTCTTTCTATGGTTATTTTACCTTCTGGTTCCAGGACTTCAGGGCAGTTTTCCTTTATGATTTCCTGAAAGATACTGTCCAGGCTCTTTTTTTTCATCATGATTTTCAGGTAGTCCAATATTTAAATTGTCTCTCCTGAACGATTTTCCAGGTCGGTTGTTTTACCATGAGGTATTTTACGTTTTCATCTATTTTTTCATTTTTTTGTTTCTGTTTGACTGATTCTTGCTCTCTCATAGAGTCATTAGTTTCCATTTGTCCAATTCTAGTTTTTAACAGATTGTTTTCTTCTGTTAGTTTTTGTACTTCCTTCTTCAATTGGCCAATTGTGTTTTTTAGGGACTTGTTTTCTTCAGTGTACTTTTTTTCCAATTGGCCAATTGTATTTTTGAAGGACTCTTCTACCTCTCTCATTTGACTTTTAAAATCCTTCTTGAGCTCTTCTAAGAAGGCTTTTTGGGCTTCAGACCAGTTCATATTCCCTTTTGACGTTGCAGATGTGGGTTTGTTGACAATGTTGTCCTCTTCAGAATTTCTGTCTTGATCTTCACTCTTCTCATAATATGAATCTATGGTATGTTTTTTTTACTCATGGTGTTTCTTTATTCCCTGGCCTTTAAAGAGATTGAGCTCTCCTGCTGGGGAACAGAGGGCACTGACCCAAGCTTCTTGTGTTGGGAGCCTAGGTCTTGGTCACTGGCTTTGTGTGCTGGGGCCTCTTATGTTGGCAATTGGAGGCTGTAGGATTCTGGCAGCTTACCTCGTGTTGGGCTGGAATCAGCAAGGCTGGAACTTTCAGGCAATTCTAGGTTGCCTGCTTTTCCTTTCCTTTAGCTTTCTTCAGCTCCTTTTAGATGGGTGCTGCAGGGTGTTTATCTGCCTGGGGCCCCTTGCAATGCTGCCTCCCACGTTTCTACTAATACACATGGAGATTCCTTTGAGGTAGAGTGCTGAGGCACCTGGTGGTTTTCTGAGCTGGTTTCCACCAGTTCCCCAGCCCTCACTGAGGCACTGGGAGGTCCAGGTGTTGGTGCTTGCCTGCTCTACCACCTGGGCTTCAGGATCTCCTCCTGGTTGACAGTTGGAGGCTGTAGGGTTCTGACAGCTTACCTGGTGTTGGGCTGGAATCAGCAAGGCTGGGACTTTAGGAAGACTCTAGGTTGCTTTCTTCAGCTCCTTTCCAATGAATGCTGCAGTGTGCTTATCTGCCTGGGGCCCCTGCAGTGCTGCTTCCCCTATTTTTGTTGAGGCACTGGGAGACCCGTTTGCTGGACTGCTGCACTGCTGCTCCCCGGCTTTCTCCCAGGTCAGCTGTTCCAGGGTTTTTTTCTGGGGTGATATTTTCTGAGTTTTCAGAGGTTGATAGGGGAGAGTGAGGGCGACTACCTTTTTACTCTGCCATCTTGGCTCCCGGAAGCGGAAGTTGAGACTGATTTTTAAAGCTTTATCTTATTTTTATTGATACCTTTGGTTGGTACTTTTTGTTTTAATGTCACATTCATTTAATAACTAATATTTATTTCATTTGATCCTCCCAACAACCATGTGAGGTAGGTGCTATTCTTATCCCCGTTATACACATGAAGAAACTGAGTCTGAGAGATATTAAATAATTTACCAGTGAGTATCTGAGGCAGAATTTGAACTCATGTCTTCCTAGCTCCAAGTCTATTTCTGAATATATCTCGCCCTCTCTCTTACTCAGAAAGCCATGCCTTGCAGGAAAGATCTAAAAGAAAGAGAGAGGAAAGGTCAGCAAAACTAACCTATACATTACCTATATCCAGTACTACATGCAATGTTCCACAATCATAGTCCGTAACTTGGGAATGAAGGGAGGGAGGTGCTAAGGACAGGGTTTTAGTGGCCTGCAAGCTTGATGTGACTCAGTGGTTTGATGATAGCCAAAAAAAAAAAAACCCTGGTGCGATCTTTAGCTGCATTAAAATCAGATTAATACTGTGATAATCCCACTGTACTTTCATTAAACCTCTTCTGGCATATTATATTCAGTCTAAGCACTACAGTTTAGGAAGACATTGATAAGCCAGAGAGTGTCCAGAAAAGGGAAACCACAATGGTGAAGTGCCTTGAGTCCATGTCATATGATGACTGCTTGAAAGAACTAGGAATGTCTCGACTAGGGAATACGAAATTCAGGGAGGATAAAACATCTGTCTTCCAGCATTTGAAGGGCCCTCACGTGAAAGAAGGATTGGGCTTGTTCAGTTTGGCCCTGAGGACAGAACCAGGAGCGATAAGTAGAAGTTGCAAAGAGGCAAATTTAGGCTTAAAGTCAAACAAAACTTCCAAACAATAAGAACTGTTCCAAGGTGGAATGGGATGTCTAGAGATGTGGCAGTCTTCCCCTCTTAGAAGTCTTTGAGCAGAGGTTGAATGACCATTTGCTGAATACGTTTTAATGGAGGTTCCTTTTGTGTATAGTTAAATAAGTAAATAGCTGCTGAGGTCTCTTTCAAACTCTCAAATTCCATGTTTTTACGATATTAAAATACTTTTTAAAGGACTCTAGTTCAGGGGGGAAAAAGACAACATAAGAGATAACAAAAAATAAAATTGAAGAACAAATACATTATAATAGATTTTAACAATCACCTAATAGCTTTGTAGGATAAAAGAACAGCTTTAGAAGACAAAACTAAAAACAAGACCATTAGATTAATTGGGATATGCAAAGATAGATTAAAAAGCCAAAAAAAGGTTAGACATTTTTCAAGGATCTAATTGGAGAAAATTTTTCAGAGTGGTAACCTTGTAATACTTTCTAAGCTGAGAGAATGCACAAAACAGCAGCAAGTAGAAATTCTACAGGTGCTTCATCAATAGACGTAATTGATAAACTACTAAATTACAAAGAAAAAATATCTAAATGTCAATAAAGAAAAATTATTTTTATTTTTTAAATACCAAGTGAAGTCATAATTTTTTAAAATGAAAGAAAAGTATCAGTTGGACAAAAATATAGAAATGTCTTGATCAGATCCCAAAATTGCATCCCATACAAATACAAATATATGAAAAAGAAACACCCATTTCAAAAATAAACAAGGCCAAGAAGTTATCAAAAATCATCACCTAAAGAGATGCCACAAGTATTACAAGAGGAAATAAGGCTAATTAAATGATGACTGATTTATAAAAATAATATACTTAAAAGTTTATTGCTGTAGTTACTATTGCATATCAAGGAGATTAAAAACAAGGTATGTAAACTTTTAAAACTGTAACAGGAACAATCAAACTAGTGTTGGGATAAAATGTGTGTCATTATCACAAAAGGATAAAAGACATATTACAAAAGACATATTACCAAAGACAAGAGAGAAAAAAAGCAGAGGGGAACAGATCCGGCAATAATAAAACCAAAACTCCTTTGTCTATAATTTTAAAAATAATATTAAGCTTTAGGGAAGCATAAGACTTAGTCATTTTTAAAAATGGAAATAAGACTTGTTTTAATAGTTGAAACTTGGCAGAAGGTTCTAAAAATTATCTCATTTATAGACTCTCTACACACTTAAACTTAGCTCTTGGTACTATGAGAAACTTGTCCAATGGCCAACATGCTGCTTGAGGAATGGAATCTCTGTCATCCTGACATTCTTGCTTCAAATGAAAGCAGAAGACAGGAGGAAGTTGCAGCTAAGTGGAAAGAGAGCTCACAAGTTCCCTTTGAAGAAGTAAATTGTAGAAATGGTAGAGTTAGCTTCAATATGCACCCAAAGGCTACACGAGACCTCTAGTCCCATCTCCCACCACTAGTGCCCTCCTTCCATAACTGTCTTGTGTTCATTTCATATTTATTCTGAATGTACACGTACACTCTTCCCCATTAGAATGCAAGTTCCTTGAGAGTAGGGATTATTCTGTTTTACGTATTTATGTGCCACATGCCTAGAACAGTGCCTGGTACATAGTACACACTCATAAAGTGCTTCCTGATTGATTGATTGATTGATTGATTGATTGATTAATAAGCATATTCAAAAAAACCACCATGAAAAGACAAGCTTATGCACCAGCGTAATTCATAAGAATTCAATATGACCTTCCAAATTAAATCAACATTAACTTTTATTCTAGGTGTCCTCTGTGCAAAGATGGGAATAAGTGAGGATAGAAAAAAATATATAAGAAAATATCTATCTGTTATAAGGAATGGAAGAAGTCAAAGACTTGTAGACTACACAGAATTCTCATGTGTATGTAGTTTCTTTGAAAAAAGAAACAGTAAGTTCTGTATACAGTGAGCAGTAAAATAAAACAAAAATGAAATTGATTGCATTTAAATTGATTGGAAGAAACTTATTATTGGTGTGAGAGTCATTCTTGAGCCATTTGTTTGTGTATAGTCAGACTACTGACTTGTTAGAGCAAAGCTCAAAACCTAGACGAAGCTAGAAAAAGAATGAAAATTTAAAAAGACTGTGGTGTTCAATTAAAATATCTCCATACTGACCTATTTGGATGACATATTAAAGGGGATATAGATGGAGGAAAGGACATAGACACAGACTACTTGATAAGTTCATATGGAAGTTTAACTGATGTAAATCAACTACCATAACCAGAAAACCCGAGAACCTAAGCAATGCCTTAGTCACCAAACACTTGACTTACTTGCCAAGCGTAGAGAGATGTCAGCCAAAAGGCAACAACAGTTTAGAGTGTAAATGTAGAAAGGATGATGATTGAAGATTATGAGCAATAACACCTCATAAAAAATCATAAGACTAAATTGGCCCATGCCTGGGACCCATATTGTACACTGAGTACTTCTGTGGGAGGGTACCGTATTACCACAAAACAGAGAAACTCAAGACATGAGCCATACCTAAGCTTTGTTTTAGAAATTTTCCTGGAGTTTTCTTCTGGGGTATGAACAAAGTCATGGAGAGAACTGATCCACCTCTGGTGTCAGACCTCTGGGATTGAACCTGTGTCCCTATGAGCTCAGAGCCCCTTGTTTGTGAGGGAGGTGAGGGGTTGATGGATATACTACAATGACAAATTCCCCTGTTTCTTTCTCCATTTATTTTCATCTAAATATTATCCCCTTGTTAAGATACACGGTTACCTTTGTTACCGCTGCTTTTTCTCCCTTCCAACAAGGTATACCCATCCACAGCCATTTTCTGTCCTGCATTTCAGAATAAATCTCAATGATACCTATGAGGTCAAGTTTGCCACTATAATGGATTAATGGTCCAAGGGTATGGAGACAGAATTTTCAAAGGAGGAAATACAAATTACTTGACAAAATATTCTACCTCACTTGTAGTCAAAGGGCTGCAAATAATAACAACCTCGAGGTACCACCTCACACTCATCAAATTGGCAAAAAATAATTAAAAGCAATAAAGAGCATTGCTGTTGGGGTTGGAGAGAAACAAGTTCACTAATTTATTGCTGATGGAGTTACAAACATGAAGATTCCTTCTGGCAGTACCGTCTGGCAGTATATAGTAAACATTAGAAAATACTATTTATCAAATACCCTTTTATGCAATTATTGCATTATTGGGAATATACCCTGGCAGAGTATATGCCAGACCTTTTTTTTTTTTTTTTGGTGAGGCACTTGGGGTTAAGTGACTTGCCCAGGGTCACACAGCTCGTCTCAAGTGTTTGAGACTGGATTTGAACTCAGATCCTCCTGACTCCAAGGCTGGAGCTCTATCCACTGTGCCACCTAGCTGCCCCCAGACCTTTTTTCAAAAAGATATCTTTTAAAACAATTTCATAGTAACATTATATATAATAGGAAAAAAAAAACTAGAAGTAACCTGAATGTCCAATAATTGGGAAATGGTTAATTAAATTGTGGTACAGTAATGATAATGCACTTAATACAGACAAGTATGAGGAATACAAAGAACTCTAAAAAGACATTTATGAAAGAATTTAAAGCAAAAAAAATCAGAATTAAAGGTACTATGATTGGATGAGGAAAAATGAATGAGAATGAAAGAACAAAGATACTTGATGAGAATTTGGGGTGGGATAGGGGAAAGGAACATTTTTAATGAAAAAAATTGATATTTTGTACATTGAAATTAGTTAATTTTAATGAAAATGGTTACTAAGCAAATGTAGCTGTTTTGTATTGATGCTTAATGTTAAGTCCCTTAGAAAAACTTTTTTTTTTTAAAGAAAGAAACTGAGAGAGAAAGAGAAATCCAGAGAGATGGAGAAAGAATGGCACCACTTAAGGGAAAGTTAAGGTGTTGAAAAAAGGCTCCTAGGGGTGAGAGAAGAGGAGGCATACTTTGATTGCACATTCAGCCACTCCTAATTATAATGACTGAGCCATAGGAAGCCTGTACTTGGCATTTATACCACATTTTGTATTTCCAAGAACTTCATAATCATCAATTAATTCTAGCAAAGTGGCTCCAGAAAATTGTTCTGCATTTCTGGTTGGCTCTCTAATTGCCAAGCAAGTGTTTCTCTTACTGATTTAATTCAATGTAATTCAACAAATATTTACTGAACACCTACGCTGTGCCTAGCTCAGTGCCAGGCACTAGGTAGGGGGTGGTACAAAGACATGGCTGCTGCCCACACAGAGCTCAAACTCTCCAACTAACTGGGAAATGCAAAGCCCAGGAAGATGGAGCAAAGACCTGACTGGGGTCAGGTCCAGCCATTTCCAGGGCACGCTTGAGCTGGGTGACTAGAGAGAAGCTAAAGGCTATAGCAATCAATCATCTGTGGGCAGAGCCACTCTATCAGAAGTCTCCTAGAGATGTGCAAAGATGGTGACACGGAATCAGAGACATCAAGCTGGAAGGGTCCTTAGAGATCACCTACTCCAACTTCCTTATTTGACAGATGAGGAAACTGAGACCTAGACAGATGAAGTGATTTACCGAAGGTCATGCAGTTAGCAAGTGGCAGAACTGGGATTTGAATCTAGGTTTTCTAACTCCAGACTCCAAACCCAACACTTGTTCTAGGAAGTACAGACCTCTCAATGTGAGACATTTTATACTTGGTTGTGTCAAATTGGCTAATTAGCCCCCAACAGGGATTGAGTTCTTGCCCCGCAAAGCCCTATACTAGGTCTTGTGGAAGGCATATGAGAGACAGTATGGTGTCCATGGAGTCTATGTTTAATCACCAAGAAATACTGCTTTCCCCTCATTTAAGCTTATTTACTGAAAGAACCTTTTTTCAAAAAAAAAAACTGTCTCATGCCCATCCTATAAGTTTTATCCTTTACCCAGCACCACCAGGAACTTTGGGAAAATGACAAGTCTTTCCACAGTTCTCAGAGGCTCCTCCTCAGCTCTGCCTCTTTCTGGGTGGCTCCATCCAGGTCATTAATCTAAGGAGTGTGGTTAGTATGGATTTCCCTAATCAGAATTGCTCCAATACCCTATCCTGTGAGGAAACCCCTGATTATGTTGTCATTCAATGAATTAATGAGTTAACGAATCAATTAATCCAATAACAAACATTTATTAAGGCTCTTTTATGTTCTAGACAGTGTGTTGGGGGCTGGGAATGAAGACACAAGTGTTAAACAGTTTCTGCCCTCACTGAACTTAAATTCTACTGGGAGAAAACAGCATCACCGCAGGCAAACCCCTTAACCTCCTCCAGCTTTAGGCCCCCACCTAGAAAATGAAGAGGTTGGACCAGCTCTCCATCTATGACCCTTAGACAGCTCTCTTCTCTCTGGGCCTCAAGTTTCCTCCAGTATAAAATTAAAGGATTAGATTAAATGGCCTCTGACAATCCCTTCCTCCTCTAGATCAGTGGTGATTCTAGGTGTGACCTTGAGCCAGTCATGTCCCTTCCTTCAACCTCAGTTTCCTCCTCTGCAAAATAAGGGAATCAGACAACATGGCTCCTGAGGTTCCTTCTAGCTTTGAATCTAGGATCTTACATTCACAAATAAATAATTAGGTCTGGGCAAGTCACATAACCTCTGTCTACCTTAGTTTTTTATCCGTAAAATGGGGATAATAATAGCACCTACCTCACAGGGTTATTATGAGGAACAAACAAGATAATATTTGTAAAGAGCTTTGAAAACCTTCAAGTGCTGTAAAATTCTGGCTATTATTATTAAAGGGAGAGAGATGAAGGAGGAAAAGATGAAGAGATTCAATTACGCAAACACAGAAAAGTGGGATCTGTTAGACAAATAACCAGACACGAATGGATACTGCATATAGTGGGTTTTACTCTTAGGCACTAAACAAACAAACAAACAGAAAAGAACAAAACCAGAAAAATCTTTAAATAACTAGCATTGGCTAAGATCCCAAAGCTTCCCCCAGACTTGGGCAGTCTTTAACCAGTTTGGGTACATGGTCCAAACCCAGCAGTTCTGGAATACAGTTCAGGGTGACTAGGCTCCACCTCGATTGCTCCCACCAAGTGCAGCCAAAGGTATGGAGCTCTGGACACAGCTGCAACTCTGGGGGCTATATGTGAGCCTTGTCAGTTCTCTCAACTTTTGTGTTCCATGTCCTGTGGTTAACTGTGGCTGATTCATGGATGTGGAATGGGTAGAGTCAGTGATAGGCCTGACCTCCATTCCCTTTGCCTCTCCTTTTCCTCTCTCTGTCTTGCAACCCAGACCTATCTTTCCATTGGTACTGTGAGTCATGCGGATAGTAGAGGTCCAGAAGGAAAGGTGGGCAAACCCATAGGGCAAGTTGCTCGATCCCCTCCAGAAAATAGGAGGAGAGTTTTTCTGATTGTCTAGAAATCCGTGCATGAATCATT
The DNA here is from genome assembly GCF_003287225.1 of Phascolarctos cinereus. Classification (NCBI taxonomy): domain Eukaryota; kingdom Metazoa; phylum Chordata; class Mammalia; order Diprotodontia; family Phascolarctidae; genus Phascolarctos; species Phascolarctos cinereus. Next base: position 64,057,089 of record NW_027556291.1, on the reverse strand, counting down.
GCTGAAGGCTTCATGCAGGAGCCATTAGGACTTATCCTAGGTCCTGGAAAGGGGTCAGTGGGAGGGAGAGTATTTCAGGTGAAGAGAGGCAGGAATAATTCTGATAGAAAAAAAGTCAGTGAGGAAACTGCCCCTAGCTGAAGCCAAGGGGCCTCTGGGATGATTGGGCTACAAAAGTCAGAGAGGAGTTTGGGCTTGTGGCAAAAGGCTCTTGAGTTGGGGAATGTTGTGACAAAAATACTATTTTAAGATTCATTGGGGAAACTAGGTGGCCCAGTGGATAGAGGTCTGGCCTTGGAGTCAGGAGGACCTGAGTTCAAATCTGACCTCAGACACTTAACACTTACTAGCTATGTGACCCTGGGAAAGTCACTTAACCCCATCGCATCACGAAAAAGCCAAAAAAAAAAGATTCATTGATTGTTAGAATTAGAGGGACTTTATGGGTAATTTAGATCATTATATGGTAAGGGGAATTGAGGCTCAGAGAGGGGAAGTGTATGATCCATGGACATAGAGTTAGTGGTAAAGCTCAGAAGTCTTATGAATATACCCATCAGATTGGCTATGACAGAAAATGCAAATACTGGCAGGGATGTGGGAAAATAGGTACACTACAACAGCGGCTGGTAGAGCTGCAAACTGATTCCACCATTCTGGAGAGCCATTTGGAACTATGTCCAAAGAACTATAAAACTGTGCATAACCTTTGACCCAGCAATACCCCTACTAGGTCTATACCCCAAATAGATCAAAGAAAAAGGAAAAGGACCTGTACATACAAAAATATTTATAGCAACTCTTTTGGGAGTGGCAAAGAATTGGAAACTGAGGGAATACCCATCAATTGGGGAATGGTTGAGCAAGTTATGGTGCATGATTTCGATGGAATATTACTATGCTATAAGAAATGATGAAGGGGATGGTTTCAGAAAAACCTGGGAAGACTTAATATGAACTGATTCAAAATGAAGTGAGCAGAACCAGGAAAACAATTCACACAGTAATAGTAATGTAATAATAAGTGTAATAATCAACTGTGAATAAGTAGCTGATCAATACAATAACCCACTACAGTTCCGAAGAACTTATGAAGAAAATGCTATCCACCTCTAGAAAGAGAACTCATGGACTCAGGGTGCCCATTAAAGCATTTTTCTCTTTCTTTTTGTGTGTGGGTGGGTGGAACATGGCTAATATGGAATTTGTTTTGCATAGCTTCATATTTTAATGGGTTTTTTATTTCTTGACTTCTTAATGAATGGGGGATGGATTGGGGAGAAAGAAATTGGAAGTGAAAATAAAATAAAACTGAAAAAAGAAGTCGTATGTGTCCAGGAGGGATAGCATGGGGAGATACCACAAGTGGGGAGATGGGTAAGGAGGCTGTAGCCAAAGTCCAGAAGAGAGGAGATGAGAGTCTGACCTAGTCTTGGCCTTTGAGGATGAAGGAGAATGAGGACAAAGGTAAGGGGTACTGATAAGACAAGCAACCACAGTACCCAAAGGCAGATTAGATATAGGGAAGAAATGAGAGGCAGATGCTCCCAGAACTCTGATCATGGCATATGGAGACAGTGGTATTGATATAGACAGAAATAAGATAACTGAGGAGGGCTCACTTCTGAAGTTCTCTTTTGGGAGTGAGGTGAGTTCTAGTCCGGATATTGAGCTGCTCTTGGAGGAGCTGGGGGGGGGGAGGGCTGTGGGGACAGTTTCTGATTTGGGCAGATTTAAGCCTGATGTGTGACTCTCTGATGATCCCCCATGCCATGGGCATGACCCTGGCTTCTCAAAGGCCATGCCTAAGGAGTTCTGGCTCTGTCAAACTCTACAATGTACCAGATTGAGTCTACTTCCTGAAGCCCAGACTACCTGAATCCAGAAGGCTATCTGTAATGACTTCTTTCTTTAAGAAAAGTATCAGAAGGCTCTGGACATGATGAGCACTAAATAATTTCACAAGTGAAATTAATTATGTTTGAACAGACAAGAAGAGATTTGTTATGGAAATGGGAGTAATTCCTGAATCAATTATCTCTGCACAGTTAGACTACTGACTTGATAAAGTAAAGCTCAAAATTAGTATAAAACCAGAAGAATAAAAATGAGAAGAAGATATATGTGTTATGTAAATAACTCTAGTCCTATTTACTTAAACAATTGATGCCAACAATTGGGCTACAGATGGAAGAAATAACATAGACATAAATTGTGATAATTACAAATAGTATTTCAATAAATGTAAATCAATTGCTCTAGTGAAGAGACTAAAGGGTATATTAGTAGATAATTGACACTAGTTTAGAATATAACCTCATTTATAAAATCATATGGAGAAGGCTAGTGGGGAATTATGGGCAATGTTGTTTCAGGAAAAAAAAAAAGAAATCGTGATGGATAAAACTAAGTTAAAGAAAGCTTGGGGCAGCTAGACGGTACAGTGTATACAGCACTGGCCCTGGAGTCAGGAGCTCCTGAGTTCAAATCTGGCCTCAGACACATGATATTCACTAGCTGTGTGACTCTGGGCAAGTCACTTAACCCCGATTGCCTCGCAAAAAGTAAAAGAAAGCAAGCTTGTTGAGAGAGCCAAGCAAATAAAATCGGCTTAAAGACATCTCAGGATGAAACCAGAAGGAGGACAACAGCAGACGAAAGAATCAAAATGATCTGGGAAGATTATATAGTGAATTTTCTTCTCTTCATCATTTCATCAAGGGAAGTGGGACTACCGTATCTGGCATCTATCATCACAGTTCCTGATGAGAATGTTAGTAATAAGCAGGCTTTTTTGCAAGTGATAACTGCCGTCTTTAATCTCACACAATGGACTGAAAGATGTAGTCCCTGTAAGATTACACTATGTTGTTTTTGTTTATTGATTATAAATAAGATTTTGATTCAGTAGAGCAAAAGGTTACCTTAAAGACCCTCTTCCAAAAGTTGCTTCACGTGCATAGGTCAAAATCATACAATATTCCTGGAAAGATTCGAGATAACTTGTTTAATATCCCTTTCTTATAACTAATATCAGGAGAGGCATGCAACAGAAAATGGCTGCTTGTTAAAGATGCTCATGACTGTCATGGAGGAGGTGCTGTATAAAGCCCAAGGAGAAGAAGAATTTCCCATGACTGGCAAGGTCCTCCAGGTGCTCCTGTTTGTAGGTGATGTTGTGCTGGTGTTCCATGTCTAGAATATCACAGAACCTTTTTGGAAAAGGTCCATGATCACTCAGAAGAGTTTGGCCTGACCATCCACACAGAAGAAACCAAGTGGATGAAGAATGCCTGACATGACGTGTTTAGATGGACAATGTAAAGAGTTCATCTATCTCTGTGTGTGTACAACACACACACACACACACACACACACACACACACACACACACAAACATATATACATAGGTATTTTCGATAAGCACTGCAAATTGGAAATGAGATTAAACAGGAAGAGGAGAGTGGGCAAAGATTCCTTATGGGAAATTGCAGTATTCTTTTCATGATTTCAGACTTCTCTCTGAAATAAATGCCCATCTTTTTAATGACAATCTTTTTGCCAGTGTTGTATGTTTGTGAGTCATGGAGCACTGGCATCTCTGAAGGATTAAAATGGAGTAGTATTACACAGGGACAATGGAGAGGTTCATGGTGGGTGTAAGTCAGCTACAATACATAATCAAGGGGCAGCTAGGTGGCGCAGTGGAGTCAGGAGTCAGGAGGACCTGAGTTCAAATCCAGCCTCAGACACATAACACTCACTAGCTGTGTGTCTCTGGGCAAGTCACTTAACCCCAATTGCCTCACATAAAAAAAAAATACATGATCAATAAGGGACTGCAAAAGAAAAAGAGTAAAGGATATCCTTAAGAAAATATATGATCTACAACTTCACTAATGTGAAAATATGTTTAATAGGAATGTAAATGTATAGCCTATATCAGACTGTTTGCCGTCTTGGGGAGGGTGGTGGGGAGGAAGGGGGACAAAAATTTTAAACTCAAAAGCATATGGAAGTGATTGTTGATAAATCAAAATAAATTAATAAAATGGAAAAAAAGAAAACATATGATCTAAGAACATGGGCTGGTCATATGAGAATGAAGGCTAATCCATGGACAACTGATACCCATGTGGTACCGGGAAAAAGCGAGGAAGGACTTAAACATTTTGGGTGACCTCCTAAGGAAAAATACAATGGAAATTGGATGACAGCTTCCCAGGATGGCCAGACAGGGATGGGCAATGATTTGTACCATTGTAGAGAACCTCTATGCTGATGAGTTCACAGATTCACTGGAATATTTGAGTAAAGGTGACCCCCACAGAGGGCCCCTGGGACTGATGTTGGCTCTAATTGAAGAGTCAGAATGATAGACCTTTAGTGGTCTTGAGGCCTCAGGCCTATGTGTCACATATACCAGTTGGTGTCACATCAATACCAAAAGGTGTTTTTTGGTCACTATCAAGCTGCCTGTGCCTCTCGCTGGTTCTGAAAATAGCAAATTTACCCATTTATCTTCCCCTTGGTGGGTGAGGTTGATATATTTGTCTAGCTAGGGTGTGGTTTGGCATTTGTATTAATCAGAACATGGCACAGCCTCCATCTTACTTAGGGAAAGTCTTCTTTCTCCTCTTTCTCTCTCTCTCTCTGTCTCTCTCACCCTCCTTCCCTCTCTCCCTCCTCAGCCAGGGCACTTTGGGGACTTAAAGAGGTAGTCCCCAGAGAAAATGGGTTAAGCAATATCATACAATCATAGAATATTCAAGCTGGAAAGGAACTTAAACCATGGAATATAGCATGTCAGAGCTGAGAGAGGCCTTAGAAGAGAAATGTCAGAGCTGGGCTGTACAGTAGAACAAAATGTCATTGCTGAGAGAGACCTTTTCAATTATCAAGCCCAACCTCCTCATTTTATGTATGAGCATTCTGAAGGGTATGTGCTGTGGGCTCCCTTTGAAGCCCAATACACTGGAACATCCTGCCTTGTTCTTCTCCAGTCTGTTTCTGAAATTAAAGTCAACAGATGGGGAGGGCTGACCTGTTGTTGATGAGTACTTCCTGAAAAATAGTTGGCTCACCTGGCTTGAATGAGCATTTACTGCCCCCTGGTGACTGTGGATCATATTGTGTGGGCCTGGGATGGAGGCCCCAACCTTTAAGAGGAGGATAGGGGTGAAAGGTCTTAGAGTCTTCCCAAGGCCAGCCCTATAGAGAAGTGGTTCTGACTTTGTCTTTAGCTGACATAAACTTACAAGGCTTAATTGGAGTGTGTGTGTGTGTGTGTGTGTGTGTGTGTGTGTGTGTGTGTGTGAGAGAGAGAGAGAGAGAGAGAGAGAGAGATGGTACACTCATTCATGCAGACTTTGGTAGCTGTGTAGATGCGTCTCCTTGTCTTCTTGTTGAGTTGGGGTTATGTGGTAAGGTTCAGGAGACAGAGCCATGGCATCTCAGTGTTAGGAGGGCCTGCCTGCTCATGGGCCAACCCACACATAAGCAGAGATATCAGCAATGAGCCTCAGCTTGGAAACCTGCTCACTACCTCAAGAGAGATCCCATGTCATTTTTTGACAATTATTATTGTTAGTAAGTTTCTCCTTATTTGGAAGGATGACTTGCTACCCCTAAATTCCTAGGCATTCTGAGTGGTCTCTTTTACCATGCTATGTAACCGTTCTCAGCTCAGAGCTGGCCTGAGTAGCACCCAAGTAAGATAGAGGGCAGCAAAGTGGTGCCATAATGGATAGAGTGTGGGGTCTAGAGTCAGAAAGACCTGAGTTCAAATCTAGCCTCAGACACTTATTAGCTGTGTGACCCTAGGCAATTCACTTAACCCTGTTTACCTCGATTTCCTCATATGAGAAAAGAACTGGAGAAGGAAATGGCAAACCACTCCAGGATATTTGCCAAGAAAACCCTAAATGGGGTCATGAAGACAGAGACAATTGAACAACAACAAAGGTAGAGGAGTGCTTACCAGCCTTATCATGAATTCATTTCCTCCCTTTCCCCCCACAAAAATCTCCATTCAAATTTCACCCTTAGATATTCAGTTAACTAGTGATCTCAAGCAAGTCACTTAACTTTTTTGCCTTAGTTTCTTCCTCTGTAAAAGGGGGGAGGAGAGAGATAAACAACTCAATGTCCCCTAAGGTCTCTTCTAGCTTTAAAGCAATTAGCTGATGATTCTATATGGGGAATACAAGGGAGCTAGCTCTGTGTCTCTGGTCCTTCCTATGTGGAGCATCCATGCCAGAAGGCATAGAAAGGTACTGAGCACTTGAAGAAAAATGGGGAAAGAAGGAGATGGGAGAGAGGGGAAGAAAGGAATGTGGGAAGGCATGAAAGTTGTACCCACAGCCCTTTTTTAATCTCTCAGGAAACATTGCCTCCACCTGTAGCTCCAATTTCTACCCTCCCTCAGAAAAGCAGTGTGGTGTAATGAAGTATGAGTCAGAAAACTTGGTTTAAATCACATCTTTGTCACTTAGAAATTTGGTAGCCTTGGCCAAATCATTTCCCATCTCTGAGCTTCAGTTTTCTCTTCTGTTAAATGAGGATAATAATAATTATATTACCTTCCTCCTGGGATGGTTTGGGGAAACATTTTGTAAATTGCACTGCAGTAATCTTAAAACACCATGGACCTGGGTGCTATTATCATTGCTATTATTCTTACCAGCAATGGCATGATCAGAAGTGATAAGGACAATTAATTCAATTAGCCAGACATCTATTAGAGTGCTCTCTCTCCCTCCCTTCCTCCTCCTCCTCCTCTTCCTTTTCTTCTTCTTCTTCTTCTCTTCTTCTTCTTCTTCTTCTTCTTCTTCTCTCCTCTTTCCCCTCTCCCCTCTTCCCCTCTCCCCTCTCCCCCTCTCCTCTCTCCTCTGTCTCTCTCCCTCTCTCTCTCTGTCTCTGTCTCCCCACCCCATCCCTCTATCTCTCTCTCTCCCCTCTCCTCCTCTCTCTGTCTCTCTTTCTGTCTCTCTATCCCTTTTCCCTCCCAAAAGCAAAACAACCAACAACATCTTGACTCATTTTCATTATAAGTTCTTCTCTCAAAAAGTGGAGCAACCAATAAGGGGAAATTGTATTATGAATCTGATTCTCACTAACTGGCAGAAGCCAGTTGTTGGAAATGATGAGAATCCTGGGGGAAGCCACTGCTCTTTGTTAGGGTTTATAATAGAGGAAAGGAAATATAGGCATAATATGATAGCCTCCCTAGATTTGTGGGAATCAGGTTTCAAAGGGTTCAGTGGAAGGATCAATAGGATCCCATGGTCTAAAATGCAATAGAATTTAGTCCAGGAGAGATGAAAAATGATCAAGAATAAAATTCTGAAGACACAAAGGGAAATAATTCCAGTAAGAAAGAAAAACAGAAGTTGTTCAAAGAGACCAATGTGGATTTACAGGGAATTTACCAATCAACTTGGAATTTTAAAAGATATGGACAAAGAGAAAGAAAAACAAAAAGATACGTAGAGAGATGGATGCCAGGACCAGGTAACAGTGGAAGAATGTAAGAGCATGGCACAGTCCTGTAAAAATCAGGTCAGGAAAGTTTAAGCTTAGATTGACTTGAGGTTGGTGAGGGTAGCTAAAGAAAACAACAATTGGTTTTATTGTTATTTTTAGCTATCTCAGGGGAAAGAGAAGTGATCAAAGAAGAGCTAGGACCATGGCTAGAGGTGGGGGGGGGGAGCATGATGATAACTGATAATAGAGAGAAGGCAAGGCTGCTCAACTCTCATTTCCCTTTTATTTTCCTTGCCAAGAAGAATGACCTTTGGCCTAGAAATGATCTTGTCCTGGAGTCACATAGACCTAAGTTTAAATCCAGCCTCAGACACCTCCTAGCTATGTGACCCTGGGCAAATCACTGAAACTCTGCCTCAGTTTCCTCAACTGTCAAGTAGGGATGATAATAACATCTACCTCCCAGGGCTGTTGTGAGGATCAAGGGAGATGATAATTGTGAAGTGATTAGCACAGGGCCTGGCATAGAGTAAGTGCTTAATAAATGTTTCCTTTCTTCTTTCCTTCTTTCTTTCTTTCCTTCCTTCCTTCTTTCTTTCTTTCCTTCTTTCTTTCCTTCCTTTCTTCCTTCCTTCTTTCCTTTCTTCCTCAGTCCCTCCCTCCCTCCTTCCTTCCTTCCTTCTTCTCTCTTCTACCCAAAACAATTTCTTCTCATGGGCTTGGCTGAAAGCTTCTACCACTAAACTGCCAGATACACTAGACTCCCAACTGATTCGTTTTTGATAAGCCCCACATATAAGCCCCATCAGTCTTTCCAACCAATCCAAATCCACTTTCTATGTGGCATCATTTCACTTCAACCAATGGCTTTTAAGGACTTTTAAATCGATGGAGGAGCTTTGGCATTTAATCTAATGCCTGGGATTGGTTGGTTGATTCAATAGAAATGCCTAGGCCTCCTTCATACACATTTCACACCTCTGATGATTGTTCTCCACCAACAGAGGTATCAGAACATAAGGTCTTGTTTAAGTGGGGTGGGGTCGTTGACTGCCTCAATACCTTATACCTATAACCAAGACTATCTTTATTTCCTTGTTAGTGTTTCTAGACTGGTAGCTAAAGAAAATACTATCAACATTCTTCACCTAGATTTTTCGGAAAGCGCTCTATTCCTATGGAAGAGTGTGAGCTATGGATTCGTACCATTTTGATAGGACTCAAAACTGTTTGAACGGTTGAACTTTTGTGGTTCTGTGTCAGTTTGGTAGGACATCTCCAGTGGAGGGCCCTAGGGATCTATGCTTGGCCCTGGTCTATTTAACATCTTTATCAGTGATTTGGATAGATGGCATGCTCATCAAATGTTCAGATGACTCAAAGCTAAGAGAGATAGTTAACATACTGTATTAATCAATGAATCAGTGAACACTTATTAAGTGCGTATATGCCAAGAACAATGTTAGGTACTGAAAGTACAAAGACAAAAGTGAAAAAAATCCCTGCTCTCAAGGAGTTTACAGTCTAATGAGGTTGGGCAATCATATATAACTACAAAAAATAGATACAAGATCATTTTGGAAAGAAAGCGCTAGTGGCTGGGGCAGAGAGGAGAAAGGGGGCGTGGAGATCACACTTGAGTTGAGCCTTAAAGGAATCTAAGTCTCCATTCAAGGACCTACTAACAAAGCCCGAAGAATCAGAAATATAGCATGTTTGATGGAGAATAAAGCCCGGCCAGCCTGGGCCCATCCCCAAAATGGAGGACCCTCCAATCACCAATCACAGCCTGGAAGCAAAGTCACCAGTCTTGTGGATTAGAAACAGACAAGGCATTTGTGCCTGCTATCAGGACTGGGTCTTCATTAGCCGATCTCCTCCATTACGTGATGAAGTGGTTGCTTTTTGTTTCTCACCAAAGCAAACCACTCTACACATAACCTCAACTCCATTTTCTTCTATCCAGCAGATTGCCCCGACTAGCATCCCATCTTTTTCTTGAATCTTGAATCCTTCTCTATTTACTGATTCCCTTCCTACTACCTACAAACATACCAGTCTTCCTTACATCTTTAAAAATTCCTCTAGACCCTACCACCCCCACTAGCTACTGTATCACTTTCTGTCTCTTTTCTTTTTCTCAGTCAAACTCCTTGAAAAAGCCATCTACACTCTGTGCTTCCATTTTCTCACCTCTCATTCTTCTCCTTTCCAGCATTTTAAAAATTCTGAATCTCACAAGCACCAATTAAAATGGGCACTTTCATAAATATAATAGAAGAGAAATGAAAATTGTGCATGAAATTGAGGAGCTCTATCTATTATGTACCATTTGTCCCTCTTTTTAAGGATATAATAAGTTCAAACTATAGCTTTCGAAGTTGTCCAGATTGTGCTTTGTTTTCTCTCACTCTCTTCTAAACCTTTGTAACCTGGCTTCTGACTTCATCACTGAAATAACTGCTCTCTCCAAAGTTGCTGATGATCCCTTAAATGCCAAATCAGGCAACATTTTCTCACTTCCTCCTTGACTTTTCTATGGCCTTTGAAACTCTACAGCAGAGGTGTCAAATACACAGCAGCAGTGTGCACTGGACCAGATGAAAATGTAATTGGGAAAAAATTAACAAAGTAAGTAAAAATATAGTAGAACATAGATAATGTTAATGTGTAGTTGTTTTTTTTTGTTGTTGTTGTCTTTGTTTTCAGCCAAAGACAAGGTTTATTAAAGATCCGCCATATTGGCCAGACTCTTAAGGAATCCAAACTTCACCAAACAAATCCTTGCCCTCTAGGTCTTCAAGTGCGGTCCTTTGACTGAATCCAAACTTCACACAACAAATCCTTGCCCTCTACGTCCTTGAGTGCAGTCCTTTGACTGAATCCAAACTTCACAGAACAAATCCCCTCTAGGTCCTCAAGTGTGGCCTTTTGACTGAATCCAAACTTCACACAACAAATCTTTGCCCTCTAGGTCCTCGAGTGTGGTCCTTTGACTGAATCCAAACTTCACACCACAAATCCTTGCCCTCTAGGTCCTCAAGTGTGGCCCTTTGAATCCAAACTTCACAGAACAAATCCCCTCTAGGTCCTCAAGTGTGACCTTTTGACTGAATCCAAACTTCACTGGACATATCCTTGCATTCTAGGTCCTCAAGGGCAGTCCTTTGACTGAATCCAAACTTCACAGAACATGAATAGAAGGATTTGTTCTGTCAAACTTGGACTCAGTCAGAAAGCCACCCCTGAGGACCTAGAAGGCCACATGTAGCCTCAAGGCCTCAGATTCCCCACCTCTGTGTCTAGCCTGTCAAGATCCTTTTTGGATCCTGACTCTGCCATCCATCCTCATCTCCTATGCCATGTATGCTACAGTAGAGAATCCTTCTGAGTATGGCTTAGACTAGATGTTTCATGAGGTCCCTTCCAACTCTGTGCTTCTTTCCCTGACTTCCTGGTAGTCTTGGCACATATTCTTCTTGTATGCATGCCTCTGAGCCTCCTGTTTCCTTTGGGGCCACTCTTGCCTCTCTCCCAGTACCAGAGCTCTTTATAAAGATCAGCGGCCCTGTACTATCTTCCAGTACTAATGGAGTTTTCTAGTTGTCTCAGAAAACCCAATTATTCTTCAAATAACCTCCATTTAGGCTTATAATAAGTGAGATTAGCTGACACAATGAGCACCATCTTAGAGCCAAGGAAAGCACTCCAGGGAAGCAATGCTATCATTAGACAGGTTTACTTCTGGAACAGAAAATGGGGGCTTAGCAGGGAAAATGGTGCTATTATATTCTGAGTATCAAGAGCCTTGGGTAAATTCTCTTGGCCCTGGTGATATGTTCCAGAGAAAGACATGCCAAATTGGTACTCCAGCATCCCACATGAGAGATGGCATATCAGAGGGTCTGAGTTTGAATCCTGGCACTGTCACTTACTGCCTACCAGCCATTTACCCTCCTCGGGCCTCAGTCCTCCTCTGTCAAGTGAAAGAATTGGGGTATATGGTTTCTCAGGTCCTTCCAGCTCCAGAACTCTGATCCTATGTGTGACCTTGGGCAAGTCACTTTAATCTCTGTGGGCCTCAGTTTCCTCTTCTGTACAATAAGAGGGGTTCAACTTGATGGCTTCTTTTAAAAAAGGAAGTTTCAATTAATATCTAATAATTACATTTATTAAATGTTTATTTATCATGAAATCACAGTTCTCAATCTAGGGTCCTGTGATCCAGGGGACCCAGAGAGTTGGGCAGGCAAGGTGAATTAGGTCTTCAAAAGGTTTAGACTATTTGCTTTCTTGTGGGCTAGGAGGAGCATATGAAGCCACAACCTTTCATTTTCATGTCTGAAGTAGGAGATGTTGAACCTGAGGCATCAGCCTCAAGTTTCCTTGGTGATGTAAATAATTCTCAACAGGCCAAAGAGAGCTATGGAAGGTTTTGTGATCAGATCTCTTGCAGGTATACCAAGGGACCTTCTTTCTTTTGTTAGGGGATTTGTGAATTCATTACTGTAAGGAACTTCTGTAAGGACACTCCCTCTACCAAAGCAAACCAGTAACAGCTATGCTACCTAGAGGTCTGGAGAAGGTGCCGCAGTATGACACCTGACACAGCTCCTGGCACAAAGTAGGTGCTTTAAAATATTTGTTGACTGGTTGATTTATTCCTCCCAACACCTGTTCAAAATGTTTATTTTAAAAAATCATCAAGAAACATTTATTCATCTTCTACTGTCAATTTTTGTTCTGTTTAAAAATATTTTATTTGTTTCAAGCAGCAAAAATCCACCTTCCCACCCTCCCACACCAACTTGGTGCCAACTGAGAATAAAAGAAAAACAACACTCCCATTAGAAACATGGTCTACTATTAATTGAGGCATCATGGAACAGTGGAAAGAGTGTTGCCCCCGCAGCAAGAGAACCTGGTTCAAATCCCAGCTTTGACACTTACTCCCCATGTGACCTTGGGCAGGTTATCCAACTCCTTTGGCCTTCATTTTCCTCCTCTGTAGAATGAGGGGGTAGACCATCTGATCTTGAAGACTCCTTCTCACTCTACAGCTATCGTCCTATGTTTGTCTTTGGGTAAGTCATTTCACACACATACACACACAGGGTCACAGTTTTCTCATCTGTAAAATGAAGGGATGAGGCTAGGTGATTTCTAAGGTCCCATCCAGCTCTAAATCTATAAATGTAAGATTTTAATTTTTATTTACATCTTCATTTTTATATCACCTTCATTTCTTCTTTAAAATGTTTTCTTTTTTAGTTACATGTTTATTCTGAATTTAACACCAGAAGTGAGCATTTTGACCAAAAGAGGATTGTACTTGAAAACATGAATCTTTATTCCATTCCACTTGCTTTTTTATAAAAATACATAATAAATTCTACATGTTAATTTCAAAGCTGTCCAACTTGTCAATGCTTCCTTCTGAACTTTCTTCCCTTCTTCTATGGGGAGAATTGGGGAACTTTTAAGAATATTTCAATGGACCTTTTCTCTTTTCTTTTCTTATTTATTTATGGCATCACCACTTATGCACAACCTCACCTACTCTCACCCAAATTCAAAACAAAGCAAATAAGCATAGCCAAGCAAAAGAAATTTATATGGTAGCAACACCCAAGCATGCATCTTGTCTACATTTTGAGTCCATTGTCTCTCAAGAGGTGGGTAACATGCTTTATAACATGGATCCTCTGGAGATGTGATTGGTCATTGCTTATATCAGGAGTTCTCATGTCTTTCAAAATTGTTTTTCTTTACAAATTCTAGTTAGTGTATAAATTGTTCTTCTGGTTCTGACCACTTCACTCTGCATCAGTTCATGTACGTCTTCCCAATAGTCTTTTTTTGTCATTTCTTATGGCACATTAATATAAAATTAACTCACAAACCACATTTTGTTCATCTATTCCCTAACTGATGAGCATCCCCTTAGTTCTCTTCTCTTTTTTTCCCCGTCCCTTTTATTTCCCCTTCAGGATTAAGGAATTTGTTTTGTTTGTGGTCATTCCCTTCTTGGTATTGTCCTCCATCTTAATGCTCCACCTCTCCCTATCCCTGCCTATTTCCCTATTGAGTTTGATTTATTTCTATACCAGAGTCTCTATGTGTGTTTAACTCTTTTCTCCAGTTCAAACAAGAGTGAGATTCATCTGATGCTCATTCCACACCCCTCTTCATCCATGTCCGTATGCTCTTCTTCTCACAAACACCAATGATTTTTTAAAAAACAGTAGATTCCATCCTCTCTCTTCCTTTCTCCTCTAGTGTCTTCTTTTTACTCTGTGTTTCTCTCAAAACACTCTGGATAGAACCTTTTTATCTTCAGTTCTCTAATTTTTCTTATTTAATTCCCTCAATATTGGACTTTGCTCTTTTCTCCCATTAGAATATTAGCACTACATCATCATATAGCTCCTTCCAATTGCTGAAATATACGTACTTTTCTAAGTTTCTTGACTCATGTTTGCATTTCAAAATTCCTACTGAGCTCTGGTCTCTTCATCAGGATGTTTGCAAGCACTCTATTACTTTAAAAATCCATTTTCCCCTGTAGGATTATACATAGCTTTGCAGGGAAAGTTATTCTTAGTTGTAAACCTACCTCATTTGCCTTATGGGATATTGAATACAAGATCTCTGATTTTAGTAAAACTGCCAGGTCTTTTATGATCTTGATTGTGATTCCTTGGTACTTGAATGCCCTGTCTAGGCAGCAACATTTTGTTCCATTTTGCCCCTTACAACATTAAAAAATTTTGATATGGGAGCTTTGGATTCTGGCTATGATATTTATGGGACTTTTCTTTGGGGGGGTTTCTTTCAGGAAGTGACCAGTGGATTATTGCTATCTTCACTTTGCCTTCTGATTCTAATAGATATGGGCAGTGTTCATTTATGATTTCTTGAAATATAGTGGCCAGGCCTTTATTATTATTATATTAATTTTCTTTTTATTATATTAATTATTGTAATTGCTATTGTTTTCAGGGAGTCCAATGATTCTTTAATTATTTCTCCTTCATCTTTTATCCATGTCATTTTTTTTATAATAAATATCTTTGATTTTCTTCTATTTTTTAAATCTTCTTATTTGGTTCTAACATTTCTTGCTATCTCAAGGACACATTGTTTTCTATTTGGTCTATTCTAACTTCTAAGAAGTCTGTTCCTTGGATATGGTTTACCACTTTCTGTTCTAAGCTATTCTCTGTCCAATTATTTCCTCCAGAGCTTTTCTCTAACTTTTTTTTAATCTTTTGCTTCATTCTAAGTGTTCATATAGTCCTTGTGTCATCTTCTGTTTACTCATTCCTCCAGACCTAGTTTCTGAATTCAGCCTTTGTACCAGGGAAAGATTGGCCTCCTTCTAGGCTTTTAAAGTGGAATGGTTGGCCATATAGCCCCAAACTAGAAAGTGAATAAATTGGAGAATGGATAAACAAATAAGGATATAGGCACATGAATATAATGGAACATTGTTGTACCATAAGAAATTATTAAAGGGATTGTTTAAGCGGAAACTGGGAAGACCTGCATGAATTGATGCAGAGTGAAATGAGCCAGAACTAGGACAACAGTGCACACATTGGCAGCAACATTACTTAGAAAGACTTGAGTCTCTGATCAATGCAATGATAAACCACAAGTCCAGAAACCTGAGGATGAATCACACCACCCACCTCCTGCCAAAGAGATGATGGCCTGAAAATCCAGAATGAGACATGCATTTTTTTTAGGCTTGACTTATGTGGGAATTTATTTCCTGGCCTGTACGTATGTATTATGACATTTTAAAACAGTATTTCATTAGAGGAACAGAGAGAGGGAAAGATTGTATATGACTGTTTAAAAAAAAGATTAATTAGGGAGGCTTGGTCTCAACCTCAGGTACCTGATTTCTGTGCTAACCTCCATCACTCTGTTGTTTGCCCATTCTGAGAGCCCTATGGTATCTAAGTACCTTGTCTGAGTGCTAAGGTACCCAGCCTGCTTGATGCTACTATTTGCTGTGGATTACTACCCACCAAGGCTTTCTTGAGGGAGCTTTATCTCTCATTGCTTTGGAATACAGAGCTTTGCAGGCTACAGCAGGTATCTCTGGACTGCCGGTCTCTGTTCCCACTGGGAGGCTTGGGCTTGTGCCTGCCCTAGTCCTGGCTTTGCTAACAGCCCTCTTTCCTATTGTCCCTGAGCTTCTGGTCGCCTTTTTGAGCAATTCTAGCATGGATAAGGTCACTCTTTTGTCTTCTGGATCATTATTCAATCTGATGTGAATTTCAGGGGTTTTACCAAAACAGGTATGTGGGATCTGGGCTGCCTGCCTCCATTCAAGGAGCCATCTGGGCTAGGAGTCCAATCATCGTCATCTCTGAATTCATCCATCCCTCATTCCATCTTCAGTGAGCCATTCCTTGTAATAAAGAATGAAAAAGGAAAGCAAAATGAACTGCAAACAAAATGAACTAACACATAATGGAAATTGACAGTACATGCTCACACCCATAGTCCCCCACTTCTGCAAAGGAGAGAGGCACATTTTCTCATCTCTTCTCCAAGGCCAAGTTTGGTTACAATAATTAGGGTTTTGATAGGAAGATGGGGAGAAAAAGACATTTTATCCACTCTTAAGATCTTATCTACTGTTCCACTTCAGAGGCAAAGAACAAAACTAAAGGAGAGAATAAGAGATATAGGGGGGTGGAAAACATGAGCCATAGAAAGAGGAGGGCATCCTAAAAAGATCCTACTGAGCCCTATTCACATTTCTACAAAGAGCAGGGTTCTGGACACTGCCAGCTGTACACACTGACTACCCAGGATGGGGAGAAGAAAGGTCCGAGACCTTGGAGCCAGAAGATGCTGTGGCTGGAGCATTTGGCTACCCAACAAAGCTATAGAGTGGTGATAGGCAGAAGAAACCAAAGACTTTATGTTTTTCCTAGATAATTTAAGGCAAGAGAAAAGGTTCCAGACAATGCAAGGCCATTAATAACAGGCCTGAAATTAATGTTGGCTCTAAGCTGCCTAACACGCTGAGCTCATTCCTCAGCTCGATCGTTAACAAGGGGAATAAAAGACGACATTTGGCTCATAAAGAAACAGTACAATCCCCAAGAAATGGCTGCTGAGGAGGACTCTGAGAGCCCACAGGAGCAGGGCCCATAGGGCGGGGCCCTAGGGATGGGCACTCGGAGCACCTCAGCCCCCTGAAAAGAGGGGACAGACACCAAGGCTCTCCTATTTTTCCAGAGGGGAAGGAAGAAGGACAAACTCACATTTTCCCTGGAATTTTTTGTAGTATGGGCCCTGGCTAGTTAATGATAAAAAAAAAAATTAAATCCTAAAGCAGCATCTTCTCCCAACCTGGCTCCCCTCTCTCGCTCTGGTCTCTGCTCTTCTCTGTCCCAAGTTCCCCCATCATCTCCCTAAAGGGTCCCCCAACTCCCTTCCCCCTCCTCACTCCCTGAGCTCCATCATTTCTTCCACCCTAGGAACCTCCATCTTTCTCCTCTCCACCTCATGCCTCAATCTCCTTCTCTATCTTCCCAGTGTCCCTTCCCTTGCTCCTGGGCACTCCCAGCATTCCTTTCTTTCTTCCTTCCTGGGCCTTCTCCCTGCTTCATCCTCCCTCCCTCCTCACAGTAACTCCTCCAGCCCCTACCCCCTTCCTCCTTATAATAGGGGCAAAGGATAACTGATCTAGAGTAGAAACCATTGAGTCTAACTCCCCCATGTTACAAATAAGGCAACTGAGGCCTAGGAACTAAGAGTGAGTTTCCCACCATCATATATAAGATTAAGTTCTAGAGCTGGAAGGAACCTCAGAGGCCATCTGTTCCAATTTTTTTTTTTAAAAAAGGTTTTTTAAAAAGGTTTTAACAGGTTTAAAAGAGGAGGAAACTAAGGCCCACGGAGGGGAAGGGACTTGCCCAGGGTCACACATAGGAGCCTAGACCCAGAACTGGAAGGGCTCTTAGAGGCCATTGAGTCCAACCCTCTTATTTCACAGATGAGTCAGTCAACAAGTATTTATTAAGTGCTCACTATATACCAGGCACTGTACTAAGGGCTTGGGATGCAAAGAAAAGCAAATTCTAGGACCTGCTCTCAAGAAGCTCGATCTAATGGGAGAGACAGCATGAGGACAAGATAAGACTGAAGTGACTTGTCCAAGACCACATATAGGAAGGAGGGGTGGTGGTGAAAGGGAACAAGTATATATTAAGTGTCTACTGTGTGCCAGGCAGTCTGCCAAGTGCTTTTTACAAATATTGTCTCTTTTGATCTTCAGAACATCCCTGCAAGGTAGGTACTATTATGATCCCCATTTCACAGATGAGGAAACTGAGCCAGACAGAGGTGAAGCGACTTGCCCAAGGTCTCACAGCTAGGCAATATCCTTGCCTGGATTTTAACTCTGAGCTTCCTGACTCCACCCAGTGTTCTATCCGTTGTGCCACAGTGCTACCCTAGATCTAGGGCTGGAAGGGATCTGGGAGGCCTAATCCCTTCATTTTTACAGAGAAGGAAACTGAGACCCAGGGAAAAGAAGTGATTTGCCCAGGGTCGCAAAGGAGCAAGGAGAAGAGGCAGGACCAGAATCCGAGTCCCATGACTCCAAGTTCAGCCCTCTTTCTACTCTTTCAGAGAGGCAGGTGACTAGGAAAACTTTCCTATTGCTATCCTAAAGGGAAACAGTCTGTTTCCATAGGCAATGATTGGGGCTTGTCCTCACTAGAAGCCTTTGAAAAAAGGCCAATTGGGCATGGTGTAGAAGAGTCCTGTCCAGGTGCGAGCTGGATGGCATGGCCCTGAGCTTCCTCCTCACTCTTGCCTCCACCATGTCTGACTCTTTATCTCCTCTGGCTGCTGCTCTGCAATGGTCTCACTCTCTCTTGTACCTTAGCTATCTCCCCCATCTACTTTTCCTTCGAACACTGTGCCAGGGCTAAGCTCAAGCCATTTTTGTGGAATCAGATTTTCTTGGCAGCATGGAAGCCTGCAGGTGGCTGACCCCCAATGAGCTGAGTCATGGCCTTTGTACTTATTTCTCCCACCTGACTACAGACGGCAGATCAAGGCAGTGCTTGCTTCCAACCCAGCCGAAAAGGAATCTTTTTCAGAACGCCCTCTTTCAGCCTCAGTTCCAAACTGCTGCTTCTCAGCCTGCCTAACCTCTGTCCACAAGAAATCAGACTGATGCTAGGCTCTTCCTCAGTTTCCCAGAACTGGCCCATGGTTCTAGCCAACATTCTCTTTTCACTTCCTCTCTTAAGTGTCTCTAAGAATCCTTTAGCTATTTGACCCATCCCTAGCCCCACCCTATTTTGCTCCCTCATCTCTTTTCACCAGGAATATTGCAAAGCTCTAGAGCTGGAAGGGACCTCAGAAGCCATTCGGGCCTCTTACTTTACAGAGGAGGAAACTGAGTCCCAGAGAAAGGAACTGACGCAAAGATCACAAATCAAGAGCCAGAAGGGACCTTAGAGGCTGTCTAGCAACCCTCTCATTTTACAGATCAGAACACTGGGGCCAGAGAGATAAGGTGATGATTTACCCAAATCCTATTAGAGGCTGAACTCAAACCCTGGTCCTCCAACACAAGAGCCGGTGCTCTTTCCATTGTGCCAAGCTGCCTCCTAACTGTCTTCCTATTTCTCATCTTTCACTTGTCTATGCTCTGCTACCTGAGTGAGTAATCCTGTCCTCAAAATCTTCAGCTGCCTTCCTCCCCAAAGTCAACAAAATGCTTCAAACTCCTAACCCTGGGATTCAAAGCCCCCTTCTGCAGCCCCCAAGCTGGCCTTATTGTTTACTATTCTCCTTCATGTTTTCAGTATTCCAGCCAAACTTGGCCTCATTCTCTTCCTTCCCCCTCCCATTTTGCTGGCTCTGTTCCATTCATCTCTTGCCTATGATCATCGGAATAGGGCTAGGCTCTCCCGAATCAACTTCAGAAGTGGCATATTTGGTGTCTATTGGGAAGTATCTCTTGTGTCAAAACAAAATGCAGCAATTAAGCAGTGGCTAGCAGAGCATTGGACTTGAAGTCAAGAAGGTCTGGGTTCAAATCCCGCCTCACACCCTTGCTAACAATGTGACTCTTTTCAAGTCACTTCATTTCTCTAGACCTCAGTTTCCTCAATCATAAAATAAGAAAGGTGGATTTGATGACCTATAAAGTCCCTTCTATCTCTCAATCTATGATCTATGATTTTTTTTTCAAAAATAGATTCTCTGGGACTGAGAGAAGCATTAGAGCTGTTGGGAAATGAGGCTTGGCCCTCCAGGCTTGCCTGTTCGTTCCTGACCCATTTCCCCTATCGTGTGTGAGTCTTGGTATGGGAGGAATGCAGGATGGCGGAAGCGGCCCATGTATTAAAACACTGCAGAAACCTCAGCCTCTCCAGAAGACTGGCATTGACCTATTGGTACATTTGAACTGTTTATTATTTCTTCATCAGTTAGCAGAAGAAAATGGGACACAGGCTTTTCAGAACAAGAGTAAGATAATTAATTAGCTAAATGGGTCAGGCAAGCTTCCATACTGCCAGTATTGGATTTATATTCCAGGTAGATTCACTTACTCAATCAACAAATGTTGGTCAAACCCTTCCACTGTGCTATTTGTTAGGGAAGGCACAAAGTAAAAATGGACCATGGTGCTTTTTAAATAATTGGCCCGTAGGCTTCTCAGTGAGATTATAGTCCACTTATGGTGAAAACAGGGCAGCTAGGTGGCGCTGCAGTGGATAGAGCTCTGGCCCTGGAGTCAAGGGAAGCTGAGTTCAAATCCAGCTTCAGACACTTACTAGCTGTATGACCCTGGGCAAGTCACCAGACCCTGTTTGCTCTCAGTTTCCTCGTCTGTAAAAATGATCTGGAGAAGGAAATGACAAACCACTCCAGTATCTTTACCAAGAAAATGGGGTCACGAAGAGTCAGACACAACTGAAAAACAACCAAATGAGATGGATAGAACAACAAAAATAGGCACACAAATATACAAATTAAAATCTCGTTAAAACTTCAACCTGACACTTTTCTGAATGCTCATGTGATCAATAAAAGTTTTAAAGTTAAAACTTGTATTTTTAACATTTACTTCAATGGCTCCATTTTGCATTGTCACTCTCAAGATAGAACTGATCATTTGCTATGTTAAAAAACTTGAAGAAATGTAATGAGAATGGTTTTCAAATCAAACATCTTTAATAGCTTAAGTACAGTCTATAATAGCTAAAACCTTAGAGCCTGAAGCAAGGGCATGACAAACTAACCTCATTTTCTTTTTTGACAGAGTTATGAAATTAGTAGATCATAGAAATCCTTCTGATCTAGTTTGCCTCAATTTTAGCAAAACTCTTGATAAAGTATCTTATGCAGTTCTTCAGGAGAAGATGTAAAGATATAGGATGTATGAAATGGAATTAAAGGGTTTCCAAACTGGGTAGATGGCTGGGTTCCGAGAATAATTACCAATGATGAAATGTCAACAGGGCAGAAGGTCTCCAGTAGAGAACCCTAGAGATCTGTGTGTGACCCTGTGACTCCAATAAAGGAATTAGATCTTCATCATCATCAGGATAGCCAGCCTTTATATCAAGTTTTAAGGCTTACAAAGCACAAAATGTTATCTCATTTGATCCCACAACAACTCTACGAGGGTGGTGAGGAAACGGAGGCAGACAGAAATCAAGTGAATTGCTCAGAATCACACAGCCAGTAAATGTCTGAGAATACATTTGAACTCGGGTCTTTCAGACTCCAGGCTTTCTCTGTTGTGACACCTAGCTGCCTCATCACATTAGCAATTTGTACAAAACTTGATAGCTAACACAGTGGATGATCCATTTTTGTCTTTGTATACCTAGCACCTGGCACTGTAGCCAGCACACAGTAGGTGCTTAATAAATGCTTGTTGACTGATTCTCAAAAGAAGAATCATGAATGAACAATTGTTCCAAATCACTAATACTAAGAGAAATGCAAATCAAAGTGACTCTGAGGTCTCACTTTGCATCGAACAAATTTCCAAAGATGACGAAAGATGAGAATAGTCAATGCTGAAGGGGCTGTGGAAAGACAGGCACACCAATACACTCTTGGTAGACTTATGAATTGGTGCAAACACTATGGAAAGAAATTCAGAATTATGCTAAAAGAGTAGCTAAATTGCTCACACCCCTTGACCCAGAGATTCCACCGCTAGGCATTTACCCCAAGGAAGTCAAGACAAAAAGAAAGATACTAGCATCAACAAACAGCAAAGAACTACAAAGCTGATATCCATCAAATGGAAAATAGCTAAGCAGACTGTAGTTCATGAGTGTTTCAATAGGCCAGAACAATATGGATTAGGGTTAAGGATATTTCACTAAGGTTAGAGCGGTAGAAATACAGACAGACAGATGGATGAATGGATGGATGGATGGACAGATAGATAGAGCATCTGTTGAATGGTTACAATGTGCCAAGAACTATACTAAGCCCTGCGGATAAAAATATAAGTTAAATAATAGTCCTCCCCCCTCAAAGAGCTTACATTGTAGTGGGGCAAGGAGTTGGAAAGCAGGAGTCTGGAGGGATGGGATAAGATCCCCACAAAGGGGAAGAAGTGATGTATGGAGAGTGAGGAGTGGAACTGGGAATACGTGAACATGAACCCGGGTACATCATGAACATGGTTGATGGTCCAGGCCAGAGAGTTGGCAGGAAGACCTTAGAACAGCTATGTAACACTGAGTTTCATGTGAGAGAAAGGGCAAGAGGGCCAGTTCACCTAGACAGTGAGAAGAGTTTAGGGAGAGGAATAATATATAATATGTGTAGGAGGGTAGTTGGGAGCCAGGTTGTGAAGGACTTTAAATGCCAGAGAGAGAAGTTTATTTTTAATCCTAGGAGAAATAGGGAGCCACTGGAGGTTATTGAGCACAGAAGTGACATCACCAGAGCTATATTTAAGAATATCACTTGGGCAGCTGTGTGTATGATAAATTAGAGAGGGGAGAGGTTAGAGGCAAGAGACCCATGAAGGCCTGAACGAGGATGGCAGCTGAATAATTAGCATGTGAGATGTATGCAAGAGATATTGTGGAAGTAAAAGTAACAATACTTAGGGAACTCATCGGATCCATTGTTTCCAGGTGAGGGAAAGCGTCTTGCTTTTTGATTTTTTAGATTTTTTTTTTGGAAGGAGGCATGTCAAGGATGACTCCAAGGTTGCAATCGTGTATTAAATGGAAGGATGGTGATGCTTTTAACATATATAGGACATTTCAGAAGAGGGGTAAGGTTTGCAGGAAAGATAATTAGTTCGTTTTTTGAATCTCTGAGTTTCAAATGCTGTTGAAAGAAAGACTTGACTCAGTCCAGCCCCTTGTTAGTTTAGATTCAATATTAAAATAAATGTAAATACACTTAGAAGATTTGATAGTTAACAAAAGGTAATTTGCTTAGCCATAGTAGGAGGACAGTCAACAAGAATATTTAACAAGGATGCCATGATTCAACTGAGTGAATGTCCCCTGTTTCAGTGTTGCCCATGGCAGTCTGCTGGTCAAGAATGACAAAAGAGAGGGCAGCTAGGTGGTGCAGTGAATAGAACTCTGGCCTTGGAGTCAGGAGGACCTGAGTCCAAATCCAGCCTCAGACAATTAACACTTACTAGCTGTGTGACCCTGGGCAAGTCACTTAACTCTTATTGCCTCACACACAAAAAAAAAAACGATGGAGGAGCTGAAGTTCCTCATGACTTTTGTACTCAGGTGACCAAGAAGTAATGCCACCAGCCTTTAGTCCAATGATCTGATTAAGTCTGAGAAGAGTTTCAATACCTTTTAAGTATATCACCCCTTCTGTGGTCATTCTTCTTACTTGCACTAGACTAGTAAGTTAGGTTTGTAATTCTGAAGGGCTAAGGCAGGGGTGGGGAACCTGGGGCCTCGAGGCCACATGTGGCCCTCTAAGCCCTCAAGTGCAGACCTTTGACTGACTCCAAACTTCACAGAACAAATCCCCTTGATAAAAAGATTTGTTCTGTAAAACTTGGACTCAGTCAAAAAGTCACACCCAAGGACCTAGAAGACTGCATATGGCCTCTAGGCCACAGATTCACCACCCCTAAGTTTCCATTACTCTTGCTCATAAGCTCCCATCTGATGTGTTCTCTAACCCATTGACATCAATTAGCTTTTATAAAGGGATAATTACTGAAAAAGCATAGCAAGGAAAGAAGTTACAAAACATCTTTCTCACCCTGAACTCAGAACCTTACTCTCCCCTCTGCATATATACAGTCCCTGGGGAAAGTGAGCTCAGAGTACGGTATAAAGGTGGTGAGGCACATGTGTAGAGAACCCAAGCATTTGAGGGGTACCTTGTGACATCTGGCCCTACAAGTCTTTTCATTCTGTGTAGTCTCCACTGAGTTCACTTGGGGACATGACATCAATCAGAAAAGAATAAACAAGGTCAGCTAAGTCATGCTGCAGTGGATAGAGCACCAGCCCTGGAGTCAGGAGGACCTGAGTTCAAATCCAGCCTCAGACATTTACTAGCTGTGTGACCCTGGGCAAGTCACTTAACTCTGATTGCCTCACAAAAAGAAAAAAAGAAAGAAAGAAAAGAAAAGAATAAACACAAAAGAAATAAGGTCCCACCTGCTAAACAGGGGGAGGTGAATACTTTTCCTGTCCCCAAGCCACTCAAAGGAATCTGCACTTGAAAGTCACCAGAGAAGCTAGTACCTTGGAAACTTTTGTATGCACACTGATTTCCAGATTAGCCTCTGCTGAGTCATCTGTCTTCTGGCCCCTCCTAAACCAAGCAGAAGACTTCTCATCATCACACAGACCAACCCTGAGTCACCATGACTGAAATTGGATTCCAAATTTCCTAATGCTGGATTGGCAGAAAACAGAAAATATGTATCATGCTCTATATAACCCAGCGGGCAAGGGAAATCTGATCAATGACCAAGAACTAGGCCTTCTTGGCCGTCTTCTCCCTGCCTCCATCACATAAGGAGGAAAATTAGCAGGGCCTACAAAACTAGCCTCTCACCACAGATACCTACAAGATATTTAGTTGCAAATGTCCAATATGCAGTTGGTTATAAAGGGCTCTGGCTCAGGAGAGAAAGGAGGGGTGGAGAATGGCTTGTTTGTATCTTCTGACCGCTTATCCATTGGGGAGGGGCTCTTGGTCTTGTGTATGTGTGTTAATTCCTTATTTATCTTGAATCGAACTCTTTTTTCCCCTGGAAAGAGTGTTTTATTTTTTCCGATTACATGTAAAGGTAGTTTTTGACCTTCATTTTTTATAAAATTTTGAGTTCTAGATTTTTTTTCTCCCTGCTTCTCTCCCACCCCCCCTCCCGAAGATGGCAAGCAATCTAATATACGTTATACATACACAGTCATGTAAACATATTTTTACATTAGTCATGTTGTGAATGAAGAAACAGAACAAAAGGGAAAAGCCACAAAAAAAAAACCCCAAAAAGTGAAAATAGTATGTTTCGATCTGCATTCAGGCTCCATAGTTCTTTCCCTGAATGTGGATAGCATTTTCCATCATGAGTGTTTTAGAATTGTCTCAGATCATTGCATTGCTGAGCATAGCTAAGTCAATCATAGCTGATCATTGAACAATGTTGCCGTTACTGTGTACAGTGTTCTTCTGGTTCTGCTCACTTCACTCAGCATCAGTTCATGTAAGTCTTTCCAGGTTTTTCTGAAGTCTGCCTGGTCATCATGTCTAATAGCACAATAGTGTTCCATTACATTCATATACCACAATTTTTTCAGTCATTCTCCAATTGATGGGCACCCCCTCAGTTTCCAATTCTTTGACACCACAGAAAGAGCTGCTATAAATATTTTTATACATGTGGGTCCTTTCCCCTTTTTATGATCTCTTTGGGATACAGACCTAGTAGTGGTGTTGCTGCATCAAAGGGTATGCACAGTTTTATAGCCCTTTGGGCATAGTTCCAAATTGCTCTCCAGAATGGTTGGATCAGTTCACAACTCCACCAACAATGCATTAGTGTCCCAATTTTCCCACGTCTTCTCCAACATTTATCATTTTCCTTTTCTGTCATATTAGTCAATCTAATGGGTGGGAGGTGGTATCTCAGAATTGTTTAATTTGCATTTCTCTAATCAATCATGATTTAGAGCATTTTTTCATATGATTACAAATAACTTAAATTTCTTCATCTGAAAACTGCCTGTTCACATCCTTTGACCTATTGGAAAATGACTTGTATTCTTATAAATTTGATTCAGTTCTCTATACATCTTAGAAATGAGGCCTTTATCAGAAACACTAACTGTTAAAATTGTTTCCCAGTTTTCTACTTTCTGTCTAATCTTGGTTGCATGGGTTTTGTTTGTGCAAAAACATTTTAATTTAATGTAATCATAATTATCCATTTTGCATTTCATAATGTTCTCTGTCTTTTTTTAGTCGTAAATTCTTCACTTCTCCATAGATCTGACAGGTAAACTATTCCTTGCTCTCCTAATTTGTTTATGGTATCACCCTTTATGTCTAAATCACGTACCCATTTTGACCTTATCTTGATATGCAGTGTGATATGCTGGTCTATGTCTAGTTTCTGCAATACTATTTTCCAGTTTTCCCAGCAGTTTTTGTCAAATAATGTTTTTTATCCCAAAAGCTAGAGTCTTTGAGTTTATCAAAGAGTAGATTACTATAGTCATTGATTACTGTGTCTTATATACCTAATCTATTCCACTGATTCACCACTCTGTTTCTTAGCTAGTACCAAATAGTTTTAATGATTGCTGCTTTATAATTGAGTTTTAGATCTGGTACGGCCAGGCTACTTTCCTTTGAATTTTTTTTTTCATTAATTCCCTTAATATTCTTGACCTTTTGTTCTGCCAGATGAATTTTGTTATGATTTTTTTCTAGCTCTATAAAATAATTTTTGGTAGTTTGGTATGGTGCTGAATAAGTAAATTAACTTAGATAGAAATGTCGTTTTTATTATATTAGCTTGGCTCACCCATGAGCAATTGATATTTTTTGAATTATTTAGATCTGACTTTATTTGTGTGAAAAGTTTTGTAATTGTGTTCATGCAGTTCCTGGTTTGTCTTGGCAGGTAGACTCCCAAATATTTTATATTGTCTACAGTTATTTTAAATGGAATTTCTCTTTCTATCTCTTGCTGCTGGGCTTTGTTGGCAATATATAGAAATGATGATGATTTATATGGATTTATTTTATATCCTGTAACTTTGCTAAAGTTGTTAATTATTTCAAGTCAGTTTTAGTTGATGCTCTAGGGGTTCTCTAAGTATACCATCATATCATCTGCAAAGAGTGATAGCTTTGTTTCCTCATTGCCTATTCTAATTCCAACAATTTATTTTTCTTCTCTTATTGCTAAAGCTAACATTTCTATTACAATATTAAATAATAGTGGTGATAATAGACATTCTTAGTTCACCCCTAATCTTATTGGGAAGGCTTCTAGCTTATCGCCATTACAGATAATGCTTGCTGATGATTTTATATAGATACTACTTATCATTTTAAGGAAAGCTCCATTTATTTCTATGCTCTCTAGTGTTTTTAATAGGAATGGATGCTGCATTTTGTCAAAAGGTTTTTTTTCTGCATGTATTGAGATAATCATATGATTTCTGTTGGTTTTGTTACTGATATGGTCAATTATACTAATAGTTTTCCTAATATTGAACCAGCCCTGCATACCTGGTATAAATCCCATCTGGTCATAGTGTATTATCCTGGTGATAAATTGCTATAATCTCTTTGCTAATGTTTTATTTTAAAATTTTTGCATCTATATTCATTAGGGACATTAGTCTATAATTTTCTTTCTCTGTTTTCGCTCTTTCTGATTTAGGTAGCAACACCATAATGTGTCATAAAAAAGTATTTGGTAGGATTCCTTCTTCACCTATTTTTCCAAATATTCTATATAGTATTGAAATTGATTGTTCTTTAAATGTTTGGTAGAATTCACTTGTAAATCCATCTGGCCCTGGAGAGTTTTTCTTAGCAAGTTCATTGATGACTTGTTCAATTTCTTTTTCTAAAACAGGGTTATTTAAGTATTTTATTTCCTCCTCTGTTAATCTGGAGAAAAAAATTTTGTAAATATTAATCCATTTCACTTAGATTATCAGATTTATTGGCATACAGTTGGGGAAAATAGTTCCTAATTATTACTTTAATTTCCTCTTCATTGGTCATGAATTCACCCTTTTCATTTTTGATACTGGTAAATTTGGTTTTCTTCTTTTTAATCAAATTAACCAGTGGGTTTTTTTTTTATAAAGCCAACTCTTAGTTTTATTTGTTAGTTCAAGAGTTTTCTTACTTTTAATTTTATTAATCTCTCCTTTGAGTTTCAGAATTTCTAATTTGGTGTTTAATTGGGGATTTTTAATTTGTTCTTTTTCTAGCTTTTTTAATTGAATGACCAATTCATTGATCTGCTTTTTCTCTATTTTATTCATGTAAACATTTAGCAATATAAAATTTACCCTAAGTACTGCTTTGGCTGCACACCATAAATTTTAGATGTTGTCTCATTATTGTCATTCTCTTTGTTGAAATTATTGATTACTTCTATGATTTGTTATTTGACCCACTCATTCTTTAGGATTAGATTATTTTGTTTCCAATTAATTTTTAATCTATCTTTCCATGGCCCCTTATTACATGTAATTCTTATTGCATTATGATCTGAAAAGGGTGCATTTAATATTTCTGCCTTTCTGCATTTCAGCGTGAGGTTTTTATGCTCTAATATATGGTCAATTTTTGTGTAGGTGCTATGTATCGCTGAGAAAAAGATATATTCCTTCCTATCCCTATTCAATTTTCTACAGAAGTCCATCATGTATAACTTTTCTAAAATTCTATTCACCTTCTTAATTTCTTTCCTGTTTATTTTGTGGTTAGATTTATCTAGTTCTGAGAGGAGGGGGGGTTGAGGTTCCCCACTAATATAGTTTTGCTCTCTATTTCTTTCTGCAACTCACTTAACTTCTCCTCTAAGAATTTGGATGCTATAACCACTTGGTACATACATGTTTAGTATTGATGTTACTTTATTGTTTATGGTACCTTTTAGCAAGATTTCGTTTCCTTCCTTGGGTCTTTTAATTAGATCTATTTTGCTTTTGTTTTATTTGACATCAGGATTGCTACCCCTGCTTTTTTTTTTTTACTTCAGCTGAAGCATAATATATTCTGCTCCAGCCTTTTACCTTTACTCTCTGTGTCTCTCTCTGCTTCAAGTGTGTTTCTTGTAAGCAACATGTTGAAAGATTCTGTTTTTTAATCCACTTCTGTTTTATGGGAGATTTCATCCCATTCACATTCACAGTTATGATTACTAACTGTTTATTTCCCTCCATCCTATTTCTCCCCTGTTTATTCTCATTCTCTCTCTCTCTCTCTCTCTCTCTCTCTCTCTCTCTCTCTCTCTCTCTCTCTCTCTCTCTCTCTTTCCCTTTCTCCTTTCACCCCATCCCTCCTCACCAGTTTTGCTTCTGACCACTGCCTCCCTCAATCTGCCCTCTCTTCTATCACCCCTTCTTTTTTCTCCTTCCCCTCCTACTTCCCTATTGGGTAAGATAGATTTCTTTACCCAACTGAGTATGTAAGTTATTCCCTCTTTGAGTCAAATCCAATGAGAGTAAGGTTCAAACAATGTTCACCTCCTTCTTTCCCTCTACTGTAATAGGTCTCTCATGCCTTTCATGTGATATAATTCACACCATTCTGCCTCCCCCTATTCTCTTCTCCCAGTACAATCCTTTTTTCTCCCTTAATAATTTTTATTGGCACATCAAAGTCAAATTATACTCACACTCTCTGTCTAAGTATACTCCTTCTAACCACCATAATAGAGATACAGTTCTTAAGAGTTACAGGTATCATCTTCCCATATAGGGATGTAAACAGTTCAACCATATTGAATATCATGGAGTTTTTTTCTTTCCTGTTTACTTTTTCATGTTTCTCTTGAGTCATATATTTGAGATCAAATTTTGTGTTCAGCTCTGGTCTTTTCATCAGGAAAGTTTGAAAGCCCCTTATTTCATTGAATATCCATCTTTTACCCTGGAAGATCATGTTCAATTTTGCTGGGCAGTTGATTCTTGGTTGTATTCCAAGCTCCTTTGCCTTTTGGAATATCATATTCCAAGCCTGCCAATCCTTTAACATAGAAACTGTTACATCCTGTTACTCCTGTGTAATTCTGACTATGGCTCCTTGATATTTTAAGTGTTTTTTTCTGAATGCTTGCAGTATTTTCTCCTTGACCTGATAGTTCTGGAATTTGGCTACAGTATTCCTTGGAGTTTTCGTTTTGGGATCTCTTTCAGGAGGTGATTGGTGAATTCTTTCAATGAGTATTTTATCCTCTGATTCTAGGATATCAGGGCAGTTTTCTTTGATAATTTCTTGATAATTTTGATAATTTTTTTTGATCATAGCTTTCAGATAGTTCAATAATTCTTAAATTATCTCTCCTGGATCTGTTTTCTAGGTCAGTTGTTTTTCCAATGAAGTATTTTACATTTTCTTCTATTTTTTCATTCTTTTGATTTTGTTTAATTGTTTTTGATGTCCCATAGAATTATTAGCTTCTACTTGCCCAATTCTAATTTGTAAGGAGCTATTTTCTTCAATTAGCCTTTGTACCTTCTTTTCCATTTGGCCAATTCTACTTTTAAAGGAGTTGTTTGCTTCAGTGGATTTTTTTCCACTTGACCAATTCTAATTTTAAGGAGTTGTTTTCTTCAGTCAATTTTTGCACTTTCTTTTCCAAGCTGTTGACAATTTTTTTTCATAATTCTCTTGCATCACTCTCATTTTGTTTCCCAATTTTTCTTCTACCTCTCTTACTTGATTTTAAAAATCCTTTTTGAGCTCTTCCAAGAGGTCTTTCTGGGCTTGAGACCAATCCATATTCCCCTTTGAGGCTTTGCGTGTAGACATTTTGACATTATTGTCCTCTTCTGAGTTTGTGTTTGGTTCTTCCCTGTTGCCATGGTAGCTTCCTGCGGTCAGGCTCTTTTTTGTTTTTTGCTCATTTTTAAAAAAAAGTTGAGCTCTGCTCCTGGAGTACAGGGGGCACTGTTCCCAGCTCTTGCACTGGGGGCCAGGGGTCTGGTCACTGGCTTTTGGCACTGGAGCCTCTGGGGCTAGTGGCTTACTCACTGTGCTAGGGTGACCCAGTCTAGTCACACCTATTGTGCCCTGGGTTCCAGGGCTGGCAGTTTGCCTGCTGTGCTGGTGCTGGAGGCCTCACAGCTGGTCTGCTGTACCACTGACCTGCCGAGCCAGGACTGCAGGGCCTTGGGTGCTGATCTGCGCTATGGGTAAGAGCCTCCTGCTGCCTTGACTGGACACCACCTGTGTCGGGCTCTATTCCCCTTTTACCCAAGTGAGACAGACCTTTCCTGAAGTCCTTCTAAGTTATCTTGGGCTGGAAAATTGTTTCACTCTGTCTTTTCTGTGGATTCTGTTGCTCCAGAATTCTTTTAGAGGCTTGATTTAATGTTATTTCCAAGGGAAACTGGGCAGAGCTCAGGCAACTTCCTAGATTCTCTCTACCATCTTGGCTCCACCCCCCTGAATTAATTCTTATAGGAGATATTTAATGACAAAGGCCTTTTTTTTAAGAGTTGAAGAGCTCCCCTCTCATCTAAGCTATGTTGATTTTATTTCTATAAGAGCTTTTCAATTTCACGTAATCAAAACAATCTTTTTTTTTTTTGTCTTTTGTGATCCTCTCTAACCCTTGCCTGGTTGAGAGTTTTCTAGGCATGATTGTGAAACATAGACAATCTTGTTTGATTTTTTTTTAATGGATGACCTTTTACATTCATGTTGTACATTGATTTTGAGTTCACTTTAGTATATGGTGTAAGATGTTGATCTAAAACTAATTTCTGCCAAACATCTGTCCAGTTATCTGGATTGACCTTTAAAAAGAGACTCCACCAGCTGGTTCAAAATTACCTATCAAGCTTTATCTCTGACTTCTTCCTTTTATGTATTAGACATTACAGCCTTCTTATCCAGCCCTTTCCTGTCTCTATGTTTTTGCCTATATCATCCCCAGCTCCATCTGTTGAAATCCATACCTTCATTTAGGGCTCAGCCCAGGTGCTGCTTACTCTATGAAGAATTTCATAGCATTTTGCACTGATCTTATTCTTTAGTATATCATAGTTTATGTTTTCTCCTCTTAAGAGTATCAGCACCTTGAAAGCAGGGACTGTATTGTATCTATCTTAGTATCCATAGCATTAAGGACAGGGCCTTGAACATAGCAGATGGTTAATCAATGTTTTCTGAATTTTATTGTGGTTCTGAGGTTCCTTCTAGCTCTAGCACTCTTTGTTCTAATGTCTCTTGAGCTCTTACATTTTGTTCTAAGATCTTTCCCAGCTCTTACATTTTGTGTTCTAAAGTCTCTACTCCTACTCCACCTCTGATATCCCCTGTTCTAAGGTCCCTCCTGGTTCTGACATTCTACATTCTAAGGCTATGACAATTTATGTTCTAAAATCCCCTCCAGCTCTGATGTTTTGTGTTCCAAATCCCTTCCCAGCCCTGACATTCTTTATTCTATGACTTCTCTCAGGTCTGACATTCCCTGTTCCAAGGCCCCTCCTAGCTCTGACATTGCCTTTTCTAAGTCCCCTCCCAGCTCTTACATTTTCTGTTCTAAGGCCCTTCCCAATTCTGACATTCTATGCTCTAAGCCTTCAGCTCTAATATTCTGTATTCTGAAGTTCTTCCCAGATCTGACATTCTCTGCTCTAAGAGTCCTCTCAGTTCTGACATTCCCTGTTCTAAGGCGCCTCTCAGCTCTGATATTCTGTGTTCTAAGGACAATCTAGGTTCTAAGAGCCCTCTCAGCTCTGACATTCTCTGCTCTAAGGACCCTTCCAGCTTTGACAATCTCTAATTGTATAGACTACAGAATGTATATTACTCAGAACTGGACTCAAAACTCACTGAGGTAATCTCCATTCTTTTGTGTCCTCACCCATTCACCCCATACTGCCTAGTAGGCTGTGATTGATAATTGTTAATTAATTGAACAAAGAGATTTGACTCTCCAACCCTCAGACAACTCATTACCTGAGCTCCCCACACAATGAAGGGACCATTTATGTCATACAGAAAGAATGACAAGGGCAGTCATCAGTTATCCCCTAAGGCTCCAGGCTCTTACTCCAAAGAGCATGATATAGAGGTTTTCATTGCCCTTTCAACATTCATTTGAACCACATATTAATCTTTACAATTTTTTTTGCGAGGGAAGAATCCACTTCATCTTTTTTCTTTCCTATCAACCCTATCTCATGGGGAGGGGGGGTGAAACAGACATAGAGACTGAGTAACATCCCCAGGGCCACACAGCACATCAATGACCAAGCAGGCACAGAGATGTCCTGAAACCCAGGTGTCCTTAGATCCAGCCCAGTATCTTTTTTTCTAGCTGCCACAGCTGCCTTGACTCAGCTGCATAGAATAAGTAGCCAGGTTCCCTGGGTCGGGCTCCAGGTAATGAACTTGCCAAGATTGAGTCATTCTTTACTTCACTTATGAAGCCAAGTTATTGGAAATCTCTTCCTCTGGGTGTCTGAGTCATAGAACCATCATCAATCACCCATTGTGAATTATTAAATGATTTTCAAGTGATATGAAATCAGCCAGGCTGAAAACAAGCTTTTCCAATCTGTCCAATGTTCTCCAAGTGCTGCCTGAGCCTTCATCTCTCTCCTTCCCAGACAGAGAAACTGCCATCTCCCCCCTGCACATATACAGGGGCCTCCTTCTCTCTCTCCTTTCCCGGTCAGACCACTTCCAAACAAAGAGGCCTCCATCTCACCCCCTGCACAGATACAGGGGCCTCCATCTCCACCCTCCCCAGAGAGGCCTCCATCTTCCCCTTTCACAGTCACAGGGGCCTCTTTCTCTTCTCTCCCTACCTTGTCTGACCACTTCCAAACAGAAGTGCCTCTATCACCCCCTCCTCAGATATGCTCTCAACGTTTTCCTCCATTTTTTTTATCTTTACAAAACCCCCTGGATAGGAAGGATTCAAAGCTTATCCCAAGCTCCTCTCCCTTCCCCCATTCAGCCTAGGGGCAGGGTCTCTCTTCATGGCCTTAGAAGCTGTGGTGCCAATCTTCATAGGCTATCCAACACCAAAGAAATGGAAAGCAAAGACAATGGTCCAACTGAATGACTATTTGCTTCCCCTCCCTCCCTTCTCCAATAGCCATATGTAAAACTTGGTACCAAATGCCCTTATCCTGGAGTTGAGGACAACAATGCTCAGGCACCTTCAAAACCAAGCAAATATTCAGTGTTTTTCAATCTGTGGCTGCAAATATAAACCAGATGAGCAGATTTCAGTCACACTCACAGGCAAAATGATAGTACTTTGGGCCTTGTGGGCACCATTTGGGAACATTTAGAATGGCAGGAGCCAGGTGCCCACCAGCATGACTATCAGGAATTAGTATTTAGAGCCGAGAGGGAGCTCAGGGATCACCCAGTCCAGCTTCCTAATTTTACAGAGAAGTACACTGAGGTTGAGAGAGGTGATTAGAATTTTTTTTTAAGGCAATTGGGGTTAGTGACTTGCCCAGGGTCACACAGCTAGTAAGTGTCAAGCATTTGGTTTAAGGCTGGATTTGAACTCAGGTCCTCCTGACTTCAGGGCCAGTGCTCTATCCACTGGGCCACCTAGCTGCCCCCTGTGATTAGAATTTTTAAAAGATTTCATCAGAGTTAAGAAAACAGCATAGAGAATGATGACAATACCAGAGGACAGCAGTAGCATGGCCTCTGACTGAGGAATATGAGGGTTCTCCAACTATATATTCCCCATGTGTGTTCCCCCTCCATTTGTGTTCACTGGTCCCATATGTTTGCTGCATTCATCCCCTTTCAGTATACTCTCATGTGTATTTATCTTTCTTGTCATTTTTTTTTTTTGCTTTCCTGTTTCATTAAATGTCTTTTGTTTTGAACTAACAAGCCCTCTAATTGGCTGGTAAAAGAAATACATAGGTGGGGGCTCATGATCTAAGGTCTTTAAAATGGATATTGGCCTACAATGTGCCTTGATTTGGGGTAACTTTCAAGGAACTTACAATTATGATATTCTGTAGCAACTTTGTAAAGCATATAATACTCAAAATGCTCTATGCTCCGGGATCTTGACTCTTACTTTATTAAGAAAATTGAGGCCTTTCAGTGTGAACTCCCTCTTCTCCCTTATGCTTCATCTCAAAACCCTTTGACATAATATTCCACTATCAAACAAAACAAACAAACAAACAAACAAAAAAGGGGCAGCTAGGTGGCGCAGTGGATAGAGCACCGGCCCTGAAGTCAGGAGGACCTGAGTTCAAATCCAGCCTTAAACCAAATGCTTGACACTTACTAGCTGTGTGACCCTGGGCAAGTCACTTATCCCCAATTGCTTAAAAACAAACAAACAAAATAAAACAAACAAACAAACATAATATTCCACTATCTCCCTTTTCCTTCACTCTATGGCAAAGAGGTAGTCCTTCTCCTTGTGCTTGATCCCATACCAAAATTATTGCAACCTCAACTCTAACTCACTCTCTCTCTCTCTCTCTCTCTCTCTCTCTCTCTCTCTCTCTCCTCTTTCTCTCCTTTCTCCTTTCTCTCTCCTTTCACCTCTCTCTCCCCCTTTCTTTCTTCTTCTTCTTCTTCTTCTTCTTCTTCTTCTTCTTCTTCTTCTTCTTCTTCTTCTTCTTCTTCTTCTTCTTCTTCTTCTCTCTCTCCCTTCTCTTTCTCTCTCAAATTTTCAACTTTTCCATATCTACTGATTTCTTCTCTCCTACTTTCAAATGTATCCAAGTCTCCTCTGTCCTTAAAAAAAACCTTCTACCATCCCCTCATTCTGTATCTTTTCTCTCTTTCTCAACCAAACTCTTTGAAAAAGCTGTGTGCACTCACAGCTTTTGCTTTCTCTCTTCCTTACTCCTCAGCCCCTTGCAGTCTTCTTTCTGATCTCATCATCACTCAAATGAAACTGTTCTCTCCAATGGTCTCTTAGTTGCCAAATCTAATGATCTTTTCACAACCTTCCCAACATGTATGCTACACAT
Organism: Phascolarctos cinereus; assembly: GCF_003287225.1. Lineage (NCBI taxonomy): Eukaryota > Metazoa > Chordata > Mammalia > Diprotodontia > Phascolarctidae > Phascolarctos > Phascolarctos cinereus. Next base: position 64,021,396 of record NW_027556291.1, on the reverse strand, counting down.
TTCATACTATTGACCACCCTCTCTCTTCTCCTGAATACTTTCTCCTCTGGGTTTTTATGACACTACTCTCCTGGTTCTCCTGCTTCTCAGTCTCCTTTGGTGGCTCATCACCCATGTTACTCTCCCAACTGTGGCTGCTGTCCAAAGTTCTTTCTTAGATTCTCTTCTCTTTTCCCCTCTGTTCTCTATCTATTGGTAACTCCATAGCTTCCCATGGGTTTAACTATCATCTCAATGTAAATGGCTCACATGTTCATATACCTAGCCCCGTTCTCTTCCTTATGTTTCAGGCCAACAACACTGATTGCCTTTTGGGCATTTCAAACTGGATGTCCAGGAGACATCTCAAACTCAGCATGTCCAAAATTGAACTTTTCCCCCCAAACCTTCCTCTCTTCTAAACTCCCCACTTTCTGTTGAAGGCACCATCATCCTTCGAGTCTCCCAGGTTCATAACCTCAGCATTATCCTTGATTCCAACCCCCACATATCTAATCAGGTACTAAATCTTGTCATTTCCACTTCCACAACATCTGAACCATTTTCTCTGTTCACACAGCTACCACCTTTGTTCAAACCTTCATCACCTCTTCCCTAGATTGTTGCAAAAGCCTCCTAATTGGTCTCCCTGACACAAGTCTCTCCCCATTCCAGTTCATCCTACTGCCAAAGTAATTTTCCTTAAGGGCAGATATGAATGCACATCACTTTCCAATTCAGTCAACTCCAGTGGTTCCCTATTGCCTCTAGGATTAACTCTAAACTCCTCTGTTTAGTTTTGAAAAACTTTCACAACCTGGCCCCAACCTCTCTTTCCAGCCTCATTCAAAATTACTCTTTCTTCTCACACTGCAATCTAGCCATATTGTCCTCTTCTCTGCTCCTCACATGTGGTACTCTATCTCCCTTTTCTGTGCCTCCTGATTAGCCTCCACCCTCCATACCAGGAAGACCTTCTCTCCTTACCTCTACCTCAGTGTCCCTATTTTGTTTTAGAAGCTCAAGCACTGCCTTTTGCATGTTGTCCCTCTCAATCCTCCCAATAGCTATTGTCCACCCTCTCAAGTTACCTTATTGTTAATTATTTTGCATTTATTCACTTTATATTTATGCTGTCCATACTTATACATGGCCTTCTCTTCCCCCATTAAAGCATCAGCCTCTTGTAAGTAAAGATTGTTTCGATTAATAAAATTGAAATTAAGAAAACTATTGAACTAATAAATACAACTAAGAGTTGGTTTTATAAAAAAATAAAATAGATAAATCTTTGATTAATTTCATTTAAAAAAAAAAGAAGTAGAGAGTGTTTCATTCATTGTAGTTGTGTCCCCAGTATCTAGCACATAGTGTTTGTTGATTGATTGTTATCATCCATTGTGAAGTTGCCTCCAGTAAGGACTCATCCATGCCTACTTAGCCTGTTCACCTCTTGTCTATGTCATCCTAGAAGTTCTGTATAAGGGACCCATCCAATATACCAAAAGCCTTCCTGAATTCTTCTGACACTGTGAAGGTACTAGAGGACACTGTCACCTGTCATTCCTCTCCATGACCATGGGGTTAACCCATCTTTTCTTCCCAAGGCACATTTCCTCTGATGAAATATATATTTAATTCTTATTCTTCAAAGTCCTTCATTGCTTATTTTTTGCAGCCTGCTCAGTGAAGCAACTAATTGTTGTTTAGTCATTTTTCAGTTGTGTCCAGCTCTCTGTGCCCCCTTTGGAGCTTGTCTTGGCAAAAAGTAACTGGCACGGTTTGCCATTTCCTTCTCCAGCTTATTTTACAGATGAGGAAACTGAAGTAAACAGGGCGAAGTGATTTGTCCAGGGTCATGCAACTAGTAAGGGTCTGAGGCTGGATTTGAACTCATGAAGATGAGTCTTCCTGACTGTAGGCCCAGCATTCTATCTACTGCAGCACCCCCTAGCTGCCCCAAGGAACAACGAATACAAGTTATTAATATTATAATTTTATAGAAAAGGACACTGAGGCTTAGAGAGGTTAAATGTTTTTCCCAGAGTCATACAACTAGCTAGTGGCTGAGTTGGGACATGAACCAAGGTCTTCTGGTTCTAAGCCCATTGCTTTTTTCACTATATCTTTTTATACGTATATGTCTTGTCTCCCAAACTAGAGTATAAATTCCATGAAGGCAGAGAGCATGTGATATGACTGAGTGTCTTTTTCAATGCCATTACTGAACACATTTCAGTTAGCCAATGAATGGCTATGAATGAATGTAGAGACCTAGGTTGGCTCATAACCATTCCTGTTCTCTGAGGGTTCCAAGTGAGTTCTATTTCTCAGGGCATTTGAAGTAGGAGTGTTTTATAGGATACTTACACCCCTCGCCCCAATGGCCAGCTATTGGAAAATAGAATCTGGAAAAGATTCCCCTTATCCAATTGGAAAACACTTTACAAAGAATCACAGTGTCAGATGGCATTCAATCCAACTCACGTCTGAGCAGAAATTCTCTGGACAATATTTCTGCCAAGAGGTCATCTGGTCTCCATTTAGACACCTCCAGTAATAGGTCACAAATTCTCAAGGCAGTATAGTCCACTGTCAGATAGCTCTAATTATCAGCAAATATGTTCCTTCTATACAGCCTAAATCTGCATCTCTACAACCTTCACCTCCACTGCTCTAAAGCTAAGCAGAAAAAGCTAAAGCTTTCTTCCACATGTACGTAATTCACTGAACATTTGAAGACAATTGCTCATTTCTTCCTTTCTCAATGCTCATGCCTCAAATCTTCTCCAATGTCCTCTTCCCAGGCTGCTTTGAGTTAGGCTCCTCCTCACCTATCCCTTCAACCCTCAGGGGCCTGAACCAGACTACTTCTGAGGTGCCACAAAGCAATCAGCCACGTGGCTAGTGGAGAGGTAGGTGATGAATGAATGAATGAAAAAGTACTTATAAGCACTTACTATGTGTTAAGGGCTAAGGATACAAATAGAAAAGAGAGATAATCCCTGCCCTCAAGATGTTTACATTCTAATAGGAGGAGAACCACAGATATAGGGGAGTGGGAGCCAGAGAAAAGAGAAGTTATAGGGTGAATGGATCCATAAGGATACATCCTTTCCATGAAAAAGAGAATGAAACTGAGTCAAGAGCCCAAGGTTCTTAACTCACCGTGTGGTCTTAGGCAAGTCATTTCCTCTCTCTGAGGCTAGTTTCTTCATTTGTAAAATGAAGATAATAATATTTGTACCATTGACCTCACAAAGTTGTTTATAATCCTTCTAACCCTATATCCCCTCCCCTTTGTAGGTCATAAGCCCATTGAAAGCAGAGTTTGTGGCATTCCTCTTTTTGTTTCCTTAGTACCCAGAGCAGGGCTTTACATACAGTAAGTTTTTAATAAATGTTTATTAATTTGATTGGATTCCACGGGCTTGGTCCTACATTGGCTAAGTCACTGAAGATCTTCAAATGGTGATCTCAGCCTCTTGCCCAGATACCAGATATTATCTGTTGTCAGGGCTCATCTCTCTAGCAACAAAAAAATTTTCTCTCTTCTTCCCCGGCAGAAGGAAATTAAATCTATGATTCTGACTGAATTTCCAAAGTCCCTATCCCAACTCCCTGACACCCATCCCCTCTCCTCCTTCCAGGTTCAGGTTATCTCCTAGCTACCAGGGAAATCTATTTCTACTGAGACTTTGGCCCAGGGCCACAAGGTCCTCCCTGCCCTGAGGATTACTGACCTCTCTTGGTAGCCCCATCTTGTGACCCTGACTTAGAATGATGATGATAATGGTGTTGGTGGTGACGGGTGGTGGTAACTGGCATTTATAGAGCACTTTAAGGTTTTCAGAGTACTTTTCAAACATTTTATCATTTGATCCTCACAGCAACCCTAGCTATTATGACCCCCATTTTACAGATAAGGAAATTGAGTCAGACAGCAGATAAATGACTTACCCAAGGTCACACAGACAAATTTGAGCTGAGGTCCTCCTGACTCTAGGTGCAGTACTCTATCCACTGTGCCATTTAACTGCCTAATATATAATAGCTAGTATTTACATAGCTCTTCAAGGTTTTCAGACGGTTTTACATATGTCATCATTAGATCCTCACAACAACCCTGGGAGGTAGGTGTTAATCAATATTAACCATATATTTTTGTAATGTTTTAAGACTCACAAAACAATCAACAACCCTGGGGGTAGGTATTACAGATGTTATTAACCTTATTTTATAGAGAAGGGAACTGAGGTTCAGAGTAGCTTTTCTAAGTCACAGACCTAGTAAATGGCAGAACTGAGTAAGAGACCAGGTCATGTTATTTCATTTCAAATCCAGTGGTCACATCATAGAAATTAAATTAGGCAGGGAGGTGGGAGGGGGGAGTGTTGGGGTGGAAAGAAATTATGCTGCTCACTTGCGTCTTGGCAACTGTCACAGGTGAGTATCACTGACCTAACAGTGAAAAACATTATCTGCACATGAAAGATAGATCTTTTGTCAAGGATCAATGTGAAGTCCTCCATTTGGGTCCAAAAAATCAACCATCTAAGTACGAGATCAGGGCAATGTGGCTTCAGAAAAAGACCTGGAGATGTAGCAATCAAAAACCCCAAGGCAGCAAAGAACAAGAGAGGTACTTCCAAAGTGAGGAAAGTGACAGGCCTCAATGTTCTCTGCCCTGGTCAAACCACATCCAGTCTGTCCTGGGTGACACATTTTTAGAAAGATGTTCAGTGATTAGCTAGAGACCATCTGGAGGGTAACTACATCATATGAGAATTGTTTGAAGAAATTAGGGGTGTCCAGCCTCAAGAAGAAAAGACATAACTGCTCTCTTCAAATATGTGAAGGGTTTCCACATGGGCTTGTTCTGATTAGCCCCAGAGAACAGAATTAAGCACACTGGGACAGTGGGGAAGTTGCTGAGAGGCAAATTTAGTCTTGATCTAAAAAAAAAAAAACCAAAAAACATCCTAACAATTAGAGTTATAAAAAAGAAATGAAAGAAGTGAGTTCTCCCTTAATGTAAGTCATCAAGAAGTTTCATGACCACCTGAGGTTGTTCTGGACCTAAAGACAGTGGAAATAGAGCATTGGTTCCAGAATCAGAGCATTTGAATTCCAACCCCAGCTCTGACTCTTACTATCTGCAAGGCCTTGGGTAACTTAAACTCTGTTGGCCTCAGTTTCTCTACCAGACTTAACTTCTAAGGTTCCTTCCAGCTCTAAGTACATGCTCTTCTGATCCTTCTGAGGTCCCTTCTAGGTCTGAAACTCTGGTATTATTAATCTAACAAACCCCAAGACAAAGTAAGCAGTGTCTCCCTCCAGGCCAGGGCTTCTTAAACTTTTTTCCACTCCTGACACCTTTTTGGTTTTTGGCAGACAAGCCTAAGGACATGCACAGTGCAAAGTGCACATGCTTTGTGTTCTGAACCAAAGCTGCAGTGACGTTGCACAATGCAACATGGGCAGTCACCTTGGATTCATTCCGCGTTTGATTTTGCATTAATTTTTGGTTGTTGCGCATTTAGAAACATTTTACTGTTATGGGGTCCCAACCTCCAATTTAAGAAGCACTGCTCTAGGCAGTGTTTTGAAAATGAAACTAAGAACAAAGCAGAGAGTTCATGAATAAGCTCAGAAAATGGGGAGTGGGGCCTGGATGTGTGTTAGGGAGGACTCATCAGAGGCCTGTCAGATCCCATTAACCTTCCTACCCTGTGGTAGGATAGGGAAAGACTCTGGAGAAATATCCAATAGAGGCCTCAGGCTACAGAGCTCGGGCTGGAGTCCACAGGCCTCCAGGTGATGAAAGGATGTTAACCCCAAGGAAAGAGCAAAGCTGCTCTTTCTTCTCAGTGGGAACAAAACTCCACAGAACAAACTGGAATCACACCCAGAGGTATAATAAGATGGAGCACTAGAATCATAGGGTTATGAGAACATAGAGAGTGGGATTTAGAGATCATCTAAGGGGTTCTTAATCTGGGGTCCATGGTCCCCCGAAGGGGTCTATGGATAGATTTGAGGGAGTCTGCAAACTTGGTTGGGGAAAAAATATATTGGTAACTACTTCAATCTAATTGGTTTCCTTTGTAATCCTGTGTGTTTTATTTTATGCATTTAAAAACATTATTCTGAGAAGAGAGGTTCATAGATTTCATCTTATTGCCAAAGAGATCATAACACAAAAAAGGTGAAGGGCCTAGTTCAACCCCCCACTTTATAGGGAAAGAAATTGAGGCCTAAAGGTGGATTGGCAAGGAAGCCAGAGTCACTGGATTTGAAGAGTATGTGGCAGGGAGGAGGTGTAAGGTAAGAAGGAACTAGGTTATAAAAGGCTTCGATCGCCAAATAGAGGGTTTTGTATCTGATCCTGGGGGCAATAGGGAGCCACTGGAGTTTATTGACTAGGGAAGGAGGACATGGTCAGATCTGTGCTTTAGAAAAATGACTGAGTGGAGGCTGAATGAGAGTGGGACCAGGCCTGAGGCAGGCAGACTAACCAGGAGGCTATTGTGATAGTCCAAGGATGAGATGATGAGGGCCCGCATCAGGGTAGTTGCAATGTCAGAGGAGAGAAGACCAGGAACTCTCTTCTCTCTAGGTCTCACCAACTCTACCCCTCACACAGGTAAGGGTGATGAATAAGAGGTTATGGCCAAATAGAAGAATATCAGCACTATGGAAAATGAAGAAGGAGCACTTGAGAGTGTCCCAAGATCCCAATTAAGGCCATCCATCCATCCCTGCGTGGAGCTGACTTGAAATGGTGTAGGCCATAGGAGTTTGAATGTTTGAGAGGATATAAACATGGAAATTGGAGTCCCTACATATAAGCTAGGACTCTGGAGAGGAGAAAAGGACTCACTGAGGTACTGAACTCCTTGAGAAAGCAGGGAAAATGTCTTGGCAGATGGTGGCAGACCAGAGGCCCAGAGGCAGATGTACATTCTCAGACATAGCTAACATGTTTTGTTTGGCTTGAGTCTATATATTTGTTATAAGGGAAGGCCTCTATTGGGTACAAAGGTTGATGGGTAATGATAAACATGGAAAAAAGCACCAATGACTCATTTAAAAAGATGAATGAGGAGCAGCTAGGTGGCACTGCAGTGGATAGAGCACCAGCCCTGTAGTCAGGAGGACCTGAGTTCAAATCTGGCCTCAGACACTTACTAGCTGTGTGACCCTAGGCAAATCACTTAACTCCAATTGCCTTAAAAAAAAAAAAGATGAATGGGCAGCGAAGGGAGGGCCAAAATTAGGACAATTTGCTACTACTTTGGTAAGTACACACATATGTATATATGTGTTTATGCATATACATATATATACATACACATATACATAAATATATATGTGTGCAGATATATACCCATCTCTCTCTTTTATAAACACTACACATGGCATGAGTTTCTAGGTTTTTGGACAGTCCCCTTCCCTGTTCCTCTTGTCTTAAGATGTTTGTGATGTTTCAAGATTGGAATTGAATTCACAATACAAAAGAAAATGGTAAAGAATGAATGAAGGGAAAAAGGAAGGGAATAAGCATTTATATAGCACTTTACAATTATTATCTCATATGATCCTCACAACAATCCTGGGAGGTGGATTCTATTGGCACCCCCATTTTACAGTTCAGAAAACTGAGACAGGCAGTGTTTAAGTAATTTGCTCAGGGTACACAGCCAGAAAGTGTCTGAGACTGGCTTTGAACTCAAGTCTTCCTGACTCCAAGACAACTAGCTACGTGATGCTGTGGATAGAGCTCCAGGCCTGAAGTCAGGAAGACTCATCTCCCTGAGTTCAAATCTGACCTCAGACACTTACTAGCTGTGTGACCCTGGTGAAGTCACTTCACTCTGTTTGCCTCTGTTTTCTCATCTGTAAAATGAGCTGGAGAAGAACATGGTTTGCCCTTCTAGTATCTCTGCCAAGAAAACCCCAGATGGGGTCTTGAAGAGTAGGACAAGACTGAAACAATCAAAATAACAACTTACTGATTCCAGGACCAGTGCTCTATCTGCTGAATATTCTGGCTGCCTCCTAGGCAAACAGGGGTTAAGTGACTTGCTCAGGATCACATAGGTAGTAAGTGTCTAAGGCTGGATTTGAACTCAGGTCTTCCCACAGTGGATAGAGCCCAGTGCTCCATCCACTGCAGTACCACCTAGCTGCTCTATTCTACACTGTTACCTAGCTCCTACCTTTACCACTTACCCCTATGACATCATCACCACCCCTACTCCTGCCACCACCCCTGTACCAGAATCAGTACGGTGACACTGTCTTCACTACCACCACTATACCAGCTCTATCAGGACACTCACTCTTGGTCTTTGTCTTTGAACAAATATTGACAATGCAAAAGAGAGGTATCTGGAAGGAATAAGAGGCCATGTCGTGATTAACAACAATAATAATAGTAAATTCCCCTAACACTTTAGGTTAGTCAAGTTCTATCTTTACAATAATCCTATGAGATCAACGCTGTTCCTCATTTCAAAGATGAAGAAAACAAGGCCCACAGAGAGACAGAAGCTTGCTAATGGTCACACAGCTGATGAGTGTAGGACCTCAGTCTCCTTTCTCTCCAGTCCAGTGCTCTGGAGGTTATAAAGGGGATCTAAGTGTGAGATGGGATGGGAGGGCTGAACACAAACCACATCTGAGGCTCTAAAGCTTTCCCTATGGATCCACAGTGGGGGCCTTCTTCCTGTTTGGCCTGCCAGTGAAGGCCAGGTAAAATATTTTGCCTTCATCCATCAGATTATTAAAAGGTTTGGAGTAGGGAACACAGACAGCTAAGGGGACATGACAAGGTTAGCAACATTTCAATAAAGGGCCAGCTGGGTTAGACCCCAGGGAAGCCTGGGCCTAGGCTATTAAAGTCACTCCACAAATCAATTCGGTGCCTCCACAGGTCCTGCAGAGCATCCTCTTCTTTTCAAGGCCCGGGAGTTCAGGGAGGGCCATGTTCCCTCCAGTGGCCCTTGTTTTCTGACTTTCAACCAGCTCTGTGGCTCCAGGGTTCACATTAGATGGAGGAAAATTCCACACTCCAATACCGATTTCGCCTCAGAGATGGGGGAAGGAGGAAGGAGACAGAAAGAAGCAGACAAGGGAAGGGAGTGGGAGGAGGACTGGGAAAGGAGGGAGGGGAAGGTCCCCAAGGCTAGTACTTTATTTCTATTCTAAAAGGGGGGAAGCAGCACTAGAGGAGGGGAGGAGGGAAACAAATCAATTTGAATTGGGCCATAATGGTCCTAAATCACAACCAAATGAAGAGTCAGGGAGCAAAAGGAGCAGGAGCTTCCATCAATTTCCCTTTGTCTGGGTTTTCCACTGGCGGTGAAAGGCAGAACGATAAAAATCATAATTCGCATTTCTGTAACACTTTAAGGGTTACAAAGTGCTCTTCCTCCTCGTCCTCCCTCCACCCCCCCCCCCAGTAACTCTAGGAAGCCTGAATCATACAGAAGCTCTGAGCTAAAAGGGACCTGAGTGACCATAGAGCCCAAGGACGGGCCAAAAAGAATGCCCACAACAGCCCACTGGGCAAGTGGTCATCCAGCACGCACCAAGCCCTCCAGTGAGGGAGAAGCCATCACCTCTCCGGGAAGCTCATTCTACTGGGCCACAACACTCATTACTGGGAGGTTTTTCTACCTACTCAATTTGCTTCCTTATGCCTCCACCCATTGTAGCAAACTGTGCCCTCTGGGGCGGAGGGGGACTAGACAAATTCCTCTTTCATATCACAGCACTTCAAATACTTGAAGACAGAGGTCATGACCTCCCCCAGCCTCCCCATCCCAACCCCCCCCCACCCCAGTCTTCTTTTCTCCAGGTAAAACATCTGTAATTCTTTCAACCAATTCTATATAGCAAATTCAAGGCCCTTCACCATTCTGTTTGCCCTCCTTTGGATACCATGCTTGAAAGTCACAGCCTGAGGAGGCGTTCACTTTCTTTGTTTAATGCACTCACTTCCACTTCTTAGAACCCTAGGGAGGCTCAACTCAGGTATAATCTCTTAAAGGAAGTCTTTTCTAATACTCCTGGTTCTCTCTGTCTCTGTCTCTCTGTTTCTCTCTCTCTGTCTGTCTCTGTGTGTCTCTCTGTGTCTCTCTGTATCTCTCTGTGTCTGTCTCTCTGTTTGTGTCTCTCTCTGACTGTCTCTCTGTTTCTCTGTCTCTGTGTGTCTCTCTGTGTCTCTGTCTCTGTGTCTCTGTGTCTCTCTCTGTGTCTGTCTGTCTGTCTCTATCTGTCTTTGTCTCTGTCTCTGTCCCTTTGTGTCTCTCTCTGTCTCTGTCTGTTTCTCTGTCTCTCTCTGTCTCTGCATTTCCCTCTGTGTTTCTGTGTCTCTCTGTCTCTATCTGTCTGTCTCTCTCTTCTCGCAGGGGTGATTATCAGGAAATGACTATTGCATAAAAAACGAGAGGCTTAATCAAATGCTTTGCTAACATCTCAGCATATTATCTGTCTCTATAGCATTCAGTTCCTAAGTGGGGCTGCATTGGATAGAGAGCTGGACTTGGAGTCAGGAAGACCTGAATTCAAATCTAACCTTAGACATTTACTAGCTAGGTGACCCTGGGCAAGTACTTGACCTTTGTTTGTCTCAGTTTTCTCATCTGTAAAATGGCGATAATAATGGTACCCTCCTCCCAGGGTTGTTTTGAGGATCATGGCATATTAATTGCAAATGACATATTAATGTAAAATGACAATTATAAAGCACTTAGCATAGTGCCTGGCATATAGTAAGTAAATATTACTTATGATGATGATGATGATGATGGTGATGATGATGATGATGTCTGTCACAAAAGGAAATCATCTTAGGGGTAGCGAGGTGGTACAGTGGATAGAGCACCGGCCCTGAAGTCAGGAGGACCTGAGTTCAAATGTGGCCGCAGACCAAACACTTGTCACTTACTAGCTGTGTGACCCTGGGCAAGTCACTGAGCCCCAATTGCCTAAAAAAAAAATGTCATCTTAGTCTGACCTGACCTGTCCTTGCAAGTCTTTTAATGACCCACCCTAGTGTTTGGCTATGAACCAAAGTCACTTTCTCTGTTTGAAAACCAGGACATTTTCTCTTCTTCAATACTGCAACACTATTTCTGTTTGCCACAACCTTCCAAAAATGGCATCCCAGTGATCATCTCTGTCACCTCTTTTAGTATCTGAAGATGTTTGCCTCATTGGACTAGGAATCCCTTGAGGGCAGGAATGGTTTTGTGTTTGTCTTTCCATCTCCAGTGCCCAGCATACAGATGCTTGTTAATTGATTAGTTGATGTCACTCATCTGTCCTGGTGACTTGGGGAAGATGGATGCCCTCTTACTTATAACACATTTGGGATTCAAGCATTGCTGTGCTGGTAGATATTTAACAAGTTGGGGGCGGGAGTGGAGGTGGGGGTGGAATACATATGAGGAACTTTCCAGTTTAATCTGCATTATTTACTTTTTCTCCATCACTTTCATGCATCTAGACAGTCCAACAAAACAATAAAACTCTGATTTGTAGTGTTGGCCAATTTCCATTCCAAATGCTCACACAATATTTAACAACTGGCTCTCCCAAGCCAGTTCGAGCTGGCTCCAGCATACCCCTGGGTTTAAGCCTTCATCTTCTAATTCCAAATCCAATACACTTTTCAGCCTCTTGGTAAAGACCAGGTATAGCCATTTGGCCACTGTGGTGCAAGCACCTTCTTGGATGCTCATGTAGTCAGCATGGTTGACTCTCCATGGGTAGAACTCCAATTTAATGCAAAGAAAAGTATGTCATTGGTGCTGATTGGTCGATAAAAGAAGAGTGGAAATTCCACACAATTTACTATACAAAATAAACCCGGTTTCTATTATGACCAAGGAAAATTCCCACACTGGGTACCGCATTGCAAAATTGGTAAGTGATGCTACATCTTAAGTGATAGCAGAATTGGACTCAATTGAGCAATTATGACTGGCCTTGGAGAAAGTTTGATGCTGTTAATATGGTCATATTGCCGAGTGCTGTATTTCACCTGGAGAATGAGATGGTTCCCAAAGGTACCCTGAATCTCTTAGACAAGGCGGTTATCAAGGCAGGCAATAAATGGGTAAATCTCCCGTTATGCACCAGTGTAAAACCTTACAAGGCGAGCAGTGTCAATTTGCTCCCATTAACAATTGCTTCTGATATTAGTCATATTCACATCTGCTGGTTGGGACCAACTCTCCCATTCCCTTCTTTTTTGTTGCTGTTCAGTTGTTTCAGTCGTGCCCGACTCTTTGTGACCCCATTTGGGGTTTTCTTGGCAGAGATACTGGAGTGGTTTGCTATTACCTTCTCTGGCTTATTTTACAGATGAGGAAACTGAGGCAGACAGGGTGAAGTGACTTACCCAAGGTCACCAGCTAGTAAGTATCTAAGGCTGGATTTGAACTCGGAAAGATGAGTCTTCCTGACTTCAGGTCCAGCACTCTATCTACTGTGCCACCTGGCTGCTCCCATTCCCTTCTTTGGGACACAGGAAATAAAAATGATTAGGAGGTGGTCTTTAGCCAAGTAGGCCTGTCAACTATCCTAATGGCTCAGTGGAGAATGATTTTTGTAATCAAAAAGTCAATTATTTCAAATGTATGTACACAACTCTGTGTGGATCCCCTCCACAAGGTGTCAAAAATCTACACTAAGTGGAGAGCAAGTGACAAAGGGATGTCCTTATGGCTTATTATTAGAATATAAGATCCCAGAGGAAGGGGGCTCTCGCCTTTATATTTGTAGCTCCTGTGCTTAGTACAGTGACTGACTCAAAATAGGTATTTAATAATTTTGATTGGTTAATGGCTATCCATTGGCACTTGAGGGAACAGAATGCTAATTGAAGGCTCATAATCCTCTAGCACTACAAACAAGTGGGCAGCCAGCCAGACCAAAGTTAAGTTTATGCTGTCTCCTACACACTACCTTTTGTTTGTTTTTTTTAATGAGTGAAGGTACTTCCACTCCCTTTGCAGAATGGCGTTCATGCCCTGAGACTAGATTATATTCCATTGAATGGTGTACAAGTGCCTATGGGTGGGAGACAAAAGATGTCACAGTTACATGAAACACTTCACATAAAGTGGGCTTTCTAAACCTTTTAACGTGGCCTGGATTCCTTTGGCAGACTGGAAACTATGTGGAAATAGGCTACATGTTTGTAAGTACATTAAACAAAATCCAGAAGATTACAAAGAAAACCAACTGTATTGAAATAATATAGTCATCACAATTTTTTGTAGCTCTGTGTTTTATTAAATAACCAGTTTATAAAGTTAGTCCAGTGCAGTAACTCACAGGGGAAAGCATAGAATTAATGTCAATATCACAGTTCTTCCCTCCAGCTGCTGGTCAGTCTTGATATGGAATGTGTATACGTGTGTGGTTCGTCCTTTGTTCTCGAAGAGGACCATGACATCGGAAGATGATGATATGACTTGCAATTGATGAGGAAGAGAAGGGCAGGGTAGTCACTTCCAATAGGGTCTGGTTTAAGTAAAACACTTTAAATAAGACTCCCATGGGCTAGATAGTCCTCATTCAACTGTGTATAAAGATGGTGGCTCTATGGTTTCCCACCCCCCTCCCCACTAACCCATTTAGGAAAAAATAAACTTGAGGGAAGGGTAACAAATAACCATGATCAAAAAACAAGTCAGGGCAAGGAGGAAGTGACAGGAACAGAGGAAGAATATGTCAATTCAACTCCAGAAAAGTGTTAGTGGAGGGATAAAGAGGGCCTCATGGCTCCAGTGTTCTATAACGTACCAGAGGAGTGAGCAAAGGGAGGAACCCTCTTGGCATACGTTTCAAGCTTAATGATATCAATGCTGTGTCCAGTGCTCCTCTGTTTTTTTGCCCTGGAGAAATCGCTGGGTGCAGAGAATGGATCCTCCTATTGGAGCCCTGTTGGTTATGGCTATCCCCAGACTCAGAGTGGAGTTCTTTATATTGTGATTAGGGCTGTAGTAATGAGTATGCTGGTAAATGGTTTAACAGCTGGCTCTGGGTGAAGGCAGGAGGGAACCTGTATGCATGACCTACTTCTAAGTTTAATCTGCATTAACATCTTCTCCAATATTTTATTAAGTCTACATGATAACAACAACAATAAACGATTTCCAACAACTGATATCATTTCCTGATGGTGCAGCAATTCCTTCTGGCTAATTGTTGTTCGGCTGTTTTTCAGCTGTGTCCGACTCTTTGTGACCCTATTTGGGGCTTTCTTGGCAAAGGTACTGGAGTGGTTTGCAATTTCCTTCTCCAGTTCATTTCGCAGATTAGGAAACTGAGGCAAACAGGGTGAAGTGACTTGCCCAGGGTCATACAACTAGGGAGCGTCTGAGGCCAGATTTGAACTCAGGAAGATGAGTCTTCCTGACTCTGGGCCTGACACTCTATCCACTGCAGCGCCACCTAGCTGCCCTGGCTAATCGAGCTGTCTCATAGCTATCTAGCAGGGTATCGATTAGACCCTTGCAGACACACCCTATGAAGGGAGCACTGGTTCAAAACTCTAGCAGAGAAGAGCAGAAGTTTGAGCCCATCCAAGAACAAAGGTGCAGCCTCAAGGTCACATGTGGCCTTCTAGGTCCTCAGGTGCAGCCTTTTGACTGAGTCCAAGTTTTACAGAACAAATCCTTTTATTAAAGGGATTTGTTCAGTAAAGTTTGGATTCAGTCAAAGGGCCACACTTGAGGACCTAGAGGCCACATGTGGCCTTAAGGCCAGCCTCAGGTTCCCCACCCCTGGTGCAGAACTTCTGTATGGAATGGAATCTCTGATCGACTCACCCTTACCAGAGGCATGAAAGCATGGGGTAAGAGGTCATTGTAGCAATGTTCATTTCCTGGTATCTCCAGTTACAGCTATCTGTCATTATCTTCTTCAGGAAGCTGGGGTTGCTACTTTACATCCTGAACCTTGGAAAATCAGATGCCAATCTCTTCCTTCAGATCTCTGGGGACATCATGCTCCACAGGGCCTCTTTGCAACTTCACAGCAAAATGTCTCATCTGCCTTTTCACAAAAAAAACAAACAGCAGCACCAATACCAAGCTACATGCTATCAAAAGCATGAGGTTCAGGCCAGACAGCTGGTACTACTATGGAGTACCACCAGTCTCCCAAAAACTTTGTTAGCTTGGGCTCTTCAGTAACAATAGCCCCAGGGGTCCTCAGCCACTTCCTTTTAGGGGAAGCCAAGGCCAGGCCCTTATCACAATATTTTTAAAAGCAAATTTATGGGTCCAGGTTAAGAACCCCTGATGCTGGTGAACTGCCATCATCACGCTGGGGAATTACCATCACCTGCGCATGTGATGCAATCCTGGAGGAGCAGGGGAAGGTTATTGACATGTCTAACAGCACAGAGATTCAACTTACTCAGTTCCAGGTTTTTAGAGTAGTAACTTTAGCCTGATCTGGTAATATTGGATCGAGCCACCATGAGAGAGACAACTGTCGATATGACAATAGTATTTGAGAACCAGTATAGTTGCCTTCCAGATGGCCATGGTGGGCACAACCACTAGCTATCAGTTGGGGTGCAGTGTCTGGACTGCAAAGGATTGAATATGTATTGTGAGAGTAGGAACCTAGCAATAAGCCTGAGCTGTCAAAGTTGAACCCAGGGCCAAGGTGCCACCAATCAATGCACAAATTAACAATCCCAGGCACCAGATAACATTGGGTAGAGTTGAGATATTTATGCAAAATATATGAGCTGGGTGAGACAGTCCAACACCTAATAGGACTGCTGCTGATGGGATGTGTGTGAGGACCTGGTATGAATGATGGTTTCTGAAATTATTGATAATGGAATAACCTAGTCGTACTAGACTTTGGCCAAGGTCCAGGGCTATGACCTGAGTAGTTATTATTTCTGTTCATGTAGATTTGATATATTTGAATAACGCTGATAGATTTATAAGGACCATTCAATTTGTCTATATTTCATCTATTTTAACGCCTGTTGGATGTTTATTATATTCTTATTCCTCTTTATTGTTGCCATTGAGATGATTGGTCTAATCTTTTTTATTGACTGATAACTCTTTTATTGCTGACTCACTATGGCTGGAAGTCATGATTACAATGTTCCTTAAGATTTACGAGGTGTGGTTGATTTGTCCTTGCTGTGGATACTACTATGTATAAACTTGAAGCATTGTTTTTTAAACATCTGTGAGGATAACATCTTCTAATCCGTTCTTCTGAGTTTGTAAATTGTGAGATCCCAGATCCAGAGCTGGGAGGGCCCTCAGAGGCCACCTAGTCTGACCCCCTGATTTTACAGAGTAGGAAACTGAGGCCCAGAGAGAGGAAGGGACTTGCCCAAGGTTACATGGATGGTAAACAGCAGGGCTGAGATTCAAACTCAGGTCCTCTGACTCCAGATCCAGGTGTCTTTCCACTTTAGAATCCATTGCTCTTTCCGATCTGAATGAGAACAGCTTTAGAAAAAATAACAGTAGGGCTGAGCATAGGCCAGAGAGGCTTCTAGAAAAGGATCATAAAGGCTAGAGCTAGGAGGGACCTCGGAGGCCACCTAGTACAACCCCTCATTTTACAAATGGGGAAACTGAGGCCTGGGAGGGGAAGTGACTTATCTAAGGTCACACGGGTGAGGCATAGCAGAACCCATGTTCCCTTACTCCAAATCCTATGTAGTTTCTATCCCCCCACAGGAGGAGGGAGATATAACCACAGGATCAGAATAGGACAGGGAAGCCGAGGGGAGAAAGCTTTGGGGCCAGGTAGGGAAAGGTTATGCTTTGGTGAATCCTTTATCTTTCTGGGTCTCCTCTATAGAATAACACAGGTTCTTTCCAACTCTAAATCCTCTGGACCTGTGACTAAAAGACTAAATGGATTATGTGTACCTGGGCTGGGAGAGAGCAGAGGTTCCCAGTGGCCGGCCTTGGTGGTGGCAGCTTCCAATGGCCAGAGGCTATTGTTTTCCTGTTGGACAGCTCCAATTTTAGGAATTGACCATCAATGAAACAATCCATCACCCTTAATAACAGCCCACACTTAGCTCATCCCCTGATATTTGCAATACACTTTTCTCACAATAACCCTGTGAGCCAGGAAGTACATGGAAGAAAAAATGGGGGGGGGGAGAAGAAGGCAAAATGACTTGCACAGGGTCACACTGCTAGAATGGGTTAGAGGCAGAACTCTTCATTCCAAATCCCTCACTGCTTGAACTCTATTATATCACACAAACACACCTTTCGTCAGTATTTTAGGGTTTACCAAGTTCCTTACATACCTTATCTCATTCAATCATCACAATACCCTTGTGTGGTAGCCAGTCAAGGCAAATATTAATAGCCTGGTTTTACAAATGAGGAAAACAAGGCTCAGAGTGAAGAGACTTGCTCCAAGGTCCCGCCCACACACACCTGACTCCAAATCCAGGCACTCCAAACTCCAGGACAGCTCCTCGTTTGGAGACAAAATAGTCATGTGACCTTGGTCAAGTAACTTCCCTTTCAGGGTCTCCTCCTCCATAAAATGCAAGTGCTGAACTGTAGCTAAGCTACTTTTCTGCTATAAATGCTACAACTCTATGCACTGCTCCCCTGTAACCATATGGCAGCCCTCCAGATATCTGGGGCTCTGAATCCCCAGTGAACCAGGCATATGGCTCTCAGACTTAGGTTTCTGTGAATTAATCTAACTCCATAGGTTACCATATAATTGCCACCTGAACAATTACAAAACAGTTTCACCTCCATTATCTCATGAGCATCATTGACAACCTTTGAAGTAGGCTGTATTATCCCCATTCCTCATGTGAGAAAACCACAGCTCAAAGAGAGGGAGGCACTTGGCCAGAACTGTACAGTAACGAGGTGGCAATCCCCTGCTCTTTCTCCACTGTCTCTTGAAGTGTGTTGGGAGGTAATGGCCAAGACCTTTGGGCTGCACTAAGGAGGGGCCTGTGCCACTTCCCTAGGCTGTGGGGTCTAGCATCCCAGGTGGCATAGTCCGGAAATGTCATTTCATCAGCTCACACAGTGGGGAATCAGATCCTGAGGAATTGCTTCACACTCACATGCTCACCGACGACTGATTTATAAACCAACAACCGATTTATTAATTTGCAATGAATGATGCTTCCTTCAGGCAGCCTGGGAACTCAGGGCAGCTCATTCTCTTCCCAGTGGGGAAACCTGCCTCAGAAAGCAAATTAAGGTGGGAAAGTGTTGGGTGACTCCAGGGCTTCAGGGGGCTTTTTTCTCATCAGGTCAGGACCTCAGAGACCACTGAGTCCAACCTCCTCATTTTACACAGGGGGAAACTGAGGCTTAGAGAGGGGAAGTGACTTGTCCAAGGTCACACACAGAGAGTCAAGTAGCAGAGTTGAGAATCCAATCCATTTCCCCTGACTTCAAATACCCCACTCTTTCCTCTGTTTCTGATTTCCAGTTTCACAGCTCTCTCGGGCCTCCTGTTTTCTGATTTGCTCCTACCAAGGAGATGATTGGGAGCTGAATGGCACTCGGGGTTGAGCACAGGCCAAATCTGAGATAGAAGCATGACCTGTATATGGACCAGTGTCATTTTCTACCAAGAAGAAAATTAGGTTGGCTGGTCTGGTCTCCCTCTCCTTTGAATAACAGCGCACAAAACACAAGGCTGAGCCTGGAAGGAGGAAAAGTGGCAGGCAGAGCCAGTATTCTGGGAGAGGCCACTAGTCCCTCCTTTCCCCCCTGTATTGAAGTTATATGCCATTAAGTGGGAGATACTAGTCTTTGCTGATATATGAGAAACTGGCACCTCACCATTCTGTTGGGGCAGGTTGTAAGGAGACCTAGACTGTCCCGTCTGGGCCCCAGGGCATCTACCCTTCTCTCTGTATATTGGAGTGTTATGATCCTTTTGTGGAGGCAGGCAGGAGCACAGATGACATGTATGTCCCCTCTCATGGAATCTCACACATCTGTGACTGGGTTGACCCATGATTGTGGAGTCTGGGCACACTTATGACCATATAGGTATCTACCTAGGGCAAAAAAAAAATAGTTTCTGCTCTCAAGAAGCTTGCATTCTTTGTGTGTGTGTGTGTGTGTGTGTGTGTGTGTGTGTGTGTGTGTGTGTGTGTGAGGCATTTGTGATTGACTTGCCCAGAGTCACACAGCTAGTGAGTATCATGTGTCTGAGGTCAAATTCGAACTCAGGTCCTCCTGACTCCAGGGCAGTGCTGTATCCACTGCAACACCACCTAGCTGCCCCAAAGAAACTTGCATTCTAATGATGAAACATGGCTCTATCCTGTAAGTAGAGGGATGGTTGACTACAATTGCAGATAAATACACATGCTGTCAATCTGTTGGTTTCTCTTGCTTAACGCTTATTTTTTTTTTTTAACAAGGAGGAATTCTACGGATAAAGAGCAGTTATTAGGGCAACAAGGGGATGCAGTGGTTAGAATGATGGAGTCTGGAAGACCTGAGTTCAAATCCAATTTCAGACATTTACTAGCTGTGTGACCCTGGGCAAATCACTTCACCTCTGTTTCACTTTTCTCATCTATAAAATGGGGCTAACGATGGCATCGACCTCCCAGGGTTGTTATGAAGATCCAAGCAGGTAATTTTGTAAAGTACTTAGCACCTGGCAGTAGTAGGTGCTTAATAAATGTTTGTTCCCTCTCCCCTCTTCCCTTCATTGGGAAATTAAAAAGTTTTTTTTAAAAAGCATAGATGTAACACTAAGGAGGAGAGGAAGAAAAAGTGAAAGGTAGAGGCAGACAAGGCTGGGGATGGGGTGTCGCCTTCTTGTATTTTCTCCCTAGTTAGCACATCATCTATGTTCCCAAGCATCTTCTCCCAACCCTGCTCTTCAAAGTAATACCGTGGATCAAAGGAGATAATGGAGTTCATTCTTAGGGCTGAAATTTTCTGGATGAACTGTTCTGACATACCCACATAGCTGTGACAGAGTTCCCACTTGACTTCATGGTCAAAGTTACCTCCAAACAACTACGCCCAAAGGGCTACAAAAATGTGCATACCCTTTATCCAGCAATAGCACTTCTAGGGCTATATCCCAAAGAGATCAAACAAATGGGAAAAGGACCTACACGTGCTAAAACATACATAGCAGCTCTTTCTGTGGTGGCAAAGAATTGGAAACTGAGAGGATGCCCATCCATTGGGGAATGGCTGAGCAAGTTGTGGTATATGAATGTAATGGAATACTATTGTGCTATAAGAAATGATGAACAGGCAGACTTCAGAAAAACCTGGAAAGACTTGTATGATCTGATGCTGAGTGAAGTGAACAGAACCAGGAGAACTTTGTACACAATAACAGCCACATTATGCAGTGACTAATATTGTTAAACTGAACCCTTCTCAGCATTACAAGGATCTAAGACATCTCCAGAGGCCTCGGGATGGAAAATGCTGTCCACATCCAAAGAAAGAACTATGGAAGTTGAATCGCTCTCACTTATTTTTACCTTCTGTTGAGTTTTGTTTCATCTTTCTGATGATTCCTCCTATTGGTTTTAATTTTTACTTACAACTTCACTAATGTGAAAATATGTTTAATAGGAATATAAACGTAAAGCCTATATCAGATTGTGCGCCATCTTGGGGAGGGTGGTAGGGAGGAAGGGGGAGAAAAATTTTCAACTCAAAAGCATATGGAAGTGATTGTTGATAAATCAAAATAAATTAATAAAATTTTAAAAAAAGTTACCTCCTCCAGACACAGGAGGCCAGCATGCCTTCTTTCCCTAAACAATCTGATAAGGTCTTAGAGACCATGGAAAGCTCTGGCATGACTCCCTCCTTTTCCTCTCCAAAGAGGCCAGAGGAGGAGAACCTGGGACATGTGACTGTAGTTAAAAATGCTGAGATTGGCCCTTTCCCATCATGCTCATGGTTGAATGGGCTTCTTCTCCCCCTCCCTATTAGAATAGCTCCCTTCTATTAGGCTCTCTCCTGGCTGCCCAGAGCTCTCCACTGTTAGCCACCACTGTGGTAGACAACAGTGAAAGATACAGCATGGTGGACTCTCAAGCAAAAGGTAGCTGGAGGATGAGTCTCACTCTGCATGGCCAGTGCATAGGAGCATGCAAGGCCAGTCCACAGATCTTCACTCCAGCTCAACATAGAACTCACCCCTTTCTCAGATCTGTCCATTAACTTGGAAAACACTGGGGACTCTCCTTCCCTTCTTCCTAACCTTGTAGTTTGACTTTCTCAGTACCAGAGGAATCAGCTCCCCCCCCCGAGACTCAAGGCCTCTGATCCAGACCCTCCTCTGACCCAGACCCTCCTTAAAGAATAGAGAAGTGCACCGAAGTGCTATCACTTAACTACTCTGTGCCTTAGTTTCTTCATCTGTAAAATGGGAACAACGGCACCTACTTCCCAAGGTGTGGTGAGGACCAAATGAGAAAACATTTGTAAAGTTCTTGGCAAAGAAAATGCTACAGAAATGTGCTAGCTACATTAAAATGAGTTTCCAGTGATTGGTCCAAGGTCACACAAGTATGGGAGAGGGCTAAGATGCCTTTTCCCTCTAAAGGACCCCAACTCTGGTCTCACATAGACCAAATCCAGTCCTAAAGAAGTCTGGCCTCTAGAAGGAGGACAAAAAATTTTTTCTCACTTTCTCTGGTTCATTATACCTCCACCCCAAAGTAGAACCCTGGGGACAAACTCTTAAAGTTTAAAGCCTAGAGTCTCCCCCCAAAAAATTAGCAGGGTTCCTTCTAGAAAGGTATTCAATATGCAAAGTAGAGCAGGTATAGGACAGCTATTTATTTGCTCTGCCACAAAAGAGATGTTTAAAACACGAAAGACTCATGAGCACATATTTGATAAACACTTAAAATATGATACAGTAATACATAGCACATACTCTGCTGAGAGATTTATACTTAACATATTACAACATGTGGAAGACTGCTGAACAGGCATTCTCTTTCACTTCAGCTCTTTACCGTCTTTCTACCTCCCGCAGTAAGTCTATAGAGAGAAGTAGGAGTCCTAAGCCAAAAGTTCAGTAGAGAGCAGAAGATGAAATTACCTCTACTAACTGGGTAGCTCTTCCTCCTTGGTGGCCAATCCTCTTTGACACAGCCCACAGTTATGGGAGACTGGGAGGTGCATCCTGTTCTTTTGCTGCTAATGGTAGCCTCAGATTGGGAAAAAGATGGGTGCCCTTGTTAGAACCACTGACAGTAGCTATTGCATTACATCCCCCCAGATCCAGTGCCCTGCTTCCCTGATTGTGGTAACAGGGTGACCTCTACCCTGTGCCAATGTCTGCTACCCCTCCTCCACTGTGGGGAAACCAGGCACTTTGAACAAAATGTTAGAACTGGAAAGGACCTTAGAACATAGAACATCTCAAGTGGAAAAATAATCATGGAACATGGTTCACAGAATGTTCAAATAGGAAGAGACATTAGTGACCATTTGGTATATCACCCCCTTCATTTTATAAATAAGGAAACTGTAATCTATGAAGGTGAAGTAACTTTCCCCCTCACACAGGTGGGAAGTGAGAGAGCTAGAACTGGAAGCTAGGTCATCTGTCTCCAAGTCCAAAGTTCTTCCCCCTATTGAAAGCTTTGGCCCCTGGCAGAAGAGATGATGATGGGGAACCTGAGACCAGCCCATGACAATCCCTACATAGGATACCCCCAGAGTATCCATTATCGATACTCCACTTGAAGTCTGGTTTCAAATATTTTCCAGTTTTCCCTCCCAAAAGCCTGGGCTCATACTATTGTCTCTATTCCCTCCTTTGCCCAATGGCCCATTAACATGGCAGATGCCCTTTGGTCTCTGAATTGATTTATAATGAACCACAATTATCATTTCCAATCTCTGAGGCCAGGCAGGACAGGTAAAACTGACAGCTCAAGGTAGGCTGGCATGCCGATGCTCAGAGATATCTTATTAGTTAGTTTAGGTAGGCTAGCACCCTAGTGAGGGTCAGACAGCCTTCCTAGAAGAAGTGAGTAATTTACACAAATGCAGGTTACTCACTGGGCTGGCCTTAGGAGAGAATGTCTATGTAGCCCTTTTCATTGCATTAAATGAAGATGCACAGTGAGTAAGAGGAAGGAGTGTAGCAAGCTCCCTCCTTCACCCCCCTCAACACCCCCCCCATAGCTCCCCCAAACAGATCTAGAAAAAGTATCAGATTAAGTCCTTATTGGAAAATCCAAGGAAAAATCAGCGAATTGTTTTTCCAGCACAGGTGAGCAAATGGAAATAGAGGGGTCTGTGGACACTGGGGGAAGGGGTCAAGCCAGAAACTGCCACATGGAGCATTTCAGCACAGGGAATAGTGGCACTCATGGGTTAGATCTCCAGAGTATGGTTGCTGTGGCTGGCTGCTTCTACTACTGCAGTCCAAGAGCCCTCAACAGTATCCTTCCCATTAACAATTAGCCAATAGACTTTTTAGCAAAGGTATTTACCAACATGTTATAGTAAGAACAATTGGTACAAAACATTTCCTTCCAAAGCCTGGGGCACTCTCCAACAATAACACACAGCATTCATGGGAAAGTTGGATCCACATTTAGAGTACATGTGTGGCAAAGGATAGCTCCCACCTCCTGGCGCTGCATGGCCTGGAAGTCTTTTTTCTCTGTGTAGAACCTTCACACTGTCCCATTAGGTGCAGTATCTCTACTGGGCTCCGAGGATTTGCTCCTTTCTTGAGTCTATAGCCAGCATTCTTCTCCCCTGCAATGGGTGATGCCCCACAAAGTTGCTTCCTCCCTCAAGTAACTGGCCTTCTGTCTTGTATCTGTATCTGTCCTCAGATGGACAGCTCTGCTTCTGACTGGACACACTGCCACCTACTGGTCCAATGGTTCAGATGATATAGCCAATGTGGGGATGAGAGAAAGTTGCCTCTTCTCTCCCACTGGGGTGTCCCCAAGAAAATGCTCTCAAGCCTGGACTCTTCAACTCCTGAATGGGAATAAGAACTGCTGAAACTCATCCAGTAATTTAAAGCCCCCCAGAGGTATGGCTAGCTTGTTTGGTTAGCCTTCTTGACCCAATCAAAGAGGTTCCCACCTCATAAAGGAATCCCAGACATCTTGTTTACACAAAACCTCATTACTCTCATGGGACCACATTTTGTGATTGCATCAGCCTAGCTGAGGAGAAGGCAGAACCACATCTCCCCTCCCTTACATATACATACACATATGCATATACATATACACACATGTACATTTCAAAGGGATTTCAATTTATAGGTAGAATGTCTATTTAAGCATGTTTTTTTTATTAGACCAATACAGCAGATCAGACTTTAGCTTGAGTTTATAAGAACTCTAGGGATCAGTTATTAGGAGAAGCTTGAAAACTAGAAACAGAAGAAGAGACTAGTTTAAGTTATGTGTAATAATAGAGATTGTAGGGCACATTAATGTCTGCAAGGCACTTTAAAAACATTATCTCATTTGATCTTCAGAATAACCCTGAAAGGTAGGTGAGATTATTATCCCCATATTACAGATGAGGAAACTGAAAGACATAGATATTGGGTGATTTGTCCAGGGTCACACAGCAGAATTTTGACTCAAGCACCTGCCAAGGGTGCTCTAGAATCCTAAGAGTTCTTCACCTTTTTCGTTCTTGGACCCCTTTGGTGAAGTCTAGAGACCTCTTTTCAGAATATTCTTAAATATATAAAGCAAAGAAACACAGGATTGTTGCTGTTTGTTCTTCGTTTTCAAAGAGGACTAATGACACCATGGGTGATGTATTGACTTGTGCGTGAATCGGATTTAAGTGAGACAGAGTTGCACAAAGTCCTTAGCTTCTCTCTTCCGTAGCCATCAAAGTCCAGTGGCAGAACAAAAGTCAAGATGACCGGTGATGGCTCAGGATGCAGTGGATGACCTTGGCATCTTTGATGTCTGACCAAGCTCTAAGTGCTCCTTAGCATTTGCTTCAGCCACCTTCATGGCCATTGGAACAAATTATTCTCATCAGTCCATTCTGCCAGGGGACATCTTCACATACTTGAGTAGACACTCCCCTAATTCATTGATGGGTGTGAGGCCTATCAGTTACCCTCAGCCTGGTTTAGACCATCTGCTGAGACAGTTTACTAGGGTATGGCCACTGCCCATGCTACAGCTTCTTGGAGCCATGGGTGAGAGTTGGGGACCAGGTGGACACCAAGGGGAATGAGCAGCCCTGAAAAGGGCTCGACAGCCCTCATACGGGAGGTGCTAGGCTTCCCTGAACACCCCATGCACCCCACAGAAAGGAAACCAAAGGTTAGTGAAAATTAAAAATGCAATTTTTTCCATATCTGAATTCATGGAACCCTTGAAATATATGCATAGATACCTTGGAGAGTTCCATTGACCCCAAGTTAAGAACTCTTGGTAAAGAGCATAGTAGAATGTCAGCTTGGAGTGTTTGAAGGGCTAACATATGGATCATAATCATAGATTTAGAGCTGGGAGGAACCTTGGAGGTCATCTAATCCAACCTTTTCATTTGCCAGAGAAAGAAACCGAGGCCCAAAGAGGTTTAGTGATTTGCCCAAAGTCACACAGGTAATAAATGGGAGAACCATGATTCTAATCTAAGTCATCCACCTCCAAATGCAGCATTTTTTCCGTGTACCACATTGAAAGAGATTGAGAGTTGGTCTGCTGGGCCCTTTTCTCTTCTCCTTCTGTATTATTTCACTTGGTGATCTCATCAGCTCCAATGGACTCATTATCATCTCTGGGCTAGTGATTCTCAAGTCTGCTTATCCAACTTTAGCCTGACTACTGACCTCCACTCTCTTGGACACCTCAAACTGGATGTTCTGTAGACATCTTAAATTCAACATATCAAAAACTTAATTCATCTTTCCCTTAAAATCCTTAGAAACTTCCCTATTACTGCTGAGGGGACCAGCATCCTCTGAGTGCCCCCAGAATTGCAGCCTAAGTGCCATCCTGGATTCCTCACTCTCTCTTCTCTCATTTACAATGTGTCACCAAGATTTCACCATCTTACCATCTCTCCTATACACACCCTTCTCTCTTCTGACACTGCCCCCACCCTGGTAAATACCTTCATCACCTCCTGCTTAGACTATTAAAAATTTAAAAATTTAATCTCTGCCACAAGTCTCTCCCTACTCCGATCCATCCTTCTCTCAGGTGTCAAAGTGATCTTCCTAAAGTGCAGGTCTGACCATGTCAATCCCTTTTCGGTAAACTCCAATGGCTCCCCATCACCTCCAGGATCAAAAACAAAACCCTCTGTTTGGCATTTACCACCTCCAATGTAACTTTAATCTAATGACGCTGGACTCCCAACTGTTCTTCAAAAAAAAACCACTCCATTGTCCCATCTCCCAACTCTGGGCATTTGCCTTGGCTGTACCCCATGCCTGGAGCTCTCTCCCTCCTCACTTCTACCTCTTGGCTTCTCTGGCTCCCTTCAAGTCTCAGCTAAAATCCCACCCTCTATGGGGCATTTTTCTTGATTCCTCTTAACGCTTTCCCTCCTCTGATCATCTCTAATGCATCCTGTATGTCACTTGTTTTTACATAATCATTTGCATGTTGTCTCCCCCATTAGACTGTGAGTTCCTTGAGAACAGGGATCCTAGCCTTTCTTTATATCCTCAGAGCTTAGCACAGTGCCTGGCACCTAGTAAGAGCTTAATTAATGTTTTTTGACTAACTGACAGATGATAGAACTGTTAGCAAGGGATGGAAGCTACAGGTAGACAGATTTAGGCTCAGTATAAATCTCCATGAGGAGATTCCTTGCCACTGGCACCAAGCTCTTTGGAGCCCAGAGTAGAGCTGTCCTGGGTAACTGACGCCCTTGAGGCTAATTCTATTTTTTTCACCTCCCTGTTTAATTTCCCCATGGTGAACACATTGCAAGAGGACTCCTCAAAAAAAAAAATCAGACAGCTGTGTGGGCCTAAGTCCTTGTTATTATTTGGTGGAACAAAAATCCTTGGAGTCTGTTATGCAAATAAATTTGAACAAACACAAAAGGTAACTTGAGAAGCTAAGGAAATGGTAGAAATTCCTATATATTTGGCAGGCAAACTTTCTAGACATTGAATCAGCCCTATGTAAGTAAAAATGTCGTAACAATTAGAGCTGGCCAAAAGTAGAATCAACTGTCTCATTGATGAGTTTATTAGTTCCCCATGGAGATATCTATCAGCAGTGGTATCTGGGTGACTATCTGCTGGCAATGTTCCAAAGAGAGAATTGATTAGAATACAGATTAGGATAGGTGTTGTTTGAAGTCCTTTCTAACTCTGAGACTCTGTAATCTTAAGGGCAGTTAGGTGGTTCAGTGGATAGCGCACAGGGCCTAGAGTCAAGAAGATCTGAGTTCAAATCCTGCCTCAGACACTTACTAGCTGTGTGACCCTGGGCAAGTTTCTTAATCCTGTTTGCCTCGGTTCCTCGTCTGTTTAAAAAAAAAAAATAGCCGGAGAAGGAAATAGCAAACCACTCCAACATCTTTGCCAAGAAACCCCTAATTGGGGTCACAAAGAGTCAGACATGACTGAAAAACAACTGAACAACAACATTTTAGGCTTGCCAAGATTGATAGTACTCTCCTCCTCCCCCTAGAACTCTTAGTGAAGGAATTCCTGGTGGATTGCCCTTTGGAGGGGAGGGGCTGGAAACAGCTCCCACAGGCTCAGGAGAAAGGAGTGTTAAATTTTCAGTGCAAGCATTTACACCTCAGAAATTGTCAAATGCTGCAAATCCAGTCTTCATTTATTGTTTTGTTGATTGCCTGGACTCAAGAAAGGGAGATAGAAAATGTCAATAATGCAGATTAAGTGTGTGTGTGTGTGTGTGTGTGTGTGTGTGTTCAAAGAGCTGATTGTTAAACATTTTCCAGCACATCCCTAGATTGCCCCAGGGTTCTGGGTCTGGTTCCTTCCTCTGTAACATTCTATCAGTGAATTTGAAAAAAAAAAATACAAATGCCATGATTAGCGTATTTGCAGGTGATGCAAAGCTGGGAGGGATAGCATCAGGAAGGTGATGCCATTGTAGTGATTTGTGTCTATCTCATTCCTCAGAGAAGACTATAAACTCCTTGAGAGAAGGGGCTGCATCTTATATTTCTTTGTGTGTCCCCGATCTCCCAACGCGCTCGCACTGGATAAATGGTTAGCAAATTGCTTAATTTGCAAATCTGGGCTCCCCCCCTCAATTCTTTCCTTTCACTTTCTCACTGTCCCTGAGAAACCTTTTCCATCTGGTCTAAGCTGCCTTCTTAAATAGAAAAAAAAACACAATCATCTGTTCAGAGCTGGCCTTGTTTGGGGCCTAGTATGAAAAAAAAATCCATTAACTGAGTGCTTTTACCGCCAATGTTCTGAGAAAAGAGGCGAGAAGGAAAATGCTGAGAATGAGTGAATCAGAGAATGTGGAACTAGAAGGGAACCCTGGTCTTGATGTCCAATCCAGGATGGTTTCCATTCTGTAAAGAACCTCCTAAGACTGAAGCATATTATTTGCTCTTTTTTTTCTTCTGTTTTGTTTTAATTCCTCTTTCTTGTGGTTCCTCCTATTGGTTCTAATTCTTCTTTACAACATCACTAATGTGAAAATATGTTTAATAGGAATGTATATGTATAGCCTATATCAGATTGTGTGCCATCTTGGAGAGAGAGGTGGGGAGGGAGGGGGAGAAAAATTTAAAACTCAAAAGCTTATGGAAGTGACTGTTGATAAATCAAAATAAATTAATAAAAAATAAATTTTAAAACAGAACCTCCTAGGGAACTGATGGGAGGGGAGGGTCACCAACACTCAGACCCCACCTTCATTGTAGACCTTGGTCCACCCAACCTAGGGCTCGGGCTTCCTGAGAAGCTTGGTTTGACCCATTTTGATGTATTTCCTATACAGATTAGCTCGTAATAGCTACCATTTATATAGCACCTGTTATGTGCCAGGCACTGTGCTAAGGCACTTTACAATTATTATCTTATTTGATCCTCATAGCAATCCTGGGAGGTAGGTGCTATTATTATCTCCATTTTACAGTTGAGGAAACTGAGACAAATGGAAGTTAAGTGACTTGTCCAGGGTCATACAGTTAAGTAAGTGTCTGAGGAGACATTTGGACTCGGATCTTCCTGACTCCAAGCCCAGTGCTTTCTCTACTGCACCACCCAGCTGCCTCTAGTATTGATAGTAAAGGAGGGCAGAAGCTGATGTGAAGGGAAAGCCGTTTTTCTCCCTTTCTATATCTCTTCCTTTTTTTTTTTAATAAAAAATCCCTAATACATAATATTTTATTTTCCCCCAATTACATGTTAAAACAATTTCTAACATTTGGTTTTTTAAGTTTTGAGTTCCAAGTTCTATTCCTCCCTCTCTCCCTGCCCCTCTCCCTGAGATGGTAAGCAATCCGATACAGGCTATATATGTGCAGTCATGTAAAACCGTATCTCTTCTAAATGATATAAAACGGTGGATCTCAAAGTGTGGTCCAGGAACCTATCAGGAGGTCTTTGTGGCAATCATAATAATAAGGTATTTTAATTTCTAATGTGATAAATACTGATGGATGTAACCCACATAAACCAAAGCTCTTTGAATGGGGTGGGGCCTTAGCAATTTTTGAGTATGAAGGAGTCCTGAGACCAAAAAGTTTAAGAACTGCCAACGTAAAGAATTTTTGGGCTTATGTCTTAAGGCACTTCATGAAGCCTTATGTAGGGTGCTGATCCCTAATTAACCTGATGAGCTTGGGTTCCTTGAGGATGGATTCCATTGATGAGGGCTGACCCCAAGGTCTACTATTATGGGACAAACTTTGGGAAAGGAGCCCCCTTTTTGTTGTTCAGTTGTTTCAGTTGTGACCCTATTTGGAGTTTTCTTGGCAGAGATATTGGAGTGGTTTGCCATTTCCTTCTCCAGCTCATTTTACAGATGGGGAAACTGAGGCAAACAGGGTGAAGTGACTTGCCCAGGGTCACACAGCTAGTAAGCATCTGAGGCTGGATTTGAACTTGGGTATTCCTGACTTCAGGCCCAGCACTATCCGCAGCATCTCCTAGATGTGAGGTGGGTGCTATTATTACCCTTGTCTACCCAAAGCATGTGAAGACTTCCCCCGAAGGAATAGGTAGATGAGAACAGTTTGTTCCAATGGCCATGAAGATGGCTGAAGCAGGCACTGTGGAGTGCTTAGAGCTTGGTTAGACATCGGAGATGCCAAGGTCATCCACTGCATCCTGGACCATCACCAGCCATCTTGACTTTTGTCTTGACACTGGACATTAAGCACTGCTTTATGAAAGGGAGTCTTCCGACCCTTTTGGCCCTCTCAGCAGAGCTAAGAGTTGAGCTGGGTTCCTGTCTCTTTCTCCCAACACAAACACATCCCATGAATGTTCAATGGCTTCCTTGGAGCAGATAAAGATGGAAAAAGGCAGATGTGCTCACTTACTCATGCAGCTAAGAGGTGAGTTCCCGGACCATATCAGCTTCCTAGCACTAGGTTTAAAGAAGCACATGGCCAAGTGGTGAGAGTTCCTAAGGGTTGGCTATCTAGTAGTTCCAAATTTGGAAGTCTCTGGCCTTGAGGAACAAGATGGCACAGTGGATAGAGCACTAGGCATGCATTCAGGAAACCCTGAGTTCAAATGTGACCTCAGAAACATACTGTGTGACCTTGGGCAAGTCACTTAACCTCTGTCTACCTTAGTTGCCCCCACTATAAAATGGGGATAATAACAGTGGCTACTTCCTAGGATTGTTGCGAGGATCAAATGAGAAAATATTTGTTAAAGCACATACCACAGTGCCCGGCATATAGTAGGTGCCATAAAAATGCTTATTCTCTTCCTTTCCCCTTCTAGTCAGAAAAGAGAAATTTCCTGGAAAACATAATCCTCTAATGAGTGACTGCTGTATCTCCATTTTATTGTGTTGGAAAGACCAAGGCATTAATTAGGAATGAATCTATTCAAATCTGGCCTCAGACCAAACATTTGACAATTACTAGCTGTGTGACCCTGGGTGAGTCACTTGACCCCAACTGCCTAACAAAAAAAAAAAAAAAGAAGAAGAAGAAGAAGAAGGATACTCAGGGCAGTAGCTAGGTGGCGCAGTAGATAGAGCACCAGCCCTGAAGTCAGGAGGATGTGAGTTCAAATCTGGCCTCAGACCAAACACATGACACTTACTAGCTGTGTGACCCTGGGCAAGTCACTTAACCCCAATTGCCTAAAAAAAAAAAAAAGAAGAAAAAAAAAGGAATGAATCTAGTGCTCCCCAAAAGATGTGTAGGGGAGTAGGTGGTAATAATTTTGAAAGGAGGTACAAGAGGATTTGATATTTGATTTAATTCCATGTCATTGTCAGTCTAATTCATTAAATATCTTTCCTTCAGATTTTAGTCATTGGGTTTGAAAAATCAAGGATAAAGGCAACAGAGAGGACTCCTAAGCACTGGATATCAGGGACCTGGTTTTAGCTGGGAAGAGGCCACAGCTGAGAAACCCTCTATTTGTTGGGGCTTCACCTGGCATCATTTGGGGGGGAGGTATTTCTTAGTACAGCAGGGCTTGAGTGAAGTTTCTTTCTTTTTTTTTTTTTTTTGTAATTCATTTTCCTAGGCTATTGTTGAATTGCAGTTTTCCAACATGACTTTTTCAAGCCAGACCAGTTAATTTAAAAATAGTTTAAATACCTTGTTGCAGAATAGAGGTAACCCAGGTAAGCCTGGGTTCTTGAGGGTCTAAACTATTCCATTTTCCCCTTTTTTAACCAGTACCAAATAGGTTTAATAATTATGGCATTATGGTTGTTTGAAGTCTGAGTGAGATTCTCCCTTCTGTTCCTTCCACCACCACCACCACCACCACCACACCACCCACCACCTCCCCACCCCAATATTTCTCTTGTTATTCTAGATCTTTTGTTCTTCCAAATGAACTTTGTTATTATTTTGTTCTAGTTATATAAAGTTGTCCCCTGGTGTTCTGGTTGGTATAACATTCAATTGGTAAATTAATTTAGGCAATATCATTTTTATTCTGTTGGCATGGTCCAACCATGAACAATGAATATTCCTCTAATGATTTAAGTCTCTCTTTGCTTATTTATTTCTGAGAGGCAACACAGCCTAGTAGATATAGAATCAGCCAGGAAGGAAGAAAAGAAGGAAGAAAGCATTTATTAAGCTCTTACTATGTGCATAGATGATACAAATAAAAAGGGAAGGCAGGCCCTGTCCTCAAGGAGCTTACATTCTAATAAAGGAAGATAACAGATATAAAATGTTTCAGCTGCAAATTCAACGGAAAGGCCCGGTAGTTTTTAGGTTACAGCAGCAAAGCAGACAGTAAAGCATCTTCTTTAATGTCACTTCCATTGATAAAACCATATCCATTTCTGAAGTGGAGCCTTTTGAATATGCCAAGAGCTTTGAAGGTGACAACTTTCTTTTTGGGGTCTCCGGTAGCTGTGGCTGCTGGGAAGATGGGAGCCTCAGTGCCTGCAGAAGCAGTTGCCAAGTCATATTTACACAAGTGTTGCTCCCCTGGATGATGGCTTCAGGGGTCAGAGGGGAAGCAAGGCAGGTGGTCTAGATGAAGGGCTTTTTAAACTTTGGGTTGAGTTCAAATCCAACCTCAGACACTTGACACTAGCTATGTGACCCTGGGCAAGTCACTTAACCCCGACTGCCTCACAAAAAAGAAATAATAATAAACTGTGGGTTGCGACCCCAAATAGGGTGCTGAAGTGCTGAAGGGGTCGGGAGTGGGAAAAATTTAAGAATCACTGGTCTAGAGGGCATTGCTCTTGGGGGCAGAGTCCTGGTCCATCTCCACCTAATGTATAGTGGGATTGATTTGGCTGGCCTTGTCCCTGTCTCTCCTTCATGATACCTTGCTACTCCAGCTAGGCTGTTTCGACTGCCCCATTGGCATTTGGTGGTGGCAGCAGTAGTGAGGATGACAGGCCCTTTCTCCTCAAGAACTTGCCACCCCACTCTGGTACTGGTACTCCCAGTACCAACGATGGCTTTGGGGATCGGACGGGTGATTTTTGTGAGTTTACCTTATATCCTGCTACTCTCCCGAAGTTAACATTGTGATCAATTTTTTCCTTGAATCTCTGTGATTCTCTAAGTAAACCACCACAATGTCTGCAGAGACAATTTCGCTTCGTCGTTGTCTGCTTGTCCCTTTAATTTCTTTTCTTGTCATTCTTGGAGCTAGGATTTCTTACCCCTCTGATCTTGATGGAAAAGTTTCTAGTGTTTCTCCAATACAAATAACACCAGCCCTTGGTTTGACCTAGATGCTGTTTATCATACTAAGGAAAAGTCCATTTCTGTTCATTTCCAGGTTTTTAATATTTTATCAAAGGAATTTTCTGTATCTACTGATATAATAGCATGATTTTTACCATTTTGTTATTAATATCATCATCACCATCAAGCATTTATTAAGAGCTTATGGTTCCAGGCATTATGCAAAGCACTGAGGCTGCAAAGAAAGGCAAAAGCATTCCCATTCTAATGGGGATGGACAGATATCTTGAAAACTATATATATCCAAGACATATACGATGTAAGTAGGAGGTCATCTCTGAAGGTACTAGCACTGGGTAGACTGGGAAAGGCCTCTTGCAGAAGCTGGAATTTGACTAGAGTTTTGAAGGAAGCCAGAGGAACATCTAATGCAAAGATGTGGAGATGGGAGATTGTGTGCCCTGTGCTAGGAACAGCAAAAAAGTCGGTATCACTGGGTCATTATATTATAGTGTGTCTAGATGTGGCTTGAAGGGAGTCATGAGTTAATTCAAGGTAGATATTAGTTCAGGTTATTTTTTACACTTCTTTTGGGTTCTTGGTAGCTGAGGGGGTGTCAAACATGTGGGCCACAAACACTCCCAAGTGCAGCCTGAACCAGACAAGAATGTAATTGGGAAATACTTAACAAAATAAATAAAAATACAATAGAACATAAATAATGTTGATATGTGGTTTTCTAAGCCAATATGTGGTCAATAGGTATCTTTATGTTTGGTTTAGTGAACCCTGTTTCTACTTGAGTTTGACACCAATGTCCTAGACCATGGAGACAACTTGGGTTATCTTTGGCACATAATTTCTGTTTTAGAGAGGTTTGAGAGGTCATGAGAGTCAGAGGAAATGTCAAGTTCTCCATCTTGTTGGTCACATGACCTAGAAGTCCTCTCCTATGATATTTCATGAGTTTTTGTGTTTTTAAACTTTGTATGACGTTTCCATTTCCTGATTTTGTGGATTCAGCTGTAGTTCCTCGGTATCTGTCCCAATTCCTTTTTGTGAAGTTTTTGGATTGCTGAGGATTGTGGGAAAATTGCTATTTGGCAATCTTGTCTGTCATTTCATTTATATAGCTAGATAGGCTGGATAGTCAGAGACAGGGATGGGGAACCTGGGGCCTCGAGGCCACATGTGGCCTAGGTCCTCAAGTGCGGCCCTTGCACTGAATCCCAACTTCGCAGAACAAATCCCAACTTCGCAGAACAAATCCCAACTTTGCAGAACAAATCCCAGCTTCACAGAACAAATCCCAGCTTCACAGAACAAATCCTTTTGTTCTGTGAAGTTGGGATTCAGTCCAAGGGCCGCACTTGAGGACCTAGAAGGCCACATGTGGCCTCGAGGCCCCAGGTTCCCCATCCCTATCTAGGGCCTCTCTGATTTCATTAGGCCTTCTATGGAGGAAGAGACCAAGATGTGTTTTCAATCAACAGCTGTGATAGTGAGCAGTTGGCCTCACTTTAAGGCAATGGAGGAGCATCTGGTCATATAGTTGGCATACTTTACAAGGATGGACCCTGCTATTTTCGTCTTGTCTTCTCATATACATATACTTCAGACAGGGAACTTTTTAGCATTATATTAACGTCTTTCGTGTTGAGTTTTTTTTTTTCTCTCTCTCATGGAACGAAGACTTTGATCCATCAAGAACATTTAAGTCTCTTGTTTCTGTCTATATTTTTGTTTCTGAAACCATTCTGGGTGTCTCTAATATGTCAAGGCCAGCTCTCTGCAAGATAATTTCAGAGGAATGGAGGTGATCACATTTTTTTTTTTTGCCCTGGAAGCATTTTTTTCTCAAGAGTCCTCTCAGCGCTCCTATCCCGCCCTGACTCACTCCCATCCTCCATTTATCTTGCCACATTTTGCTCTCAAAATGACTGAAATTGAAATGTTTTGGAAGGAGGGCTGTTGTGTGCTGGGGCCAGCTCAAACCAGCCCTAGACAGCTGGTTTATTAAATTTCCATCGTGAACATTTACACTTTAGAACTTTTTTTTTTGTTAATTGCTTAGACTTAAGAAAGTGATGGAGAAAATGTTACTAATGCAGATGAAACTGGGAAGTGTATCATGAATTATTACCCCCCCAAAGCTGGTTGTTAAACATGTACTAGCACACTCCTGGAGGAAGGATACCTTCTTGCAAGAAAGGGAAAGCTCAAAATGCCCTGTGGGGCCCAGCTTGAAACAGATTTGGGACTTTCGACCCTTGGTGAACATTTTCTTTTTCTCATTTGTTTTCCATTCCCACACTCATTCCTCATGTTTATAGGATTTTAGGGGGGCAATGGATCCCTGAAGTCATCTAGGCCAACTCACATTTTCTAGAGGGGGAAAAGTGAGGGTCAGAATGAAGGGATTTGAGCAAGGTCACATAGATAGCAAGTGGCAAATCTGGGACTTGAACTCAGCTCCTCTGATTCTTAAAACCAGTGTTCTTCCAGGTACTCCTTTATACTATGATCCTTTGGTAGCCAATAGTGCCATCTTCATATATGTGCAGGTTTGGCATGCTGTCCAAAGGATCACGGGAGCCGGAAGGGCCCTCTGAGGCCACTTAGTCCAATCCCTTTGTTTTACGGAGGAGGAAGCTGAGGCCCAAGAAAGAGACATGACATGTCAAAGGTCACACATAGGAGACTAGATCTAGACTCTGAAAAGACCTCATGGCCAGTTCAACCCCCTCTTTCTACAGATGGGGAAACTGAAAACCAAGTAGGCTAAGTGACTTCTATACTAGGTCACACAGTTGGTAAGCATCCAGATCAGGATTTGAACCCAGGCCTCTGACTCCAGATCAGTGCTCTTTCCCCTGTACCAGGAATTATCTTGTCACTCTCCTGCTAAAACACATAGGAGTGGAGGTTTGGGGGTCAGCTATTCCATAGCCCTTGACCTGCATGAATATCTCAGGCTTTTGCCCTGTGCTAAGCATCCAGGGCCCCAAACCACTGTTTCTCAGGGCGGGGGGAGATACTAAGGAGAGGATGTTCTCTAACACCAACAAAATACACATTTTCCTTTTGTTCTATTCAACAAACATTTATTAAGCACCTACTATGTGTCAGCCACAGTGCTAGGCGCTATGGACACAAAGACAAAAATGAGACAATCCCTGCCCTCAGGGAGCTTACATTCTACTTGCTTGTCAAAAAGCAAATGCTTCATTTCCAAAAGTGAGCTAGGACAGTCTTTAAGCAAGAGTTCTATCTGGTTAAAGTGAAGGCAGCAGGGGATGGAGTGGGGGGTGGGGGTGGGGAGGGTGGGCAGCCCAGTTCAGAATATCCTGTAGTCCCACACTGATCTGATTGGGCTGTGAAGAGTCTGCTGCTTTCGCCCTTTGTAGATGGGTGTGGGCAGGAGTGGGGATGGGGGATGGGGTAAGGAGAGAGAGTTAGTGACTGTCATGAAGAGGCTGGCCTTGGAGATTCTGCCTGCCGCAGTGAGAGGCTCCATTTGTTTGTATAATTGTCAGTTAAAGGTAGCCTCAGGTCGGCTGACCTAGGCCCCTTGGTTGATTGTGTGAGACACCCAAAGACACCCACATCCCCCTCCTCTGTTCAACCTCTTCACCTGGGTCCCTTTTCCCTCCTTCCTTTCCCTTAGAGCCTCACCTTGCCCCTTCTCTGAAGCCCTTTGGAAGAGAGATGGTCCAGCCTAATTCCTTACTATGACTTAAAGGCCATTCCCCATCGGTGAGCCTGCTCAGGCCACCACTTTGTAAACCTTAAGATGCTACAGTGATGTGGGTGGCCATTATTCCAGGATCAAGAACTGGAAGGCCCCCAACCGGCTCACTTTACGGAGGTGGAAACTGAATTGTAAAGAGGGGGAAATGACTTGCGCAGGGCCACACACCAAAGCCAAGCTTCCTTCCACTGCACCACACTCCCCCCTCTGAGGAATCTCAATGGGTGGCCATCAGACCTCAGGGATTCCCCAGTGGCCTCGCACAGACACCTTTGTTGGGGATACTAGGAATGGCTCTATCAAGAGATTAGTAAAGGAACTGGGAGTGTTCAACATAAAGATTTAGCTGGACCATGTCCCAAGGACATGAAGGGCAGAACTAGGAGCAGAGGGGGCAGATTTTTTGCTCAATGCCTGGAAAAACTTCCTACCAATGACAGGGGTCAGAACTGGACTGGACCTGTATCTAGACTGGCACAGGGAATTCCGGGAAGAGGAAACTCCTACTAATGCATGTAGCACCTTCTCTGCAATGGAGAGTCTTACAGAATTGCCTGGGGCACTGAGAAATGAAGTGACCTAGCCAGGGTCACGCAGCTAGGGCAGGATCTGAACCCCGCTCTTCCTGACTCCGAGACCATCATGCCTTGCGGCTTCTCACCTGACAGTGAGAGGCTGTCCAAAAGGGGAACGGGCGGCTATGGACTTAGCAAATCCCACTCTCCCCTCAGGAGATGGGTTCAAGGGAAGGATGGAGAAGCAAAGGACCGTAGGATCCCAGAGCTGAAGCTGGCAGGGCTCCCTGAAGCCACCTAGAGGAGGAAACTGAGGCCCAGAAAGGGGAAGTGACTTGGCCTAGGTCACACATAGGATCCCGGAGCTAGAGCTGACAGAGACTTGAGAGGCTACCTAGTCCTACCCTCTCAGAGGAGCACTGAGGCCCAGGGAGGGAAGTGACTTGTCCAAGGTGATACAGATAGAATCAGAGATACAATTTAAGGCCAGATCCTCTGATCCCAGTGGCCAGGCTCTTTCTGCCTCTGAGGCTGTGGTAGAGAGATAGTCCCAGTCCTTCCAACTCAACTCCTGATCCCCAGGCTAGACTCTAAGCCTCTAACTGGACCTCATGTTGGGGATTTCTCAGCAGCTTCAATTAGGCCATTGCCTACTGAATAATGGAGTGGCTCAATCAACTTGCGTGCGGCCCAGAGTCTAAATCATTTCTTCGAGTGTCATGAAAGGACCTTGGAGGCCATGGAGTCCAACTCCGTCATTTTACAGCTGAGGAAACTGAGGTTTCAAAAGCAGAGATAAAGTGACTCGTTCAAGGCCACATAGCTAATAAGTATCTGAGGCAGGACTTGAACCCGGGTCTTCCTGACTCTAGGCCCAGAGCTCTATTCACTCACCATCTACCCACACTCCCAAGACCTTGAACGTTTGGACCATGTATGTGTTGAACCCCCCAGTAACCCAAAGTGAGAAAGTTTTCTTGGTTATGACAACAAAGGCCCCAGTAACACTGGATTAGCAGCCCTGCAGCACCAAGGTACACACACACACACACACACACACACACACACACACACACACACACACACTCTCACACTCCTGCAGATGCTGCCCCCTGAGCACCACTGCCCATCTCTGCTGGCTGGATGACAGGCAAAAAAGGCCAACCCTAGACAACGCTGGCAGGGCCTGCCAGATACCCTCCCCCGAGAACAAGTAGGCAAATGTACCAGAGAGAGTTCCCAAAGCAGACGGCTCTGCTCAGCAGCTTTCCTGGGCTGGGACTGGGAAGGTGATGAGGGAGGAGACGGAGGCAGGACATGGAAATGTTTACTCCCCAGAACTCGAACCCACCGTGTTAATTTGCCTTCGGTTGCAGATCGCCAGGCTTATGAAGGGTCCTCTCCCGAGAGGAGGGATTTCACAAACAGCTAAGAAAGAAGGGCCGATGCCCAGAAGCCATGCACACACAGGGCAGGAACACTCTAAGCTAGGTTTGAACAAGATTAGGTTGGGGAACAGGTTAAGGATTAGTAAGAAAGGTACCAAATTGAAATTAGGTGTTCAGTTGGAAGGGTTTCATGTAGTATCCAATCTACGGGACCCCAGAGCTCAGGGCAAAGCTAACGTTTGAAAACTGGCTACGTTTTAAGGGCTCGCTAAGGCCTGTAGACTAAGGCCCCCTGCTAGATGGGGGAAAGATTCTCCACATTGCAAGGGAGTTTCTTTTGTCTCTAAGGAGATTTCCTGTAGGGTTTCGGCTCTTAACCTGGAGTTGGTGAAACTTACAGGTCTTTGAAAAAATATTTTGCTAACAGAATTCCAATGAATGAGCTTCCTTTGTAAACCTCTGCATGGAAATATGTGATTCTGCAAAGGGGTCCTTAGGATTCTCCATGCTGCCAAAGGGGGCGGCCAGGTCACACAGAGAAGGTGTTGGGAATAGAAATGGGGAGCCCGAGGCAGTGGCCTGGATTAGACATTGGAAATTGGGAGCCCAAGGCAGTGGCCTGGATTAGACATTGGAAATTGGTTGCTGCAACTGTGTTTGTATCACCACTGCTCCCTTAACCTACCATTCATCCCAAGAACCCAGCCCCTCCAGAAGAGGGACAGGCAGAAGGAATTCTTTCAGAAATGTTTTTGAATTCCATTTCTCTCATTGATTCTGGGAAGAAGCTGTCAAGAGGAAAACAGAATGAGATTTACTAGCCAACAAGGCTAGGGCTTCAAAAGCAGAATGTTTGCTTCATAAGTTTTGTGTTGTTTTTGTTTGCAGTTGTTTCCAAAACACTCATGCAAGAAAGCTGGCAGGGAACCCAGAGAGAGAGAGAGCCCAGGGAGCGTTTGGCCCCTCTTGTCAGACCTTCTGACACCAGCCGTGTTCTGGGCGACCCACAGCTGCCAGCTTGAAAAATGAGGAAAACAGCCAGCGAAAGGTTTCCTCTGCGTGGCAGATGTCCAGACACATGCAACTGTGTCGACTATACCAAACATTGCCTGGGAAAAGGAACGGACTGGGTTGATGGGCCCAAGAGCTGCGGCATGTGTTCCAACTCCATCGGAACTCGGCAGCCCTCAAAGGCAGAATTCCCAGGGGCTCAGCGGCTAGAGAGGATCCCAGTCCTGGGCGCCCCGACTTTGCCTCCGATGGCTCCGAGTCTAACTGGAAGGAGGTGGCTCTCTTCTCTGCCCCGGGGGATATGATCTCAAATGTTCACAGCCTGTTTGCGAAGTTAGCAGGCTTTCTTTCCACTAGGCTCAAGACAGCTTTTCTGAGACCATGAGGAAAGGATGCAAAGGGAAAATAAGACATGTCCAGAGAGAGTCCCCCTAATTCTATAGTTTCCTGGACTCTCCATAGCCAGGTTCCAGCAGGGAGCTGCCTTTCAGCCCAGGGGTCCTGAGCACAAAGAGTTTAGAGGAGGCCCTTTCAGAAGCATGGAGTCATCTGGGACCGGCCAGGATTCCTAAAAACTGGAAGAGAAAGAAGCTGTGATCAGCATATGGGCTGGCAGAGCACTGACACACAGTGTGAAG
The DNA here is from genome assembly GCF_003287225.1 of Phascolarctos cinereus. Lineage (NCBI taxonomy): Eukaryota > Metazoa > Chordata > Mammalia > Diprotodontia > Phascolarctidae > Phascolarctos > Phascolarctos cinereus. Next base: position 63,980,773 of record NW_027556291.1, on the reverse strand, counting down.
TCCGGATAGCTGGCCTGATGAGCTAGTCTCCACCAAGATCTACCAGTCCAGCATGGCCACTTGACTTGCTCTGTCCCTCTAGACAAGTCATGCCTATCCCTTTCACAGGCCTCGAGTTCCCTCTGCTGATAGCACTTGGGGGAGGGTGTTGGGGAGGGGTAGAAAAATAGAACCTATCTGCAAGGTAGTAGCAGAAAAGGAGGGGAAGAAGAGACCAAGCATCAGACTCCAGGTTTGGAAATGTTCAATCTTGGCTCAGATGTCCCAGCTACCCTGCGACAGTCCGTACCTATGAATTATGAACGTTGGAAGAAACTATCTTAAATTTGTGGATCTTCCCTATATTATGATGGCGACCATGAGGAAAAAATAGATCAGGGTGGGGAACCTGTGGCCTTCTAGGTCCTCGGGTATGGCCTTCTGACTGAGTCTAAGTTTTACACAACAGATCCTTTTATGAAGGGGATCTGTTCTGTGAAGTTTGGATTCCATCAAAAGGCCGCACTTGAGGACCTCAAGGGGATTGGTTCTGTGAAGTTTGGATTCAGTCAAAGGGCTGCACTCGAGGAGTTAAGGGGCCATGTGTGGCCTCAAGGCCGCAGGCTCTCCACCCATAGTATATAGATGCATAAAGGCTGTCTCCAGTCTGATTCCTTCATTTTATAAAACCAGAAGGGTGACTCACCCAAGGTGACATCTTAAGACCTTAAATCTCAAGCTAGAAGGGTCCTCAGAGACCAAGTAGTCCAACCCCCTCATTTTACAGGGGAGGAAACTGAGGCCCAGGGAGGGGAAGGGACTTGTCCAAGGTCACAAATAAGATAGTAGATCTAGAGCTGGAAGGGACTTCATAGATCATCACATCTAATCCCTCATTTTACAGAGGGGGAAACTGAGGCCCAGGGAGAGGAAGGGACTTTTCCAAGGTCACACGGGTAGCAACCTGTGTGTAACATGTAACACATGTTACAAGCAATTCGACAGTCATATAGACAGGGTTCCTAGTCAAAGGACGCTAATTTCCCTGTCACACGAGGCTCTGCACACATCTAAAACAAATGTTAAGGGCCTGACTCTTTGGGAGGAATATAAAGATACCCAAACGGGACCTACTGAAGAATTCAATGGCTGCAGATGCCGGGGCAAGAATTCCTTAATGGCCCATGCAGAGAAAGGTGTGAGGGCAGATCCCTTCTATCCATTCCCATGCTAGAGGACAGGCCCTACCAACTCATTGCTGTGGAGTGTTTGTAGCAAATTTCTGGCCCTAAACTGCAGGTGCTTGCACTGAGTACAAAGATCCCTCCCCAGCTCTCAGTCTGACTGTCTAGTCCTCAAGTCCTCTTCTCTTGTCTTCCTCCTGGAGCCTGGCATTGACCTAGGGCTCAAGAACATTGTGGGGCAAGTGATCACAAGGCCTGGTCATCCTTGCCAAACCAACAAAACATCAAGGACAGGCCCATGCTGGCTGATGTTCAGGAACCAGCCTAGCTAAGGCTTAGCTAAGGTCAAGGAGGATCGCTGCTGGAAGGGCGGCCATCTTCAGCCACAGAATCTCAGGGAGGCCATGGAGCCATCTGGCTCTGCATCAGTGAATCACAGAGTCATGGAATTTGAGAGTTAGAAGGGCCTGCTGCAATCACTAAGTCCGATGCAGACTTACATGAAAGCAACCCTACTATGACAAGCCTTACAAGTGGTGTGCTTGGAGGCCCTGATGCTATCACAGATCCCTCAAGTTCCAATCCTAGAGAAAGGGCAAATCAGAAAAAGACTTTCTCAATTGTTCTCCCCGAGACTGATTCCAGAGGGGAGAGGGCTCGGAGCACAGCTTCTTCCTTCAGCCCCACTGTGTATCACAGCCCACCCAACTGATCTAGTAAGACCGACCCAAGGTAGGTAAGGTCCTAGAGCCAGAGATGTGCACCACATACATACCTTGTGCCTCAACTCTCATCCCCAGCGAGTCTTCCTTGTGGAGATGAGGAACTGTGTGGAAAGGAGAAGCAAAATCTCAATGAGTAAGAGCCCAGAATGTCTAGGGTGAGAACGAGGAGGAGGAGAATAGAGGGTCTTGCTAAGGCTGCTCTCCTGGCCCACAGGGAAGGTCCTCTGAAGACTAAGGGAGAGCAGGGAGGCCATTGCGCTCTGATTCCTCCTTCCAGATTTCCATGTACACCTGCTCTGTGGGTCCCTAGGTTAGGAGAACTGTCTGGGAAGGGTGAGCACAATTTTGATCTTGGAATAGAAGATGCTTCCGTACACTTCCCATCCTGCAGAGCCAGAGTGGGGAATCGTGAAAAGGGACATTGGAGAGAAGTGAGTTGGGACTCAGTTAATTTAAGACACTTTGAGGAGTTTGGTTTGGACTCAATAGGAAGAAACCCAAAGAGAACAGTCAAGGAGAGTTGAGGCAAGTAATGATTTCCCAGTCACTGGAAGAGGTGAAAAAGAAGGTAGACAATAGAGGATGTTGTGGAAGGGTGGCTACTTGGGTGAGAGAAACCTGGAGGTGATTGCAACTCAGCTCTAAGCTGGGGGGTAAGTATCCTCTGAGATCTCTTGGATTCAAGTGCCAGGGAAGTGTTTAGGCAGCCAACCTGAGAGCCCACAGCATGCCCCCATGGTCTGTGTGAGTCTATCAGGATAGAAGCGAACAAAGCACTGTGGAGGGAGGGTGGTAAGCCTCAGGTGAGTGATCTGTTGTCCCCATCACGTCTGAAGAACTGTTTAAAACTCTACCTACCCTCTTGGGTGAGGTCTGGGGACTGATCTGGGAAGTCATGCCCATTCTAGGGAGGCCAGGGCACCCAAGACTGACCCCCAGAATGGACTCACCAGGGGACCAGCCACACAGCCAGCCTGGGCCCCCAATGAATCCTCTGCCCTGGGGGTGGTGCTACAAAGTCTGGACACACCTTCTTGGAGGCTGCTTGGGCTGGCCATTAACCCACTCAGCTCTGTAGGGGCTGCAGGCCCTAGGAGTCCTTTTCTACCCCCCTTCCACTGGTATTATGCAACCCCACTGTGAGGAACACAGTAGATGGAAGAACTGAAGGTCTTGCCTCCTAAGGAGTGGGCAGAAAGCTTTCCAGTCCCTGCAGGGCTCTTTGTAAGGTGCCTATGTGAGTCAATAAATATTTCTCAGATCGAAGGCTCATACAGCTGAGGTTGGAAGGGCCCTCAGAGGCCATTGAGTCCAACCCCGTCGTTTTAAAAGGAGGAAACTGAGGCATGGCAGGGAAGTGACTTGTCTAAGGTCATACAGCTAATATGTATCTGAGCCAGGATTTGAAGCCAGTCTTCTCAACTCCAAGTCTGGTGCCCTCTCCGCTGCAGCACTGCTGCTTCATTGGGAATGGCATTCAGGAGGGAAGCCTGTATCTCTTACCTTCCTGTCTTCCGAGAAGCTGTTTCAAAGAACCGGGTCCGACAAGCCACCCTGCAGAGAGAAGCAGACCAAGTCGGGTTAAGTCACTTTGGGACAGAAACCCTGCTACTTTCCATTCCTCAAAGGCCGTCATGTCCGCGACCTCACAGGTCACTCACTCATCAAGAGCCGTGAGCTGATCTGTATGAGGGAGCCTCCAGGCCCCAGAGCTCCCATGGTCGCTTTAAGCCCAGCCTTGCCGAGCAGCCATGCCTTTTGGGCAGGGGGCCTCAGTCGATAATAAACATTTATTAAGCACCAACTATATGCCAGGAACTGTGCTAAACACTCCTATCTAGTCCAAAGCTGGGCCAGCTGAGAAGGCCCAGCCGCCTCGCTCCCCAGCAAAGCCCTTCCTAGATAGGACTGGAAGAAGACCCCAGTAGAGTTGGCCAAGTGTTCTATTCCCCATTTATAGATTCAAGCCCAGGTCCTCTGGTTCTAAATCCGGGGTGCTTCCCACTTCACCACACCAGGTCTGGGCCCCCGCATCAAACAAACAATGATCATGGAGTCCCTGGCCCAGAAGGTGCTTAAGAAATCCTGACCTGGACTGTCGACTGAAGGTAGAAGGGGCTCCATTCTCTTCTGGGAAAAGGCTGCCTGGGCTCTTGGGATTCTCCCAACGATTGGCTTGTGCTGGGACAAGGGACAGCTGGGGAATTCTAGACCTGGACCACTCTCTGTGCCTTGCCCTCTCCAAGCCCCCATTTGCTCATAGAGTCTGTGTAATCACTGCTGACTATATTTAAGCTTTTTATTGGGGGCAAATATGGAAAGAATCCTTGATGTTGGTGCCAACGGAAATCTTTTGTCATTTTGTAAAAACACTGCTAATTAGCCAAAAGGGAGGAGGGTTGTTTGTTTTTTGGTTTTTTTTTTTTCCCCTTCTTCTTCTTCTTCCATTTCATGGACCCTGCAAACAATGGGCCAGGAGAGAGGAAGGAAGTGCCCTGTGCCTGGCCCCAGTTCTGGTTGGAAAGGCCAGGTAAGCAGCTGCAGCAGCTTGGCCCATGCTGGGCAGCTCAGTGAGAAGTGCTGCTAGGCCACAGTCCTACCCCAGCAATGGCTGCTCTGATTCCTTGACTCTTGGCCTGGCCTCTGGAAGGCCTGCCAGATGCTGGCTCTGGTCCTCTACCAAGAGCCTCTCTGGAGAACTTTATTCCATTTGGTGGAATTGAATTACTTGAAAATCCAGTGGTAATAATAACAAAAATCAAAACATTTCAGAATCAAGAGAGCATGAAACCAGCTGGCTAACCTCATCTTCCTGAAGGGGGTGAGGAGCAACTGAGAAAGATGGGTCTCAGATCACGCCCTGACGGCCCCCCCACCAAGGTCCCAGCAGAGTTGGGCCTGGAGGCCAAGCCTCAGCCATGGGCTTTGCCCAGCCTAGCACGATGTACACTGTGCCTTTGCTTTCCCCCAGCACTTTGGCTACATACACAGAGGCCATGGTTTCCTGGGCTCCTCCAGCCACAGGCTCTGGCTTGGGCTCTGGCTTCTGGGGCACAACTGCCCGGCACGGAGGATCCGGGGGGCGCACTGGAGGCCGAGTTATTGCCGGTTTGTCTCCTGGGGAGCGCACTTTATTGAAGCTGTCATAGTCACCTAGAAGTTGGGAAACACAAGTTACCAGGGATTCAAAGGCAGCATGAGCTGGGGCCGAGGATGGTTAGTTAAAATCAGTGCAGCTCTCTGGGGAGCCCCACCCATCTTGGGCCCCTGGCACTGGCTCCCATGTCCCTCCCCCCATTCTTTGTAATGTCATTCTTACTTTGCCCTTCTCCATTCTCATTTCCACCTCAGATACTGTAACAACCTCCATCTTGGCCCCATCTTGCCTCCAGCTTCCTCCCCCTTCCAGTTCATCCTACACACACCGCCAGAGACATTTTTCTAATGCACTCCCCCTGCACAAACACCATTGGTAGCTCCCTATTACCAGTGTGCTAAAGTCTAAACTCCTCAGTCCAGCACTCAAGTCCTTCTGTGATCTGGCCCCCAAACACCTTTCCAGCCTTGGACCTTCTGCTCCAACCAGGCCAGGCTCCTCACTGTGACAGGATGCCCTGGGATTTCTCTCGTTCCTAAAGCTGAATGAAGTCACGTAAGCTCCTACATGAAGGCCCCCCCCCCAAGTTCTGGAACCAATATGGTCCAAGGCAAGGAGAATCCCTAGACAGCTGACTCAGCATCAAGACCCACTTGCTGCTGGTTTTGCTAAAAACTTCCTATTTCTGTGACAACAAAGATAGTGTTCTAGGGGAGAAGCGAGATGAAGAAAGTGACTTGCCCAGGGTCACACATCAAGCAAATATCGGACCCCAGGTGTCACGTTCTTTCCTCTATCCCAGCTGCTTTCTGCTTCTGGGTTGAACAATTGCACTCTTCTCTTGGTCCCTGTGCCAAAGAGGCTTCTCAGCTTGTGTTTGAGTCTAACTCAAATCCTGGCACACTCCCCTGGAGCCCCTGCCCTATGGCCCAGGGCTTCTGAGATGGGCCTGTCTTTGCCCCCCTCTCCAATCCATCCTCCACTCGGCTCCCTATTGGATCAAATACAAACTCCACCATTCACAATAATTTAGCTCCAGCTTGCCTTCACACAGTACTTCCCTTCCTAGACTCATGTCCCACCAAAATGGCCTCTTTCCACCCCCAATTTCTGTCCCTCTGTACATACTGTCCTCAGGCCGGGCATGCCCTCCCTCCTCTCTCCCATCTCTCAGCACCTTGCGTTTCTTTCAAAGCTCAGCAGAAGCACTGGCTTACAACCTGAGGCTTCTCCCCTACCCCTGGAACCACCTTGGATTTTACTTCATAGACATCATGTCTATATTTAGACGTGGCCATGTTTCCCTGCAAAAAGAGTAAGCTTGCTGACAGCAGGGACTGTTTCAGTTCCGTCTTTGTATCTTTAGTGCCTGGTATACAGTAGGCACCTAATGCTTGCTGACTGGTTGACATAAGATAAGATCTACAAAGCACTTTGCAAACCCTCAGTCTCTCCCGCCGCCAGTCCAGTCACAGAAACACTCCCAGTGTGTGGCCACCCAGTGCTGAGGAGGAGCCCAGTAGCCCTCTTGAGGCAGCCCTTTCTACCTTGGGAGAGAAAGTTTTTCCTGACTCCCAAGTTCAAATGTGCCCCTTGGCAGATGGACTCACTGTATCTGGTTTTGCCCTCCTAGGCCAAGCTCAACAATTCTTAAACCCCCTTTCATGACAATCCTTCAAACACTTCAAGTCAGCTCTTCAGTATCCCGTAAGTATTCAAAGCACTTTGTCATCGTGACGGCACTCAGCTTCTCAGCTAGGGGGCACCACAGTGCACAGAGCACTGGGCCTGGAGTCAGGAACACCTGAGTTCAAATCCAAACTTGAACATTTATTTACTAGCTGAGCAAAGTCACCCTGGCCAATCTCTGTGTCCTCATCTGTAAAATGGAGAAACTAATAGTACCTACCTCCCAGGGCTATTGTGAGGATCAAATGAGACATCTGTGAAATGCTTTGCAAACATAAAGTACTATATAAATACTAGTTATTTCTGTAAGCAAAGCCAGAAGTGAACATGATGCCCCCTATGTGTTGGTTGCATTGGCTTTGTTTGTGCAAAAACTTTTCAATTTAATGGAATCAAAGTCATCCATTTTGCTTTTCATAACGTTCTCTGTCTTTTGTTTGGTCATAAATTCTTCCCTTCTCCATAGATCTGACAGGTAAACTATTCCTTGCTCTCCTAATTTGCTTGTGGTATCATTCCTTATGGCTAAATCATGTACCCATTTTGACCTCATCTTGGTATACAGTGTGAGATGCTGGTCTCTGCCTAGTTTCTGCCATACTCTTTTCCAGTTTTCCCAGCAGTTTTTGTCAAAGAGTGAGTTCTTATCCCAGAAGCTGGGGTCTTCAACTTTATTAAACACTACCTTACTATAGTCATGGACTACTTTGTCTTGTGTACCTAACCTATTCCACTCTATTTCTTAGCAAATACAAAATAGTTTTGATGAGTACCGCTTTACAATATAGTTTTAGATCTGGTACAGCCAGGCCACCTTCCTTTGCATTTTTTTTTCATTAATTCCCTTGATATTCTTGACCTTTTGTTCTTCCGGGTAAATTTTGTCATGATTTTTTTCTACCTCTACAAAATCATTTCTTGGTAGTTCGACTGGTATGGCCCATACGTGTTCTGACCAGGGTGGAGGACAACAGGGCCAACGCCTCTCACACTGGCTCCTCTCAATGCCATCAATGTTACATTTGTTTTTCATGCTACTATATTGCCCCAATGGATCCTACAGTATCACTGAAGCCCCAAATCTTTTGATAAATTATGATTTTGTCAATAGCACCTCCACCTTATACTGGCGAAGCCGATGCATAAGACCTTCTATTTGTCCCTAAATACATTTCATTTGCTTAGACTTGAGCCAACATGCCAGGTAACTGAGACAGATGCTTTTTGACCTTGACCCCACCGTCCAATGTTATCTAAAAGATGGATGAGCTGCCATCTATGACTTTAGTTGAGTCATTGAGAAAAACATTAAATAGCACCAGGCCTAGGACTGATCCCTGGGGAACTTCACTAGAAACCTCCTTTCCTGTTGATACTGAACCACTAAGAATTGTGAGCTTTCAATTAATTTCAAATCTGCCTAACAGATCTTGACCTCTTCTCCTCAGTTTGTCCACAAGGAGAGTAAGAAAGACTGGCCAAATATTTGGCTGAAATGAGGCAAACTATATCTGCTGCATTTCCTTAGTATATCACTATACAAGCTCTGAAGAAGGGAGGGAAGGAGGGGAGGAAGGAGAGGAGGAAGGGGAGGGAGGAAAAAAGAAAGGAAATAAACAAATCTTTTATAATCTCTTCTAGAATTTTGCTAGGAATCACAGTCAATTTCTTGAGTTTCTTTCTTGGTCCTTGGAGCACTGAAGCAAGAACAATGAATGTATAGTCCGAGGGCTTGGGTTTGAATTCTAGCTCTTTTACTTGACTGGGTGATGGTGGGCCTTTCATCTCGGGGTCTCAGCTGTTTCCCTCTGAAAAATGGAAGTGTTGGGTTCAGTGATCTTGAAAGATGTCTAATAGAGCTCGAAGTGTCATCATTCATTCCTGACAGGGCTGATTTGCAATGTTCAGACTTTTTTAACTGAGGGTTTGCCCAGTCTATCTAGCTGGCACCCTGCTGGGTGAAATTAGGTAGAAAATAGAACTCGTCCTTCCTCTGTTCTGGTGAGGCTCTTATGCCTTCCTTAGATCCTATTCTCCAGGCCAACCCTTACTTTTCCAACCTCACCTCACACTATTCTCACTCAGATGTTCTTCTGTGCTCCAGGTAAACTAGGCGATTTGCCCTTCCCTTAGCTCATCATCCCCTTTCCCACCTCTGGGCCTTTGCTAACACTGTCCCAATACCTAGGATGCCATCCCTTTTCCCGATTTCCCTCCTTACCTTTCAAACCATTCTTAAAAACCTAACTCAAATGGGACCCAGTTGTTGGCAGGCTGTGGAGGCCTTTAAATGCCAAACAGAGCAGTTGTGTTTTGTCATAGGCAATTGACTCTGGAGGCACTGGAGTTTGTCAAGCACAGAGCGATGGAATCCAACCAGTGCTCTCCTAGAGTGACAGGGTTTCCCAGCCTCCTCAGCATCTCTCATTAGTCACTTGGGCATAGCGGGATGTGTGTAAAACTTGTGAGCCAGGGACTCAGGCCAGCTAGGGCTCTGCATAAGCTACAAAGGCAGGAAGGCATGTGAACAGAAAGAAAGGCAGGCCTGAGGCCCTGCTGTGGTTCCTGGATGTTGATAGGAGCCAAGCTTTTTGAGAGCCCCCAGTTTGGTACTTCCTGTCTCCTCTGGGGGGTGGGAGGGAGGCCAAAAGTCTCACTGGTTTAAAGGCCCTGCTGGTTTGAGCAGAGAGGGCAGAGAGCAGGGCAGAAGCCAGAAGCTCTACTCTGAAGACCAGAGAGAGGCCGATTGCCCCGACTAACTCATCACAGCAGCCCTCAGAGCTCCCTCCACCTGGGCGACTAATGCAGCTAACTTCAGAGTATTTAGGAGAAGATGAGCTCTTTCAATAATGGCTCATACTGACTGTCCATTAGCCACATTTCCTCGTTTAGACTCATTATGTTTTAACAATCTACCATGGCTGGTTTTCATGCTTTCCCACAGCAGACCACTAAATTGTTCCATGGGGACAATTAATTGCTAAGAGAGAGAGTAGGCTGAAGGTGTGGTTTCATGAAGGGGGGGGGGGAGGAGGAGGTCTGTGGTTAGGGGAAAGAAGCTTCTGGAACACTGGGAGAGGCCACAAGAGTGAAGAGCCTTGCTTCCAAGGGAAGGAAGCATCACATCAGAGAAAGCCTTGGGTTCTAGTCCCCACTCCACCACTTATTAGCTGTGTGACCTTGGGCAAGTTGCTTAACTCCTCTGGGCCTTGCTCGTCATCCCACTGAAACACTACTATTCCGGTAACAGAGGGGAGAAAAACAGAACTTTGGGCTGGAGGAGGCTGGCTTCTAATGGCAAGAGAAAAAAAAATGGACTATCGAGCTGAGGTTGCATTCACAGAATCAAAAAGCTGAGAATTATGATCAAATTCGTAGAAATTCTTAGAGGGCATTAGAAACGCTCTATAGTCTAACACGCTCATTATACGGAGGAGGAAACTGAGGCTTGCCCAAAGTCAAACAATCGGGAAGCAACAGATCCAGGTCCTGACAACTCTTTCCACTTTCTGGTACTGACTTTTCCCAAAATCTAGGCCGAGGACTACAGAACATGTTAGGGAAGGTTCTTTTTTAATATTCTGCAAGAACAGAGAAGTTTCAAGTCCTGGAAACACACAGCACAGACCTCCCAAAAGAGATTTTCATCTCTTTGCTGAGGCCAAGTCTCAACTTGGGCAAGAGGGAGGAATGATTGCTGTAATAGGGTGATTATTGCATCCTCTCCACCAATCCTTCCTTCTCTGCTAACTCTCACCCACACTGGCTTGTCCTCCCGCTGCTTGTCTAGAGGAACAAAAACTGGGACACTTCTTTTACTTGGCCGTGGACACTTTCCTCTTTTGCATATGAATGAAAAGCATTGGTTATGCATGTATATATAAGAGAATCTGATTATATGCACAATGAAAGATGTCCTTAACCAGAAAGGGAAGTGGGCCGGCAATGTAACAAGGATAACAGATGGACCATCTCACTATCCATACAACATGAAATGAACCAGAGGAAGGTCTGCAGAGTTGGGGAAATCCTCCATCGGATGAAGCGGGCAGTATATTGAGTGTTCCCTTGCAACTGAGTCTGAAACCTGGCTCTGCTATCCACTGCCTGTGAGACCTTGGGCAAGTCATTTCCTGTCCCTGGGCCTCAGCTCACTGAAAAGTGGAGGGGCCGGACTTGATGGCCTCCAAGGTCCCTTCTAGTTCTAGATCTAAGATCCTTGGAATACATTCCAAAAGGACCCAAAGGATGGGAAGAGAGGAAAGGAAGAAGGGCCCCTTTGGGGGAAGTAGCCACACCAACTAGGTCAAGAACTACCCAAGTTCGACACAACTGTCTGTCTCCTCACCTGGGCAGTAAGGACAAGGGCCGTGACTCCCATGGCCGCTTAGCACAGCACCAGTCATGGAGAACACGGTCAATGAATATGTGCTGACAACATGAGGCCTTTTTGCCTCGGATGTCAGAGTATCTGCTACCAGCACTGGGGGGTCATCTTTCTATAGATGAGCTGATGGAGGCCCTGGCACTAGAGGACTGCTCAGTCCTTAGAAGCCACGTAGTCCCACAACCTCATCTTACAGATGAGGAAAGTGAGGTCTAAAGAAAGAAAAAGACTTGCCCCAAGAGACATAAGTGGCAGGAGCAGAACTGGAACCCAGGTCTCTTACTTCTTGGTCTATACCACTTGGCTGCAGCAGCAGGGGCAATGGCGCTCCACTGCTGACATCTCTTTAGACTTCAGTTTCCTCCTCTACAAAATGGGGAAACAGACTCAACGGCCTCTTTTAGCTCTAAATCTCTGATCCTATTGTGCCATCTTAGCCAAGTCCCTTCCCCTTCCTGGGCCTCAGTTTCCCCCTCTGTAAATGAGGGGATTTGGACTAGATGGCTTCTAAGGGCCCTCCCAGCTCAAAATCTATGACCCTAACATCCTAAGAAAGGAAAAGAGAAAGGCATGTGGAAATCTGACAAGGACAATGAGTTTAGAAAGATGGATTAGAAGCAGGGCAAATTAAAACCGTTCCCAGACATGCTTCTCAGATACTAGAATTTTAGAGGAAAGAATACAATTATGGAGACCTTGGAGTAGAAGATGGGCAGTATGGCATGGTGGGAAGAGCAGTGACTTGGTGTGTCTGAATACTGGGTATGCTCCTTTCTAGTGTGACCTTGTGCAAGTCATTCCTTCTCTGTGGGCCTCAACTTCCAGTTCAGGCAAACGAGAGGCTTGGACTCTCTGATATCCAAGGTTCCCTCAAGCACTAAACTCTATGATCCTAAATGATCCGAGTCAATTGAATACCATCTCTCAAATCCCATGGAAAGACATGGGGAAGTAGGCTGAGTGAGCTAACCCTCACCTCGTTCCTGGCCAGGCTGCTTAGAAGATTGCCCAGCCGCAGTGGGCTCAAAATGAAGCAGCTTTGAGGCAGGGGTCTTCATAGAAACCCCTCTTCAGTGTTGATGGGGTCCTTTCATCTATCCCCCCCACAAAGCTAACCATATGGGGATGGGGAAGGAGAAGGCTGAGCTTTTCGTGACTGCAGCAAAAAGATCACTTCGCTCCTTCCTCCACCCCACCCTTCCTTGCCACTGGTAAAGCCTGGAGACCCTCGAGCATTGCCAAGTGTGTGGTAATTCTAGGTCTCTTACTAATGGCAGAGCCAGACTGTGCTGATGCAAAGCTCTTGAGTCTGTCTGGCTGAGAACAGGGCTTGGGGGTGGGGGGTTGGGGTGTTAGCTCAGTGCTGCTATTCACTTAGCCCCCTTCTTTCACAGTTCATGTGACAGCACCTGGGGCCATCTGAGGAGAAGGGAATAGAAGCAAGGAAGAACCCAGAACCACCTGAGACTCGCAGCTGAGACGATCAATAGGATAAACAAAGTCTGGGGGTACTTGGAGTCCATCAGTGTCAAACTGGCCTGATCTTATGGCCTGCCTCTTAGCAAAACACACTCTATTTCAGGGAGGAGAAACAGAGGTCCCTAGCCACACAAAAGGGTTAAGATGTTTGATCCCTTCCATCTTAACAAGAGAGAAGGATGCAGTTACCCAGAATCCGGTTGGCAAGGCCCATGTGGTTGTTGAGGCCAGGGGTAAGGTACACGTGCCTGGCTTCTAGATATACACCCTAATATTTTCAAAGGGCCAAGATTTGCATGGTATAGGCTTCCTCTGTATACCTAGGCAAATAGTTGAATGAGCCACTTTGGAGCCAAAATAACCTATCCCATTAGTGATCTCCATGTTGTACCTGGCTCTACTAGTCACTGGATGACAGACACATGCAGTCTGTCCCTGAGCCTTCAATAGCCAGAGGGAGGCAGTACAGGTGAGTTTTAGTTGCCGTTCAGTTATTTCAGTCATGTCCAACTCTCCACGAGCCCACTTGGGGTTTTCTTGGCAAAGATACTGCAGTGGTTTGCCATTTCCTTCTCCAACTCATTTTATAGATGAGGAACTGAAGCAAACAGGGTGAAGTGACTTGCCCAGGTTCACACAGCTAGTAAGTGTCTGAGGCCACATTTGAACTTGGGTCTTCCTGACTCCAGGCCCAGCACTCTATCCACTGCAATACCACCTAGCTTCCCCAGGGTTTTAGTAGAGATACCATTTCTTAAGGTCATGTTATGAGGGGGGCCCTGAGCTTGGCTGGCCAGGGCCTTGGATCTGACCTTCTAACATGCCTGTCTAAATGTTGAGGTCCACCTCACATTTTCATAGAGGCAGCAACATTTTCATTTTACAATGTTCTCAGAAACCCAAAGTCCTGCCAAATATGGCTCACTTTTTCCCTTCTTTCTGTTAAGTTGGAAAATAAAGGGTTGTAGAGCCAACCTTTCTCAATTTCCTCCCAAGTTTCACATCCAGTTAACTTCAAATTTCACTAACCTCAGTGCAATCCTGGAGGCATATTCATGAAGCAAAGGGAAGACAGTGGTTTGCCTCTATTCTGGGTCATGGAACATCCCCTATCCCAACTCCGACCCCAAAGTATGCACTTACCCTCCTTGCTATGAGCCAGAGGCCTGGGAGCTGGCCTTTTCACATGAAGAGAGGGGACCCTAACCGGTCCAGGGCCCATCATCAGACCATTGGCCACTTTGGCAGGGGGCTTGGGTCCTCCATCCTGCAGCCTGGACACCAGCTTGCCCACATCCACCTCTGGGCATGGCTCCAACTTGCCATCGGAACTGGGCCTAATTGGGGATTTTCTCCCAGGCTCGGCTTCCCCACTCCTCTGCACAGGCAACTTGTGATGAGGCAGTGGTTTGGGACTTCCCGGGCTGTCAGTGATGGGGCCGTTAAGGGTTTCATCTAGAAAAGGAAGACAAAAAGGGAAATGGGAATCACTGTCAGGTCTGCAGGTGATGGATAGTGTTACTACCACTGGCATCCCTTTGGAAAGGTGCATTGCCTTATATAGACACTAGCCCCAAAACCCAATGGTTCTCCCCCTGAGAGGTGACCATACTGATATACAGATGCACTTGGTCAAACAGGCCCACAAATAACATGCTTTTCACTGAACTTCAAATCACCATAGCTGAGTCCAAATCCCAGCTCTGCCACTCACAGAGCGCACGATCCTGAGGGACTGGTCATTTCCCCAACCTGGGCCTCAGTTTCCCTCTCTGTAAAATGGTGGGTTGGACTCGATGGACTTGGAGCTTCAATGGTTTTTTCACAGTCACCAACACAATATAGCAAAGTTGAACAAATTTAAGGTGGTTTATTCAAGAGATCATAATTCAAAGGTACTGAGAATCCCAAGGTAACTGTGTAATAAATAATAGAAGCTCCTATTTCTATAGGTTGAAAAAGGGCTGCCCCAGCCCCTCCAACCCAATGAGGTTAAGGATCTTCTTTCTTTCCTTCCTTCCTTCCTTCCTTCCTTCCTTCCTTCCTTCCTTCCTTCCTTCCTTCCTTCCTTCCTTCCTTCCACATAGCCAGTCAATTCCAGAGCCAAGATCCAAGCCCAGGTCTCCTGACTCCAAATACTTCAAAAAACTAAAACTTCATCATTTCTGGGTAGCAGGGCTGGACTGGGCCCTGCTACACAAACCAATTGATTGATAAGCATTTATCAAGTATTCTGTATGTCAGGCACTGTGCTGGGTACTGGGGATAGATATAAAGACACAAAACAAAACAGGCCCTGCCTTCAAGGAGCTTATATCCCATCAAAGGAGTCATCCTACAAATATATACTTAGAAATAAAATAGAAACAAAATCAAGATAATGTAACTGGGGGGGAGCACTAACAGTTGGGGGAGGTTTTGTTGACCCCCCGAATCATTACCCAATGGCCAATCTTTGGTAAGCCTCTCAGAACTGAGCTGCCCTGGTCCTTGGACAACAGACATTCAGCCCCTCCATGGGGCCACACATGAAGCCTTGCAAGCTTGATGGGACCTACTAGAGCTTACACTCTCTCGACATGGTTGTTGAGTCTCCTGAGTCAACCCATGATAAGATAATTTATTGTTGTTGTTGTTCATGTCTGATTGTTTGTGACCCATTTTGGGGTTTTCCGGGCAAGATACTGGAAGGGTTTACCATTTTCTTCTCCAACTCATCTGACAGATGAGGAAACTGAGGCAAACAGGGCACTGTTTGTGACTTGCCCGGAGTCACACAGCTAGGAAGTGTCTGAGGCCATATTTGAACTTGGGTCTTCCTGACTCCAGGCCCAGTGCTCTATCCACCACAGCGCCACCTAGCTGCCCCATGATAAGGTAATAATGAGACATTAATAAAAATAAGAGGCAGACAACATAATGCAATAATGGATGGTGCAATGGGTAGAATCAAGCCTTGGAATCAAGAAGACCTGGGTCTAAGTCTTCCCTCTGACCGTCTTGGCTGTGGGACTCCGGGCCCTCCTCAGGCCCCAGGCAGCTCCTAAGCCTAGAGGATGCAGAGGAGGAGCCGATCTACCTTGGTGGAGAGTTTCCTCATCTGAAAGTTCTTTATCCCCAGCCCCAAATAAGAATAACCAAAGAATCAATCGATCAATAAAGCCGTAACAGTAACAATATTCCCGTCTCTGCCTTTGCACTGGCTGGTCCCCATGGCTTGAATTCTGTCCCGCCAAACTTCCAACTCAGACTCCTTGGCTTCCTTTACCACTCGGCCTCCTCCAAGGGGCCTTTCCTGGTCCCCCCAACTGCTCAGGCCTCTTGTCTTTAAGGTTACCTTCTACCTTACTCTATGTGTATCTTGTATACAATCATCTAGAGATATTGTCCTCCCCCCTCCTCCATAAAGTTCCCTGAGGGCAGGGACTTTTTTTTTTTTTTGCTTTTTCTTTATATCCCCAGTTCTTGGCACTTAGTAAGGACTAAAGTAACACCTGTTGGTTGATTGATGATGATAATAATAATAAAATTTACAGAGATCTTTACGATAATCCTGTGAGGTGGACGGCCCATTTCATAGAAGGAACATGGCTCAGAGAAGGGTCACAAAGCTAAGAAGGGCCCAAGCCAGGGCCTTCAAACTCAGGTAAGTCTTTCTTCCGACTCCCCAGACTGAAGTTCCTCTTTCTTGGCCACAATCTCCACTCCCGCCCTTCCACCAAAACTGGTTCGTCCAAATGCCAACATTTTCAGTTCCTCATATCTCAAGATGATAAGGGTAATCTCTATGTAGTCAGCCTCTTCCCTCACCCATTCCACAAAAATATTTCTTCTCCTGCCATTTCCTATATGGAATCAACTGGGGGGTTTTCTGTAGGATGCCAACGTTTAGAAGGTGCTGATGATGCTTGCAACCTGTAATTTCATTGGTACAGGGAATTCCCAGATAAGGAAACCCCTCCTACCAATGCAAGTCAGGAGCTGGTCTGCAAGTGATTGTGTAGGTTCTACATTCCAGGGCGCCTTCTCATTCTGCCATTTTGTGATGTCTTCACTAAAAATAGCTGCTTTCCTGTCTCTGGGGTGTGATAAGGACAGGAACCAGTCAGAGTTGAGCAGTCCTGGAAGTCAGGCTGTAATGAAGGAATAATATACCATGGACATAAGGACAAAAGTCAGTGTGCCCACTTTGACACACTAACAACTCCCAGGAATCACCAGGCCTCAGGTCCCAAGGCCTTCCTCCACCACAGATGCAGCCCCTGGTCCAAAAAGGACATTTCCAGAGGTCCAAAAAGATGATTCTATATGAAACTATGAGTCTCCATTTCATACTAAGTATACAATCAATTATGCACATGGCTTTCAAAATTGTCCAGCTTGTCCAGGTTTCCTTCTGAACTTTCTTTGGTTCTGTACATTTCTTAAAGATGTTAGTGATTTTCCTTTTTGACAATATTCGTGACCCCTCACTTCCCCCTCTCCCCACTGAGAAAGACAATTATCTCTCTTATATGAATAATCAATTATTAAATTAGAATTAAGGTTTTCCCTTCTTATTTCCTCATTCAGAAACCAGAAACCTGTAGGCTATTCAGTCTCTGAAGGACACTGTTAACAGATGAGATTGCCCAAATCTCCAGGATATGTGCTTTTCAGTCCTGGGTGGCAGATCCCACCCAACTAGAAAATCTTAGAAAGAATTTAATCTAAGGTGAATTCTGGCCCATTGTGTTCCACTCAAGTAGACCCCGGGTAGACACAGGTGAGGGGGAAGGGGAGGAGTACAGATCCTTTGTCTAGGTTGCCCAAAGGCTGGGGGTGGTCTAGGACCAAGGGTGATCAAAGTCAGTCCCCCAGCCCTTCATTAGAATAGGTCCACCTCTCATTAAAATATTCATTCTCTCATTACTTGTTGACCAATCAGAGTTGATCTCCATCTTCAGGAACACCCACTCTTCCAAAGTCATATAAGCAATGAGTGGGTTCCATGAGGGGTCTTTGGCATTTGGCAGTGACACTCAGCCCTTTTATTAATTATCCACTAGCAATAATTAATAAAATGATTAATTACCCAGAAACTCTATCTCTTGAAACTTTTTATAAATCACACAACTCCGTTAAAAAGAAAAACCAACCCCCTGTAACAGATAAGCATATGCAAACCAAACAAACCCCCACAGTGGTCATGTCTAAAGGTACGCCCCTCTCTGCACCTCTGGGTCCACCGCCTCGTTCTCAGGAGGTAGAATAGTGGTTGCTCATCACACTGATCAGAGGTCTTACAGCTTTTGAGGTTGTCTTTCATGTTCTGTTCCCCTGGTTTTGCTCACTTCACTCTGCACCAGTTCCTATTACTCCAGATTCTCTAATATCATCTCCTTCCACCATTTCTTACTGTGTAATAATATTCCATGACATTTGTATGCCAGTTTCTTCAGCCATTTCCCAGCTGTCTAGAGGCCACCTAAGGTACCCCCATTTGATTCTAATTTTTTTCCCTTTTCTCCTTTTAACCACCCCCTTCAAGATCACTTATTACCTTCCCACTTAATTAGAGTGTATGTGTATTCAAGTTTCTTTTGTATGCTTAGGATAGAAGTGAGATTTATCTGATGCCCATTCCCCTCAGCCCTTCTAACCATCTTTGTTTCTCCCCTTCTTCCTTCCATTTCCCCTCCTGTTTCCCCACTTCAAATCCTCAGAACAGAACCAATCTACCCCCCAAGGACCTCTGTCTTTCTTACTTAACTCCTTCAATACCCTTTGAAAGCAGGAAGGTTCTGTAGGGATACATGTTTCTTTGCCCTCATTAGAAAGCTAATTCCACCCAACTGTTCAAATAAGCTTACCTTTCTAGATTTCTCTGGGCTTATATTCCTACTTACCTCTGGTCTTTCCATTTAAAAAAAAATGCTTCGCCCCCCCCCAAAAAAAATAGCAAAAAAAAATGCTTGAAAGTCCTCTATTCTATTGAAGATTAATTTTTCCCTGTAGGCTAATACTTAACTTTGAATGTAAATTATTCTTGATTGTAAGCCTATCTCTTTTGACTTTGGAAATGTTGTATTAATAATACAAACAGCTCGCATTTATAGACTGTGTGCTATATGCCAGGTACTGTACTAAGGACTTTGTAATTATCATCTTGTTTGATCTTCATAATAACCCTGGGAGGTATAGGCCATTATTATACCCATTTTATAGTTAAGGAAACTAAGGCAAACAGAGGTTAAGTGATATGACCGAGGTCATACAGCTAGTAAGTGCCTGAGGCCAAATTTGAACTCAGATCTTCCTAACTCCAGGCCTGGTGCTCTATCCCCCAGAGCTACCTAGCTGCCCTTGGATTTCTCAGAGAATTTTATATATAGAAAACAGCCTGGCAAACCATTGAATCTAATGCTCTCATTTTCCAGAGGAGGAGACAGATCCAGAGAAGCCTGTGACTTACCTAAGGTCACATTTGAGATTACAGGCATGACCAGGAGTCAAACAGAGACCCTTGGACACCATCCAGTGCTCTTCTTCCTATACCACAAAGGTCTGAAAAGAAGACCCCCCCACTGGCCTTCCTGGCTTCTACACAGACACTAGCAATAATAAGGATGGTGACAATAAATAATGCTGAGAGGGTGTGGTACTGTAGACTGGGCACTGGATTTGGAATCACAGGACCTGGGTTTGAATCTCAGCTCTGCCACTATCAACTCATATGACCCTGGGCAAGTTAATGCTTCCTCCATGCCTCAGTTTTCTCCCCTGTAAAATGAGGTGGTTGCACTTGATGGCCTCATAGGGCTCTTCCAGCTCTAGAGCTAGGATCCTACGTGTGACCCTGGGCAAGTCCCTCCCCTTCCCTGGGACTCAGTTTCCTCCTCTGTAAAATGAGAGATGTCCCTTCCAGAATTAAATCTCTAGTTCTATGATGATAATAATCAACACATTTACATTTCTCTTCACACATATGTTCTCTGTTGAATGTCACAACAACTCTAGGAGACAGGTCCCATCAGTATTATTATTATCCCCATTTGACAGATGACAGAGACTCAGAGAGATTTAGGGACTTTCCCATGGTGATATAAGTAATAAGTGCTAGAAGCAGAATTGGAACTTGGGTCTTCCTTGATGCCAAGTTGAGTCCAAGGACTAGAATGCAGTCAAGTGCAGAGCAGAATGGGAGAATTAAGATATACTTGAGAGAGTTACTATATATTTCAAGTTTGTTAGTTTCCTAAATCGCACATTTTCCTGACTGTTCTTTTCACATCTGCTGTTCAGTTGGCTTGAGAGAATATTATGGAACTGCCCCTACCAAGATCTTCCCCCTGCCTGCCACTAACCTCTCCTGGCATTATCCAATCCAAGATACAGACTAGCCCTCAGTGAGAAGCCATTGGACTACTTACAGAGACTGACACCTCAGGTCTGATCCTCATGCAGCCTGGTCACCACTGCTCTAGGCCAGGTGGGCCCCGACCCTAGCCAGCCATCTTATAAATGTGCCTAACCTGAGGGCAAAGTGTCCTGTCTGGTCCTTTGTTTGCTCATCTGTACCCTTCTCAATCTATGGTGGGCTTTGGGGATCCAGGACCCCCTCCCACTTCCCATGGTTTGGCATTGCCATCCATTTGGGTGGTTCCTCCTACCCAAATGGCAGGTGGCAAGTGGCTCTGAATGACTGCTTCTGGCTCTTGCTCCATTAACTTGATTCCGAGCCTTTTCAAATTTTCTTCGGGGCTTTTGGCAGAAGAGAACATAGTATGCATTTGGAGGCTTCTGGATGGAGTTGGTCTGGAAATCTACCCGACCTGATCTGGACTCATCTAATTGTTCCTAGGCCTTTGGGGTTTCTGGGGTTGGGGCACAGTTTTCTGAGCTACAGAATCATTCAGTGACTGGCCCAAGAGTCCACAGATCTCATTTATACAGCACCTACTATGTGCCAGGCACCGTGCTAAGTGTTTTCTGAATAATTATTTCATTTGAGCCTCACAACAACCCTGGGAGGTAGGTGCTATTATTATCCCCATTTTACAGATGAGGAAACTGATAGAATTTAAGTGACTTGCCCAGGGTCACACAGCTAGTAAGCAATAAAAATAGGTAACATTTAGATAGCATCTACTATGTGCCAGGCACTGTGCTAAGCCCTAGGAGGTAGGTGCTGTTATTTTATAGATGAGGAAACTGGGACAAATAGAGGACAAGTGACTTGCCCAGGGTTACACAGCTAGTAAGTGTCTGAGGCCAGATCTGAACACAGGTCTTCCTGACTGCAGGCCTGGAGGAGCTCTATCCACTGCAGTGCCACCTAGCTGGCTAGAGCATGCCACAGTGCATTTCCATAAGGTTTTCCTAAAATTTCTTTATCGTCCAAAGACTGTTGCATTTCTTTATAATTTGGATCCGGATTAGCCACATGAAGCGATTTGTCCAGGATTTTACCATGGCTAGAAATCCCAGAGTCAGGATTCAAGTTCAGGCCTCAGTGCTCCACAGTCCATGTGCTACTTAGGACAAACTAGAAGGCAAAGTTGAGAATCTAGCGCCAGCTTTCTGACTCCAGAGCCCAAGGAAATCCTATCCACCCTGAGAGGAATCATAGCAAACGAAAGCTAATAAAGGCTTCAGAGATTCAAAAAAGAACTATCAGTGGATCCCAGATCAAGAGCCAGCCAATCTAAGCCTTTCATTGTACAGAGGAGGAAACTGAGGCCCAGGGAGGGGAAGGGACTAGTCCAGGGTCACACAGGCAAGGAGTGGTAGTGCTAGGATTCGAACCCTTGTCTTCTGCCTTCAAATCCAACACTCCTCCCACTGTACCAGACTTCCTCCTAAAAATCCTTATACTATCTCCTATACTCAAATTATGCTTATATTAAAAATCAAAGCAGACAAGTCTAAGAGGCCTGTTCCTGTTTCTGACAGTGGTGATATATGGTAATACATCAGGTCTGATGCCCACGTGGCCTACTCCTCTCTGGTCCAGGTCATGGCCACATGTTTAGGCAGGTGGGTCCTGACCCTAGCCAGTCAGCTTATTAATTTTGCTCTTAATCACTAGGTCAACTGCCTGAGAGAGTATAGATGTATTACCGCAAATCTGTCCTCACTATAAGATCAAACAACCTGAAAGGGCAGTGAGTCATACAGAGAACCATCAAATGTCAAAGCTGGAATGGACCTCGGAACCCAGTACTTAAAAGAGTCTAACCAGAAAGAACTTTTGGGCTCATCCTAATCCAATAGGCTCATCTTGCAGATGGGAAAACAGAGGCCCTGAAAGTGATTTTCCCGAGGTCATACAGTCAGTCCATGGCAGAGGCTGGACTGAGATCCAGGTCTCTGGACTCTCCATGCTCTTCCTCCAAACTGTGACTTTCACCTCAGTAGCCATCACTGAACACCTCTATGGACTGGACTTGTGATTTCTTCCCAGTGAGGAAACCCGCTCAGCACTTTCTCTGCAGTTTATAGTCTTGGACAGCTGCAGGGTCACACACGCCTCCATGGTGTGGCAGAGATGGAACACAGAGGACACCCAAGAAAGGCTCCCAGGAAAGGACTACCCATCTGATTCCCCATGGCCACGTTAATCCCCTACCTGGAAGAACTGCCTAGCAAGGTGGCTAGGTAAGTGCCCATGGCTAAGGGAAGGAGAAAAGAACAGAGCACCTACTATGTGCCGAGACACTGTGCTAAGTGCTTTACAAATATTTGTGAGGATCATCCTCATGACAATCCTGGGGATAGGTGTTATTATTATACCCATTTTACAGATGAGGAAACTGTTTGAGACAGAGATGAAGGGACTTGTCCAAGGTCCTACAGCTAGGAAGTGTGTGAGGTTGCATTTGAACTCAGGTCTTTCCGACTCTAGACTTGGAGCTCCTGGTGGCCGAACTAAGCGCAATTCCTCTTCAATACTTCAAAACAGCAAGATATGCCCCGAAGTTAAACAACAGAAAATTAGGAGAAAGAAAAGAAATCATCCCAAGCAAATCCCAGAGGAAAACCAGCAGACACTGAACAAATGAATGACCTCTCCATTCCATCTCCAGCCTCCACAACTTTTCTGAAATTTGCTCCCTCTTTCCCTCTGCCTCACAGACTCTTATTCCACCTCCTACAAGAATCCTCCCCTGGCCCCCTTTCCTTTGTCAAATTATCATGGATGTTTACCTGGATACATTTTATATCATCTCAAGCGAATTCTATCCAACATATAAAGAGCAATTAAGCCCTCTGCTACATAAACTGCTCTCCAAAATTGAGAAGGCATTCTATCAAGCTCCTTTCATGGTATAAATATGTGGTAGTGACATTTCAATCAGGAAGAGATAGAGCAGAGAAAGCACTAGAGACTAATAAATAGTGATGCAGAAATCTTAAAGTAAGCATTAGCAAAGACATACCAAAACTTATCATTATGACTAAGGTGTATTTATGCCAATTTATCAGCAATCACGTGATTAACAAACACAAGAAAAGCTATTATTATCTCCATTTTACAGATGAGGAAAATAAAGCAAACAGAGGTCAAGTGACCTGTCCAAGGTCACACAGCTATAATAAGTGTAAAAGAAAAATTAAGTTGCATAGAAATGCAAGGGCCTTCCTTTAAATGATCAAAAAGATTTAGTGAATATCTGTAATGCTGTATACTGGAAACTTTCCCAAGAAGATCAAGAATGAAGCAAAGCTGTTTCATGTTTTCATTATTATTTGACATAGAACTTGAAATGCTAACTATATCAGACAAGAACAAGATATTAAGGAAATATACATTGGCAAAGAGGCAAAATTATCTTTATCTGCAGATGGTTTACTTAGAGAACCCCAGAGAATAATGAAAAAAACCTAATCAAAACAACTCATCGCCTCAGCAAAGTAGTAAGATTCAAAATACATCCACAAAAATCATTAACATTTCTGCACATTACTTAAAAAAAGCCCGCAAGAAGAGAAAAACTATTTAAAGTTGCTGTAAAAATAAATAACCTACCATGACACAGAAAAGGTAAAAAAAAATATAACTCCAACGTAATATTTACAGAAATAATGGAAGAGCTAAATATTGGGAGTGATGTCCAATGTGCATGGCTGGCCGCATTAATTTAGTGATATGCTAAATCATGTAGGAAAAGTAGGAGGAGGTGAAAATAATAGCAAAATTTATCTCGCACAGTCAAATGTAGAGAATACCAAGGGAATTAAAGGGGGGGAGGGGAAGTAAGAATAAAGTAGACTTAGCATTATTGGGTCTCAAATTATACTATAAAGCAGTAATTATCAAAACTATCTGCTACTAAAAGCAAGA
Organism: Phascolarctos cinereus; assembly: GCF_003287225.1. NCBI lineage: Eukaryota > Metazoa > Chordata > Mammalia > Diprotodontia > Phascolarctidae > Phascolarctos > Phascolarctos cinereus. The sequence goes on along the minus strand of NW_027556291.1, from coordinate 63,956,907 downwards.
GAATGTTGTATATAGTAATAGCAATATTGTACAATGATCAACTGTGAAAGACTCAACTACTCTGATCCAAGACAAGTCCAAAGGACTCAGGATGAAAAATGCTCTCCATCTCCAGAGAGAGAACTGACGAACTCTGAGCGCAGATGGAAGCACATTATTTTTCACTTTCTTTGGTAACATGGTTATATGGAAATATGTTTTGCCTGACTTTGCATTGCATAATGGGTATCATATTGCTTGCTTTCTCAAGGGTCTAGAGAAAAGAAGAGAATTTGGAAGTCAAAATTTAAAAAAAAAGAATGCTAAAAGAAGTAAATAACAGAAACATATAAAAACAACCTATCTGCTACTAGTTAAAAAAAAAGGATAAAGGTATATCAGTGAAATAGACTAGATAAAGAAGACCTAGAAGTGAACATTTACAGTAGTCTTGTGTTCAATAAATAAGAATACCAACTATTGAAGGAGGTATCCTTTAATAAGAACTGCTGGAAAAACTAGAAAGCTGTTTGGCAGAAAATAAGTTTAGACTAGCATCCAATACCATGCAGCACAAAAATTGCAAATAGATAAAAATGATCTAAATGTAAAAATTCACATTTAAAAAAAAACTGGAAAAAATTGGAAGGTTACATCATTCACCACTATAGATAGCAGAATTCCTAAACAGTCATGTGATACAAGAGATCATAAAAGACAAACAGACAATTTCGAGTGTATCAAATTAGATGGAAGTATAATAAACATAGAGCTAGAAACTAATTTAGAGCTAATGCAACACCCTCATTTTACAGGTCAAAAAACTGAGGCCTAGAGAGGTTTAAGTGACTTGTCCAAACACACAGAGGTAGAACCAGGATTCAAACCAGGTCCTCTGACTCAAAATTTAGTGTTCTCTCAAGGCTTTTGCATGAACAAAATCAATGTATCCAGAACAAGAAGAAAAGATAAACATTTAAAAAAAACTTTACATCAAACATTTCTGATGGAATTCTGACATCCAAAATCTACAGAAAATTCACACAAATCTAGAGAACTAAGCTATTTCCTGACAGATGGTCAAAGAAATAAAGTTTTTAAAAGAAGAAATGCAGACTATCACTAATGTTAAAAATGCAAACTCAAACAACTGTTAGTCGTTAAGTTGCTCACATAAAATCTGCAAGGATGGTGAAAGACAGACAAATATTGGAAGGACTGTGGGAAAGCAGACATGTTGATTCACTTCTGGTGGAAATGTGAGTTTGGTCCTACAGTTCTGAAGAAGAATTTGAAATTAAGCGAGAAAAGCACCAAAATGTTCATACCCTTCAATTTGGCAATCCCGTCTTTGGCTTTAGAGACCAGTGAGGTCGGTGACCGAAAGAAAAATCCCACATATGCCAAGAAGAACTTTTTCTAATTGCAAAAAGTTAGAAATAAATGACATGCCCATCAAAAGGAGAATGACTGAACAAATTGTAATCTATGCATAATGAAATATCACTGCATCATGAGGAATTCAAAGAAACTTGAGAACACTGATGAAATGATGCAGACTGAATTAAGCATGAACAGGAGAAAAATACATACAGACAACTAGTGGTAGGTACCTTACAGGGCCTCAAGCCCTCCACCTTTCTCATGTGTTTTAATATGTTAGGGGCAACACTTCCAGAGAGAGAAGTGATGGGCTAAAAGTACACAATGAGACACATTTTGGGGAAGGAAGGGGGGAAGTGGGGGCCATGGCCAAGGCAGGGATTTGTTTTGCTTGACTATATATGACTATAACAGGTTCTGTTTTTCTTGTCTTTTCAACTGGGGGAAGATGGGGGTGGGGGGAGGGGAAGAGGTGGGAGAAAGAGCATAGCGACCTAAAAATCAAATGAGATTGAAGTTTTTTAAAAATGGAAGGACCACCCACCCTTGGCAGGATCTCAGATTCTTTACTGGCCTCTGGGGGAATAGCAGTAAGTTCAATTCCGTCACAGAGGCCTGGTGGCCAGCTGTCGTAACAGGCCTTTGCAGAGAAAAGTTGAGATATAAACTCCTGGCACCTTTTTTGTTGTTCTGGGCCCAGGAGAAGTGGATGACTCCACTTTGTAAGTCCTCCCTCTCCTTGGTAAAAGAAGACCACTCACTGTTCAGAAGCTGTTGGCACTGACCTTCATTTTCTTCCACTGAAGAAGTATAGAAAACAGTCCTTTCCCGCAGTGGGCGCTTAGAAATTGTGATGGGCTTGTGTCTTCTTGCCGTCACCCTGGGAGGAGGCACTGGCGGTGCAGCATTGTCCTCTGGTGGGCCCGAATAGATCTGTGGGATTAAAAGATCCAGGAAACACTGAGAAAGATTCATAGACTTGTTTAGAACTGGAATGGACCTTTGAGGCCATTTAGACCAGCCCTTCATTTTCCAAGTCCTTCCAAGTCAGCCCATTCCCACTGTTAGACAACTTGAATTATTAGGAAGATCTTCCTTGTTAATAAACCAGAGTCTGGCTCTCTGAACCTCCCCCACTATATCAGAGGCCACAGCTTCTACTGTTGGCTGCCCAGGAAGAAAGGTGACAGAAGACCTTGGTCAGAGGCATCAGATACACAGCACACAGTTGAATCTAAGGACACTCAGTCCATCTGTCACCCATTTTTCCCACAGTGATTACATTGTCAGTATCTGTGCCAAAGGCTCCCCTAGCACTAGACTGACACAAACAGTGGCGAGGCATACAAGACACACCCTTTGGTTGGCTGATTAAACAACAGAGCCCTCAGAGCACCACAGGGAGCAAACTCCAAGAGGCATCATTCTCCATAATGGAGAAAGTCCAGAGGCCTTTCCCATAAGCTCAGCGCTAAACCAAAGATGGCCATTGTCACAACTATTACTTGACACACTTATAAAAGTGCTAGCTGGGACAATAAAAAGAGAAAAAAAAATCGAAGGAATGAGCACCGAGGGAGAAAGTAAAATTGTCTTCTTTGGTAATTGACAAAAATATGATGGTTTACTTAGAGAAGACTAACAGTTCAACTAAAAATTAATAGAAACAATTAACCACTTTAGTCAAGCAGCAGGATATAAAATAACCTACATTCAAATCATCATCCTTTCTATAGATTACCAACAAAATCCAGCAGTCATTTAAAAAAAAAATTCCATCCAAAATAACTGCAGATTGTATCTGGGAGTCCACCTACCAAGACTCATAGAGGAATTATATGAATATAACTAGAAACACTCTTTACAGAAAAAAAAGGATGATTTAAATAATTGAAGAGAGATTGATTGCCTGACACATAGTAGGTACTTAATAAATATTTATTTAACTGAATTGAATTGATTGCTCGTGGCTGGGCCATGCTAATATAATCAAAATGACAACATTACCTAAGTTTTTTGGAGTTTTTGTGTGTGACAGACTCAGTGACATGCCAAACTCCCCAAGGATTCACTTTAAAGAACCAGACAAAATAATAACAAAATTCATCTGTGAGAACAAAAGGTCAAGAATCTGAAAGGAATAATTAAAAGAAGTAGGAAGGGAAGACGACCTAGAAGTACCAAATTTTAAACTGTACTACAAAGTAGTAATCATCAAAACAATTCAGTACTGGGTAAGAAATCAAAGTTGATCAGTGGAACTGATTAGGTCCATAAGGCTCAGAGGCAACTGAACATAACAGCATCGCATTCAGTAAACACAGGGACACCAATTACCGGGCTAAGAACTCACTATTTGACAAAAAACTCCCTATAGAGATAGGTCTAGGAGAAATTAGGCCAAGACCAACATCTTATACCACATAAGTTCTAAATGGACATATGGCCTCAATATGAAAGGTCATATAAACTAGTGGAACAGGAAAGGAGATATAATGGACAGGGGAGAATTTCGTGGCTAAACAAAGGTCAGAGAGGACATAGAGGATTTAGGAGATAAAATGGACAATTTGGATTACATAAAATTGAAAAGCTTTGGGACAAACAAGATCAATGATGTCAGAATCAGGAGGAAAACAAGTTAGCTGGGAGGGAAAAAAAGACTTTTGTAGTAAATTTCTCTGATAAAGGTCCTATATCTAAAATATATATCAAGCAACAAATATTTATTACATGCCTACTAAGTGCCAGGCACTGCAGTAAGCGCTGGGCATACAAAAAGTGGCAAAAGCCAGTCCCTGCCCCCAAGGAGCTCACAATCTAATGGGGAGACAACAAGCAAACAGTTATGTACAGATAAGCTCTAGACAGGATAAATAGTAGATAATTAAAATTAGAATTAAGAGGCTTTGGGAAAGGTTTCCCCATAGAAGGTGGGATTTTATATGGGAATTGAAGGAAGCCAGGGAAGCCAAGAGGAGGAAGAGCATTCCAGGCATGGGGGACGCAGGCAGAGACAATTCCTGGACTAGAGAGATAGAGCGTTTTGCTTGTGGAACAACAACATCAGTGTGCGGGATTAAAGAGTATATAGCAGGGAGTAAGATTTAAGAAGATTGTAAAGGTGGGAGGTAGGGGCGGGGAGAAGGAAAGAGGGCTAGGTTATGGAAGGCTTTGAATACCAAAAAGAGGATTTTCTATTTGTTCCTAGACACCATCAGGAGCTAGGAGAGTTTATTGAGAAGGGAAGGGTGGGGTGTGACATGGTCAAACCTGTGCTTTTTGGGAAAAATCACGTTGGCAGCTGAATGGAGGATGTTTTTGAGGGGGGAGAGAGACTGAGGCAGGCAGACCCCCTCCCTCCTCAAGCAGCTGTCGCAATAGTCCAAGCGTGAGGTGATAAGGGGTGGCCGTTTCAGAGAGGGGGCATATGGGAAAGATGTGGCAAAGGTGAAATAGACAAGCCGTGGCAGCTGACTGGACATGGAGGGTGAGAGGACAGTAAGGAGTCGAGGATGTCTCATAGGTTCTGACCACCAAAAAGATGGTGGTGCCCTCAACAGTAATAGGGAAGTTGGAGGGGTGGGGAAGGAGAGAGTGTTTATGGGGAAAGATAATGAGTTTGGTTTGGGACATGCTGAGTCTAAGATGGAAATCCATTTAGGGAATGAATATGAATATAGTTAAATAGCTGAAGGATATGAAGAAGCAATTTTCAAAAGAAGAAATGCAAGCTATCAACAATCATATAAAAATGCTCCAAACCACTAACAAGAGAAATGGAAATTCAAGGACGTCTGAAGTTCCACCTCCCACCTACCAGCTTGCCAAAGACGATGACCAAATTGTATGTATCCTACAGGACCCAGCAATACCACTAGAAGGCATATAACTTGAAGAGATAAAAGACTGGAGAAAAGACACTTTTATCAGTTAGGTGGTGCAGTGCATAGAGTGCTAGGCTTGGAGTCAGGAAGACCCGAGTTCAGATTCTGTCTCAGATACTAACTTATTACCTAGGTGCCCCAGGCGAGTCAGTTAATTTCTCGATTTCATTTTCTTTATCTGTAAGATGATGACAGTTGGAGAAAGGTCCCCTCCAGCTCTAAATCTGTGACCCTGCGATTCGTATGTACAAAAATATTTCTAGTAGCATTTTTGTTGTGGAACAGGACTGGAAGCAAAGTGGCGATGCCCATCAGTTGTGGAATGGCTGGACAAATGAAGATCTATGAATGTGATGGGATATTGCTGAGCCAGAAGAAAAGATGAAAAGCAGATTCAGAGAAAGCTGGGAAGACTTGTATAAACTGCTGCAGAGTAAAGTGAGCAGAATCAGGAGAACAATTTAGACAGACACTAACAACAACATTCCAAAGACAAAACAACTCTGAAAGCCTTAAGAACGCTAATCAATGCAATAGCCAACCTTGACTCCAGGAGCCTGCTGCTCCCCACCTTCTGACAGAGAGGAGATGGACTGCAGGTATAGAATGAGAGACACTGTTTTTGGACAAGGCCAACACAATACAATTTGTTTTGCTTGACTGTACGTATTTGGATTTGTGGATCTAAAGCTAGAAGGAGCCTCAAAAGCCATCTCATTCCCCCCCATTTTATAGACGAGGAAACTGAGGCCCAAGGTGGTGAAGGGACTTTCTCAAGGTCACACGTAATAAGCATCATACTAAGTGCCAGGCACTGCACTGAGCACTGGGCATTCAAAAAGTGACAAAAGCCAGTCCCTGCCCCCCAAGGAGCTCACAATCTAATGGGGGAGACAATAAGCAAACAATTGTAAGGCAGGATTTGAATCCTGGTCCTCTGACTCCAGAACTAGAGCTCTTCCCACTGTATCTCCCTCCTCCTCAAGGGAAATCCTTTATCTTTCTGTTACTCCAAGAGGTAGAGTTCTTATTTAGGGAGAGAAGGGAGTGTTCTGGGTGATAGTGATGCTTCTCATAAAAGAATGTCAATGAAATATTGAAAGAGTACAGAGAAGGGAGTGGAAGGACAGACAAGAATGTCAATATTGGTATTCTCATGGTCAATTTGATGTATGCTATACATGGTAAATTCCCAGTTTCACGTGCAATCCTTTTTTTCGGTCCTTCTTTGCTTATGGAGATACTTGTGATTATCAAGTTCATAACAGAAAAAAATGAATATTAAAAAAAGGAGTGCTCCCAACCCTCCTTCCATGAGAGCTGCTCTGCTCATTCACCACGGAGTTTCCAAATCACCAGCATCCCTATCCTCCCAGAAGCCATGTTGACCAGGCCTCAGCCAATCACTGCTCCCCCTCCCCACCTTACCTAAAAGTGGTTTTTGTAATTTTGTTTTTCTTTGCTGTTTTCTCTCTTTCCTCTGCCACGTCTGAATATAAATGCCTGCAACCTTAACCTGAGGCAAATGCAACAGTTTCAATCCTGAGCTTTCAGTTTTCCAGATGATGTGTCCACCCACTCCCTCCCTGGTTCCCAGCAATTACCTGCTTGCTTATTTACTGCTAAAAGGGCATAGCGATCTGCCAATAGCAAAAGAGAGACAGCGTGGTATGCCAGAAGAATACTCAAATGGGTGCACCAAAATCTGAGTTCTGGTCCCAGCTCAAAAACTTACTAGCTGTGAGAGGTGTTCTCTGGAAAGCCCCTTCTGGCTGGGACATTGTAACATTTCATGGTCTAAGATCTGGGTCTTATCCAGCACCAATACTCTATGATGAAATGAATGAATGAAAAAACAAATTATTAGATGCTTACAATATGCCAAGTACCAAGTACCTAGATAGGTGCTGGGGATGAAAGTACAAAAATGAGACAGTCCCTGCCCTCAAGGAACTTACATTCTCCGAGGAAGACATGACACACGTAGAGGACTGTTATCCAGAGAAGGGAGACCTGGTTTGGGTAGTCACAGGAACGGGTGAATGGAGCTGTGAGGCAAGGAATTGTTCTATCTGGTTCAGCAGCCATTCAGGTAGTCCTGATTTGATTAATGTTTCCAGAGCAAGAAGGAGAAACCAAAGGAAGGAAGAGGGGGAAGAGTTTAAAAGACTAAGGTCCTGTTCAGCTGAGATAATCCACATTTTAAGGTTCCTCTCATCTGGGAAATTCCAGGTTCACATTTATTTGATATTTTATGGTTTACAAAGCACATTCCAGGGTTTCTGGGAGAATTAAATGAGATAATATAAAGCCCTTCCAAACTTTCAAGCTCTATATAAATGTCCGTTGTTATTATTTACCCTTTAACTGAGAAGCGTATATATAAACACAAGAAAAGTTAAGTTAAATAATGAGACAAGAGACAAGCAACAGATAATGGCATAAGGCAGCACATGCCCATGGCTCTGCAGATGACTCCCAAAAACCTCCATCTCCCACCCTCCTTTCTCCTCTGAACTGCATCCCCAACTGCCTCTTGGACATTTCCCATTGCATGTCCCATGGACTCCTCACACTCACCTTGTCCCAAACAAACAGGCCTCCTTATCTCTCTCTCCATAAAGCCACCCTTTCCCCTAATTTCTGAAGTATGACAGAAGGTACCAGCACCCTTCCAGTTACCACTGGTCACTCTGCTCTCATTCCCCACCCACATCCAATCCACAGATTCAGCACACCTCCCATCCTTCCCCTTTCCCATCTCACATCAAAACCACCTAAACACAAGTCTTCTCTTGGGCATTATTGCAATATCCTCTTCACTGGCTTCCCTGCCTCCAGGTTTCCCCCTTTCCAATCCATCCTCCACAGAGCTGTCCAATTGATTTTCCTACAGTGCAGGTCCTACTGTATCACTCAATAAACTCCAGGAGTCCCTATTAACTCTAAAACCAAATACAAACACCTCTGCTTGAAATTTTAAGTTCTCTTCAATCTTGCTCAGATTTCCAAACCATTTCCATACAATGTCATTTCCACTCACTCAAAATAACTGAATCACAATAAGGGGGCCCTAGACAAAATGGAGTCAGTTATGTTAAGTGGACAAAGTAATTCCTACAATCTTGTTAAGGTAATAAAACCTATCCTCACTTTATCTGCTTCCCCTAGGAAGTTTGGACTCCACCCCGGAAACTGCCATGGCCTCTACTACATGAATTTCTACCTTCTCTTGCCCATGACCAGATCTCCACTCCACTTCCCAGACACTTCCATGCCATCCTGGAGCTCCTTCCCTTCCTCCTCTGCTCCCCTTCATGCTCTCCTTTACACACACTATCTTTCCTCATTAAAACTGAATTTCCTTGGGGCAGCTAGGTGGCACAGTGGATACAGCACTGACCCTGGATTCAGGAGGACCTGAGTTCAAATCCAGCCTCAGACACATAACACTTACTAGCTGTGTGACCCTGGGCTAGTCACTTAACCCCATTGCCTAGCCAAAAAAAAAAAAAACAAAAACTGAATTTCCTCAAGGGCAAGAACTGCCTAATTTGCTTACATTTATATCCCCAGTGCCTGGCACATTGTTTTTGCTCAGTCATTTCAGATTCTTTGTGACCCCATTTGGGGTTTTCTTAGTCCAGAGATACTGGAGTAATTTTGCTAATTCTTTTTCCAGTTCATTTTACAGATGAGGAAACTGAGACAAACAGGGTTCAGTGACTTGCCCAGGGTCACATAGCTAGGAAGTGTCTGAAGCTGGGTTTGAACTCAGGAAGATGAGTCTTCCTGACACTAGGCCTGGCGCTCTGTCCATTGCAGTGCCGCCTAGCATATAGTAAGCACTTAATAAATTATCTATCTAGGCTGATGACACTCTACTTTCCTTCATGCACTCTATGGCCCAGTCAAACCTTTATGCCTCTGTCCAGGCTGTCTTCCATGCCTAGAATCCTCTCCCTCCTCACCTTTGCCTCTCAAAATACCTAGAATCCCTCAAGGCTTTGATAAGTTCCACCTCCTTCAAGGGGCCTCTCTTATTCCTCATTAATTTGCATTTATTTTTGATACTTTGCATTTATTTATCTGTGTACATGCTGTTAGTCCCCTACAGAATGGAAGCTCTCTGAGGGCAAAGACCATTTTATTTTTGCCTAGCATCTAGCTTGCTTATCTAATTCTATGGAAACAGCCAGTGGTCAGATGAGCAGTATTGGAGATGCTGAAGAAGAAAAGGAGATTATGTTGTGCTGGAGTGGTCAGGGAAGGCTTCCTGAAGGATCATGGGACTTTTGAAAGGCCTTGAAGGATGGGCAGGATTTGATTACCTGGAGGAGGAAAGAACATGACCTAAGGCCCAGAAGGTGAAAAGCTTAAGGAGAAGGGTAAATAGAACATGTTGGCCTGAATGGAACATTTGGGGGGGAGGGGGCACAAGCACCACATTGAAAAGGGCCTCCAATAAAAAGTTAAAGTGAGGAAGATTTTTTGAGCAGGGGGGGAACTATGCTTTAGGAATATGAATCTGGCAGAGTGTGCAGGATGGACTGAAGAAGAGACTGTTGGCAAAGGAGGGCATAGATCACAGAATTTAGAACTAGAAGGTACCTTAGAGATCATCCATTTTATAGATGAGAGAACTGAGGCCTAGAGAGAAGAAATGATTTGCCCAAGTTCTTGATACGCAATTGAGTGCCTTTCTGCAATCCTCATATTCAATCAAGAAACAAAAAATAACAACAACTATATGCCAAGCACTATACCAGATACAGAGGATATGAAAGCAAAAAAAACAGCTTATATTCTACCCTAGAATAATAATGGATTTTTACATAGAACTTCAAAGTTCACAATATGTTTTATTTCATTGAAGCCTCATAATAACCCTACTGAGGCAAGTATTATCCCCAATTAAAGATGATGACAGATTGAGGCTCAGAGAGGGTAAGTGACTTGGCCATGGTCCCCAAGCTTGTAAATGTCCAATGTAGAATCTGAACCGAGGTCTGCTTGTCTTCAAGTCCAGCACCCACCAAGAAATAACTTAAACGTGGCCTAGTCCGAACATTCCTTTTGGACTATGTTGGATCCCTGTGGATGTTCCTGTAGGCAACAGGGAACTATGGAGAGTTTTGGAGCAGGGGAGAAGCATGGATCAATTTGTGCTTTAGGAATATGAATCCAGTAGCTAGTGGAGGATGAACTGAAGAAGAAGGGACTGTTGGCAAGGAAAAGGCACCTTGGAGATTCCACCAAATGACTTGAGGGGAGGGGATAGAGAAGACAAAGGGAAGTTGGAAGGAGCTTTGGACAACTCCAGTCAGGAAAAAGTAGAATAACAGCTAGCATCTCTATAGTGTTTTGAGGCTTGCCAACACTTTACATATGTTAACTAAATTAATTCTGAATACAACTCAAACTTTCCAAAAGCCAAGTGGAGAAAAAAATTAGAGGGTTAGGGATAATCACAGCTACCGTGTAGCCTTGAGCTGGTTTGAAAGGTTTGGGGTCTCTTTGTATTTGTCTGCCTTGTATTTACCCGTATCTCATCAGTCATGAGATGTCCAATATTAAATGCTTTTGTCCCAACACATTACAAGCCCTATAGAGTTCTATATAGCTCTACGTTTAAAACCAAGCAAAGAAATGCTAAAACATTGAAAAAACATATACAGTTATCCCTTCCACGTCACAGGGGTTAGGGACACACTGCCCCTGTGATCTGGAAAACTCGAGTGAAATTTTTTGGCCCTCCAGAGGTACCAGAGAAGTCCTCCAGCTTTGTTGATTTCCTTTTCTTTTTTCTTGCTATTATGCAATACCGTATATATATTTTATGCATTTCTGAGTTTCTAAACTTTTTCTGTGTCATCTTCTGGCCTCACAAGTCTGTGACTTCCGCAAAACTCCCCTCAAATTCCCATTTTACTTCTTACGCTGACCTGTGATATAGCAAAGCCACAAAGCCACCATAGGGAAAGTCAAGATGTAAAAGGGATAACTGTATTCAAGGTTATAAAGGTAGACAGAAAAGTTATCTTGGGATCAGAAAAACGAAGCAAATGTTCCTGTGTTCTTTCTCCACAGATCTGTTTTCCTCTGGCTACTCTATCTCAAAACAAGCCCATCCTCCTAAATTCCAGACTCACTTATTCTATAAAGTAATTTTTTATTTTTGACTGTTCTTTAAAAAAATTATTATTTGTGGAATACTCCCACTACCCAATTGAACTGTCTTCTATCATCAAGAAAAACAGATCAGGAAAAACACCTGATCCAGTGAGTGTGATGTGGGGGGCAAAGAGTGCCCTAGGATTAAAAATAACCTTAAGGGTTGCTTCCCCAGGCCCCTGAGGGGATTAGAAGATAAGATTGCCATTTACAACCTGCACCAGAAGAACTGCCTTTGTTTCCCTTATCTTGAGATGCCATAAAACTTCCCCCTATCCTGGACCATAAAAGTTCCTTGTCTCCCTCATCCTGAGTCATGAAATTTCCCAAATTCCTTATCCTGGGTCCCCTATCCTGCCATCCATCTTCCTCATCCTGTGTCTTGACAACCCCTCCCCTTATCTTGTAAGATAAAACAGACCCCTATCCCTTAGTAAGTTGCTAGTCCTCTCCAGAGCTAGCCTGCTGCTTTTGCATCAATAAAGCTCCCAATGGTTACAGAGAAGGTCTAAGTGAATTCTTTCACACCTGAACCAGCTCTCCCAACTCTAAACCTCAACAGAAAATGGTGCCGAAACCCGGGAGTCCATATATTAGTTGGACTCCACTGATCTTCTCCTGGCCACTGGGATAACAGGTAAGCACCTTTTCTTTGTTCTCTTCCCCAGACCCTTTCTGCTTCTACTGTCTCCCTGGCTGAGAGACCCCTGGAGTGCCCAGATACTGCCAGCGGCGTCTGAAGCTCCACTGACCTCTGGGCAGTCAGTTGGACTGTTGACCCTTGTATGAGGGGACGCCCTTGTGCTGGATCAGTCACATTTTTTTCCTCTCAAGTGTCTTGGGATGCTAAGACAAGCGAGAGGCTGCTAGGAGACTGTTAGGATGGGAAATTCAGGGAAGGAGATCTTAAAGAAAAGCACCAGAAAATTTGGAACTCAAAGTTTTAAAAACACATGTTTTTAAAAAAAACTGTTTTCACATGCAACTGGGAAATAAATACAGGAAATGGGGTACAGAAGTCTATCCTACTCTACAGGAAAATAGAAGGGGAAGGGGATAAGAGAAGGGAGGGGGGAGAGACAGAAGAGAAGGCAGACCAGGGGAAGGGGTATTCAGAATGCATGCCATCTTGGGGTGGGGGAGGGGTGAGAAATTTGGAACTCAAAAACTTGTGGAAGTGAATATTGAAAACTAAAAATAAATAAATTTTTTAAAAAAGAATAACTGTAACAACAATATGCAGGATGGATGTGAGAAATACTAGAAAAAGAAGGAAGCTGTTAGTTGGCTTAGAAGAGTCTAGGCAAAAGGTTATGGAAGGCCTGCATTTGGGTGGTGGTAATAGAAATGCAGAGGAAAAAGAAAATAGGTATTACAGAGGCAGACTCTCAAGGTCTTGGTATCCGAGACTCTGGGATATGGGAGGATAAGAGTCATAGATGACTCTGAAAATAAGTATTTATTGAATGTACAACATAAATGGCCAAAGAAATGTCAAGAAAATGAAAAAAGGGGGGAAAAAATCTACTGACCAGAAAATCAAGAGTTAAATAGTCTATTAGTGATTTTAGTCAGGCTAACAATCTGACACCCTCCAATGGTCTGAAATTCTTCTGTCTCAAAGAATTCTTTGTTTTATGATTATCAGAAAGACACTTAATATTCCCCCAAATAATTCTAGTTGAATAATTTTATTTGAAATAAAATTGAGTTAAGGGGAAAAAAAAATAAAGAAAAGCGCCTAGTGTTCCATTGTAACACAGCCTGCCCTCAATGTAATCTAGAAAAATAATTTTGTAAAAGGGATTTCTAAACAAGACAAGCTGAGTAAGAATTTTGGTCTCCAAAACTTAAAGAAAAGGCACCTTGCTCTGCTTGAGCGGACTTTTATTCCCCCTGAACCCTAGTTTACCCTGTGTTGTTCCCTCCCCTTCCCTGTGGGACACTGGGGAAGCGGGTAGGTACCTGGGCCTTTGCGCTTGGTTTTCTTTGGGGGTCACTGTGCCCCATTTCCGGATCTCCATGCCCTGTGGGCCTTTGCGCCTGTTTTTCTTTAGGGGTCCCTGCACCCCGGTTTCACGGTCTCATTTTCTAGTACATGCAGCTCGAAATTCCCAGGAGGATGGGAATGGAGAGCTGGAATGCTTAAGGCTTATCTGATAAGTCTCAAAGGTAAAAAAGAAAAGGAACTACAGCTCTTCTCCAGCAGAGACTGGAAGGTATGTAAGCCTCCTTTCTCTCCCTATCCCGCTCTTCACTCAGTAGTTGGGGTGGCTCTCCAAGCACCTAGGAAGGCCTGACCTCTCAGGTCCGACCAAATGGGTCAGACAGCTACAAGGCTGTCTCACACTCAGCCTGACCTCTCAGGCTCTGGGTCCAGAGGTTTGAGGCCATGGACCTGGGCACACTTTCTGCAGCATAGAGGACAGACTCTCTATCCAGAAGCTCATGTCCAACTCTGTCAATTCTTTCAAATCTCTGGGCACTAGGGAATTGGGAAAATTGCAATGACTCCCTTCCCTCTGCACCCTGAGACTCCTGGGAACTCCAGCTCAAGGAAGTAAAAAGTTTTTTGGAGCTGGAAATTGTCACCATGTGTCTTAAAAAAAAAAGTCCATTTATGGCTAATAATCTTTTCTTTTAAAGTGCTAAGAGTATTGGGCCTTAGAAATTAAAATGTTACCATTAGTGACTATGAATCTAGATATTGCTAATTAACTGGTTCTGTGTCAAGCTTTAAATACATGATAATTGCTTGTGGTATGGTTATATTTCTAAATTTTCTTGTATTGTATAATTTGGTTAACAATTATATCACCTGTGTTGTTAGAAAAGCAATTTCTCTTATAATGTAGATGTTGTTAGATCAAGAATTGTACTGTCAGGTTGCAAGGTTGTTAACTAAGACAAGAGTTTTTGGAACTATCTAGTCATAATTTCTTATCAACTCTGTGCAAGTCTTCTATAGTGGAATTCCTACTGAATAAATTTCCAAATGCCTGGTAAACTTTGTTGCTGTGATAGGGCTAACTTAATTGGGTGTGCTCTTGCCTTAGGAAAAAACTGAAATTTTCCAAGGTAAACACTTTTTGGTACTTAGGAATTTATGATTATTGAGAATTTGGTTTTATGGCACTTTGGGAATTTGTGATACATTTTACATCAACTTGGTTTTGACAAATTCCAAAATTTAAGGTTTCCAACTAATCTACTTCATGAAAATTTAGTGATTATTCCTTCTAATATCAGGATAAACTGTAAGCTTTTTTTTTTTTAAGAAAGGGAAATACTTTTTACAAAGTAATGTTTTGCATAATTTTTTGTATGATTTTTAGAAGGCCTACTAAATTTCCATTTGCAAGCTAATTTGTTACAATAATTTGATACTGATAACAATTATGTCTGGAATCTACTGTGAATTTTCTAAGTTTCATTCATGTCCTTGAATCGGCCTTAAATGGGTGCTTTCAGAGAAACAGAGTCAATGGTTCCTGCTTCAGGTAGCATAAGAAAGGGCACTGGTCTCAAGAATGTAGGTCCGAAAGCTCAATGCCCCACTCTAAGTTTTTAGGGGGTGGACGTAGAAGTGAAAAAGACAGGAGAGCTAAAACGTCTTAGCAGATTCTGGAAGTTTTTGAGATTGATCATTACAATCTTGTCACTCCCTTCCCCCACTCCCTCCCCTTGAGTCAAGAGGGTTTCTCGGTGTGGGGATCCCAAACAGCCCCAGTTTTTTCTGTTAACCTCTTTCATCCCAGATCAGATTAAGAAGAGAGTGTTTTACCCCCCTCTCTCCTGCCCACAAACTCACCTTCCCCCACCTGGCTATAGGAAGGAGGGGGAGGGGCAGCAGCTTCAGCCTGGAAGTATCTTCCAGCACACAGCGGTGGGAAGTAAAAGGGGATGGGTCAAGGTAAAGAAGCCAGTCTATGTCTCTACTTGGTAAGCCAGCCCATCCACCTATCCATAATGTTGATGTGATCTGGAAACGCAATTGTTGTCATCTGAAGCTTATTGTTTTGTGTTACAGCTAAAACAATTTAGTTACCACTTACGAAAATTGTAAGATTGTTGGTTGTTTTAATGCTAAAACTTAAAGCTGGTAATTGATTACTGTGTGTATGCGTGGAAAGGAGCAGTCCTCAGGGCTAGTGGAAAAGCACAGCCCATAGAAATTCTAAAGGTAGATGGGGTGGATAAGGCAGCCCCTTCTCTGGGATCCCTGTTGATCCTCCTCAGTTTTGTAAACTTGCCAAAGAGCTTGTTTGGGTTATGGACTTCCTAAACAAGGAACTTGGCTTGCTGAGAATTTACTAGCATATAGAAATGATCTCTAGTGACTGGCTTTTGTACAAGGCCAAGTTTAAATTTGAGATGTGAGTCCTGGTAAATTTTTGATTAGGGAAATTTGCCATCTGAGGTAAAAGCTCATGGGACCACTATGAATTGTGTTTTGAGTTGTCTGATGGATCATAAAAATCCATCCATAATCAATAGTCAGTAATCCACCATCTGAGAGAAATGCCACAAGCTACTCAGAGAGAATGTGACTGTTACAGGGGGAGGTTTGCATCTAGAAAAGCTGAGAGGACAGTCTTAGCCTCTGCCTAAGATAGGCTCCTCCTGGCTCAGTTTCCCCATTGTGTTCCTTTGCAAAGGAATGTTTCCAGTCTGGCTATGAGGTGGAATTGATACTACATGGTTGGAAAACTGTGATGTCCTTGCTTTTCCTTTTTATGGCAAATTTCTGTAATCAAAGCAAATAGAGAGTAAAAGATAGGAGCACAATGCAAGTATGTGAAATCTTGCTATTCTCAATCTGAATCTGTAGTCATCCAGTATCTCAAACAGTTAGGTAAATTAGTACTCCTGCACAGTCATGTGAAAGATTAAATCCTTGGAATAGAACATTCTTTCTGAATGATAGGGGAATAATTAGACAAAGGGGAAAAAAAAAGTTTGTGAAACAAAGGTACAAACACAATGTTGAATCATTATCCCACAGACTAAGGCTGGGATACATCTGAACTACTATATTAAAGTGTGTTTAAGATCTGAGCTATTCAGCCTAAGATTATATTCCTTTTTATTTCTTAAGCTACTTAGGAAATGGGTATTTGGCCTAGATATCTGCCTATTACTCGATATGTTTGTATGGAATAAGGTCCTTAAATGTTTCAAAATGATGTAAGAATAATTGGGTATTGGTACAACTGATTGAGGGACCTAGCTGTTATTCTATTAGTTACTGAAACTAAATCAGAAACATCTTTAGTTCGAGGAAAGAAATTTCAGTGCAATTTTCTTAGAGGGCAGTAACTTATGGAATATTATTGCATTAATGGAAAAGTAAATTTCATTTAAAGTTTGCTACTATTGTGGAAATAGTACCTGTTTATTCTGTGTGGCCTGTGGTACAAACACCTTCTATTGTAAACAACTTACTGATATGCACTGTTTCGTAATTAATTACTTAGGGATCTTCCCAAGTCTTTTATGATAACTGGAGTAAAAGTCAGTCTCTCATAAGCAAATTT
The DNA here is from genome assembly GCF_003287225.1 of Phascolarctos cinereus. Lineage (NCBI taxonomy): Eukaryota > Metazoa > Chordata > Mammalia > Diprotodontia > Phascolarctidae > Phascolarctos > Phascolarctos cinereus. The sequence continues at coordinate 63,939,947 of NW_027556291.1, read as the reverse complement.
ATTTTGCATAACTACTGAACTCAACGGTAGAAAGCTTCTACCTGCAAAAGTGTTGTTACTTGTAATTACATGTATAGAGTTGGGTCCTCAATAGCATCTGATCCTCCTAAAAGAACTGGAATCAGAGTGGAAACTTTTGAGGAAGCAACAACATCAGGTAATCCTGTACGTCAAAAGCAAATAATAGCATCATGGGGCTCTTGGTTTCTTTCTTGGTTTTCCTCTTTTCTGACATCATTTTTAATGCTCATTCTATTTGGGCTCTGCCTATTGAATTTGTTTGTCAGATTTATGTCTCCTGGACTATTGGCTGTTCACCTGCAGATGGTCATGCAACAAGGATAACTGTTCCATACTCTCCTCATCCCCTGGATGCTGCTGCAGCCTCATTTTACTCCCCTCCCTACCCCACTGAGGCAGGAACAGCTCCTTTGTCCCTCTCCCAAGAGCATTTGGGTGAATGGTGAGGCAGACAGGAGTGCTGGAGGCAGAAGAAGCAAGCAGGATGTGAGATATGGGATAAGATGCAGGGTGGGACCAGCCAGAAAAGTGATCAAAGAAGACTATGCATTGAAGCCGCGCATGGTGAACTTATCTGTGTGCTTTCTAGCTATGCTTTGTTCTGGGCCCCACCTTGAACTGCTTCTGTTCCTAGCTCACCCTGTGCCTGGGGTCAGGCCTGCTTCCCTGGGACAGGAAATCTAATGCCTTAATTCATATAGGGAACTCTGTGGCAGAGTATGTGATTGCTGGGTGTGCCAACTAGCTTACTCCCCATCGCTCTCCCCCTATTTCCTGAAAACCTGCATGGAATTTATCCTTTGAGCACTTGAAGGATTATACAGGTAGCCTCTTGGATGCCAGACATCCACTCCAGCCTGATATCTCCCCCTATATCCTAGGGGTCGTGGTTCCTCCATCATTCTACTTGCTTTTATATTTGCTCTGTTTGTTTAACCTACTGGTTTGCTTTGTGTCTTCTCTCCTGCAGAAATTCCACTTTCAACTCTTAGGATACCAGCCCCTACCTTTGGTGTCCTCAAGTGGTTTGCCTCTCTCCACACTGGACTCAGCTGGCACTGCATTCCACACCCCCACAGTGACTTCCCCTCCTCAATCTATTCTCGGCCCTTGAAATGGACTCTTCATCCCTGTTCAGCAGGAAGCAGCTACTGAAGACAATGACCTTCGCCCCTTTTCCCGAAAGATTTCTCCTGCCTAGTGTTTTGAGTGTGGATATGATATGGGGGGCAAAGAGTGCCCTAGGATTAAAAATCACCTTAAGGGTTGCTTCCCCAGGCCCCTGAGGGGATTAGAAGATAAGATTGCCATTTACAACCTGCACCAGAAGAACTGCCTTTGTTTCCCTTATCTTGAGATGCCATAAAACTTCCCCCTATCCTGGACCATAAAAGTTCCTTGTCTCCCTCATCCTGAGTCATGAAATTTCCCAAATTCCTTATCCTGGGTCCCCTATGCTGCCATCCATCTTCCTCATCCTGTGCCTTGACAACCCCTCCCCTTATCTTGTAAGATAAAACAGACCCCTATCCCTTAGTAAGTTGCTAGTCCTCTCCAGAGCTAGCCTGCTGCTTTTGCATCAATAAAGCTCCCAATGGTTACAGAGAAGGTCTAAGTGAATTCTTTCACACCTGAACCAGCTCTCCCAACTCTAAACCTCAACAAATGCGTGCACCAATGTAGGCCTCACTTGACCCTACTGCACCCCACTTCTCTACAGAGAAGAGAGAGCCATGCATTTCTTTATTTGTTCTCTGGGACCATTATTGGCACTTTCATTTCATTTTATTTTATTTTTTCATTTTATTTTATTTTTTACAGACCCACTCATTCTAGCACAGCCTTTTACTGATCTGGAAGGGACCCCAAACATCAAACAAGGTCCCTAAGAGTTTAACTGAGCAAATAAGTAAGCACCCCAGGAGGACTGGTGGTAACTTTTTCTGGGAAGATGGCTCTTGGATGGTGGCAAATAAAGAAAAAAAAAACCTTTCAGATTAATACCATCCCTTTTCTCAATAGAAATAATGAAAAGCACATGTTGTAGCTGACATTCATGTCTACATACCCTGTCCTTCAATTAGTTTAACCATTGAAACAATTGTAGAAATGAACAAATACCTCTTACTTGCAAACATTAAATTCTCAGGGCTTTTCCCCCTCTGAGATAATCACTTGAGGAAAAGGATTCTTAGAAAGAAAAACCCCAAACCACACAAAACTAACAGATGGAGGGCAGCAGGAGCCAGAAGTCCAAACATTGCTTCCCCTCATTAAGAATCAAAGATACTCCTTATGGAGTAAAAATGCATGCCATCATTAGCTTAAACTCCTGTTTGAAAGTTGATCACCAGTAAACAAATGAATCCGTGGATTTTTATGTGAATGAAGAGTTTTCTTTCCTTTCTTTTCCTATACCAGATGGAAAAAAAAAACCCCGACAAATACCACACTTTGGGTAACCCCTAAAAAAAAGAACCCACATGCATGGAAGAATCCTGGTGTTTTCAGAGTCCTGTGATAAGGCTATCCTTTCTTTGTTTCCTGCTAAACTGGGCTAGCCCAAAGTGCAGGAGAAGCCAGTAAACTCCCTTTGGCTAGAGGCATATTTGATTAGAAATTTTAAAAGGAGATGGATTCCTTATTGGACAATTATTTGCATAAAAATAAAACATGTACATATACACACATGTATATATACATATACACACACACATAAACCTATCCTACGGGCTTATACAGGGTGTCCCAAAAGTCTTAGTGTGGTTTTAACACTAGGTAATGTTTAGCATCCCTTCTAGCTGTATGGAGCCTAGGATTCTGTAGGCTCCAATATGTTCTTTGCAGCACTACTCATACAGTCTTACATAGCCTCTCATTGAATAGCTGTCAAATGAAGAGATTTACTAAAAACCGCAATTATGGGCAAACATTAAGCCACTGCTGAGAATGCCTTCCTATTTAACTGTGTGATACCACTATTAATCATTACTTAGTCTCTGCTATATGTCAGGTACTATGCTAAGCTTGGGGATTCAGAGACATAAGTAATCTTCCCTGCCCTCAAAAAGCTTACATTCTAACTAGACACTGGGTTTATTTACCAAAGTACAGCCTCTGAAAGGGGGAATGTGGGGAGGGGAGACCCGACATTCTGTTGGGAGCCTTTGAACCGTGGACTGATTACAAGGCTAGAGACCTGGGTTCTAGTTCCAGTTTCATAACTAACAGCATCACCTTGGATAAGTCATTTCTACAATCTCAGCCTTTCAAATGAACTTGAACTTGATGGCTTCTGAAGTCCCTTCCAGCCACAGATCTGTAAGCCTTGATTTTGGATTGTAAAATCTTAGACCTAGAGCTAGAAGAGTCCTCACGGGCCACCTAGTCTAACCCCCTCATTTTACAGAGGGGGAAACTGAGGCCCAGGGTGGGGAAGTCACTTGCCCATAGTCACACAGGGAGTTAATAATAGAAGAGCCAGGACTAGTCACTGAGCTTGGCAAGAAATCTCCCAAAGGTGAGGAGGTCGTTTGTCAAATTGAGGGCCACAATCAGTGATTCTTTTCTTGTTTTGTTTTGATTTTTGTTTGTTTTTTTTGCTAGGCAAGGGGGTTAAGTGACTTGCCCAAGGTCACACAGCTAGTAAGTGTTATGTGTCTAAGGCCGGATTTGAACTCAGGTCCTCCTGACTGCAGGGCCAGTGCTCTATCCACTGCACCATCTAGCTGCCCCAAGGAAATTCAGTTCTAATGAGGAAAGACAGTGTGCAAAGGCAAGCATGAAGGGGAGCAGAGGGGGAAGGGAAGGAGCTCCAGGATGGCATGGAAGTATCTGGGAAGTGGAGTGGAGATCTGGTCATGGGCAAGAGAAGGTAGAAGCTCATGTAGTAGAGCGCATGGCAGTTTCCGGGGTGGAGTCCAAGCTTCCTAGGGGAGGCAGATAAAGTGAGAATAGGTTTTATTACCTTAACAAGATTGTAGGAATTACTTTGTCCACTTAACATAACTGACTCCATTTTGTCTAAGGCCCCCTTATTGTGATTCAGTTATTTTGAGTGAGTGGAAATGACATTGTATGGAAATGATCTGGAAATCTGAGCAAGATTGAAGAGAACTTAAAATTTCAAACAAAATTTGATTTTAGAGGTAATAGGGCTGACGCTCTATCCACTGTGCCTCCTAGCTGCCCTTAGTGATTCTTTCAGGAGCCAGAAGGCAATGCTCCTCAGCTGAGGAGCCCCTCTCCAGATGCAGGACTTTTGAAGCTATCCAGAGGCCCTTGGCTGGCTCTAGATGGTTCAAAGTTGGGTTTGGGGGTATTTTTTCTCTCTAGTCTGTGCAATGGAACACCAAGGCTCCTGATGGCTTGCCCCACACAAGGGAGAAAGCATTGTTCTGTGGATTACTTTGGGGCCAAGCAATAGATTATGTCCCTGCCAAAACCAGGGAAGCTAGCCTTCCTGGAACTGCGGAAGGAGTGGGTGGGAACCTTAAGAAAGCAGTGTGTGTGTGTGGGGGGGGGCGGTGCTTAGGATTGCTGAGATAGATGGTTCTTGAAAGGTAACAGATTGGGGGGGTATCCCTTCTCACTGAGCCATGATCTTTCCTTAAAGTCAGTCACAGGTCCCCAGCAAAGTAAATCCTCTGCCCCCTCCCCAGCCCCAGCCCACAGGGCAAGCCCAGCTTAGTGGGGGTCTGTGTAGCTGAGCCGCCCTGGCCTCCAGTTGTTCCAGACAATGCAGCCCTGAGGCTGAATCAGAGAGGGCAAATGGTAATAAATAGCGGAAGCATGATTCAAATGGTGTAAAGAGTACTGGCAGCAGAAAGCCCAGAAAGGGATCTGGATGGAGAGTCAGCCACCAGGTTTTGACTCTAGACTCTGCTGCTGTGTGACTGGGCAAGTGTCTCAACCTCTCTGAGCTTCAGTGTTCTTGTTTCCAAAATGAGGAGATGGGGACTAGATGCTTTTCTGTTGCTATTCTGAGGACTTGAGGGCCAGTGGGGCCCCGAGGGATCATCGAGGTCTCTTCATTACCAACCACAAGTCCTGAAAGATTACAGCTGGTACAAGTTTCCAGGCCAAGGCTGACTGGTGGGCCCTATCTATGGCACTTCCTTTGGAAGACCGTTAGCGATGTGCCAGGATCTTTGCCCAGGGGAGCAACCTAATTCTAGGTGTGAGGTAACTGAACACCACTTACTAAATATTTGCTACGGGAGGATACTGTACCAGAGGGGAGGGGATGAGGGCTTACATGGATGAATAAAAACAAACATAGACCCTGCCCTCAGTATTTACTGTGGTGATCTCAGTCAAGGGCTTCAGGGAGAAACAATACCTGAGATTTTTCATAGTACATGTTTTTAGTGAGTAGAGGAGAGACCATTTTAAGGTACAATGGAAAGAGTAGGTTCCAGAGTTAGAGGACCTCTGGCACTTGCTGCCTATGTGACCTTGGGCAAATCCTTTCCCCACCCTGGGCCTCAGTTTCCTCGTCTGTAAAATAAAGGGATTGGACTAGATAGCCTCTGAGGGTCTTTGTAGATCTAGACCTAGGATGTGAAAACAAATTCTTGCGTGGAGATGGCACTGAATGAGTGCCATTTTTTCCTCCCAAAGTGGAAGGAGAAGGGGAACAAAGCCCTGGGCTTTGTTGGCCCAAATAGGGACACTCTCTGACAGTGACCTCTGAAAGGATCTCACATCACTCTCCAGTCAAGAAACCTACAGCCCTAAGAGAGCAAGGAATCCTATCATGCTCTGCTGAACTCTGATCTTGGTCTTGACTTCCCCTTCCTTCTAGACTTTGCCCTGGTAGCAACTTAGCCTACAGCCATCCTCAACTCTAGAATCACCATTTTTAGTTCAGCTTGGCCCTGGGCAGTACCCCTCAGCCCTCCTGTAGTGCCACCAAGCGCCCTGGCAGTTGGGCATTTCAACCAATAAGGTGCTGAGTTGGGGGATCCAAAGAATCTGCATGTCAGGGCCTGGGGGAGCCCAATCCCTGCCCCTTCTCTGTGGCCTGGAGGGTCTCTTTAGGTCTGGGCCAGTCTATTTCAAACTACAATGAGCAAAAGCTTTAGTATCATTCTAAGTCTTGGAAGTCAGGGATGTTTTGAGTAGTCATCTAGCTCTTCCCCAGATACTATTTCAAGGCTGAAATATCAGGTTTTATAAAATGCAACTCAAATTACTATAAATCCAACCAACTAGAATGTAAGCCAGAAAAATCTCAGTGTTCTCCTGAGTCTCCACTTACACTCTGGCCAAGGTCCCATTTAGCCATCTGGACCAACAGAATCCCCAAGTCTGTCCTTAAAAAGAAAGGTGTGCATGTGGGGGCCCTTTGACTATACATTTTTGTTACAGAATTCTCTTTTTCTCGGGGGAGGGCAGTGAGTAGAGAAGAGAAAAAAATGCTTAATTTAAACAAATTTTTTTTTAAAGTGTTAGGGAAGAGAATGAGTAGGAGACATACTAATTTTTCTCCTTGATGCTGACCACAAAAGGACTGCTAAAAATAGAATCTTAGTGTTTCAAATTACTCAAATGAAGTTAATTGTATGGTTTTTTTTTAAAAGGTATGATGGGATCAGTTCAGGCAACATACATTTTTTAAAGGTCTACTGGGGGCAGGATCCAAGGGTTAAGGCCACAGAAAGACTCAGTCTATCACCCAGCTTGGCAGGAAGTATCAGCAGCTAGGTGGCACTGCAGTGGATAGAGCGCCAGGCCTGGAGTGGGGAGATCTGAGTTCAAATGTCACCTCAGACATTTACTAGCTTGTGAAACCCCGGGCAAGTCACTGAACCCTGTTGGTCTCAGTTTTCTCATTTGTGAAATGAGCTGGAGAAGGAAATGGTAAACCACTCCAGTATCTCTGCCAAGAAAACCCCAAATGGGGTCACAAAGAGTTCGGACATGACTGAAAAAATGGCTGAGCAACAACACAATCGGTCACATTTGTATCAGCACTGCTATTTCATAGTGCTGAGCCCTTCCTGAGGCCAATAAGCTCAGTGTTTCCCCTCCCTGATCCTTGGCTAGATTCCACCAATACCTGACTTTGATATTAACCTAACCTCACCCCACTTCACTCTGCCCTCCAAGACCCATGGAATCCTAAGCCTCTGATTCTTCCTTCCTCCTTTGAGATCCCAGATCTTTCTTCCTTGATTCTGGATTCTCCCAGGGAGGCAGTCTGGTATAGGGAACAGAGCACCAACTGGAGTCGAAAAACCCAGATTCAAATCCTACCACCAAAACGTAACTGTATGCCCTTGGGCAAATCACCCCACCTCCCTGGGCCTGTTTCTTCCTCTGTAAAACAAGAGGGTTGGAACCTCTGGCCTCTAAGGTTCCTCTAAAACTCCAATCCTCTGACTTTGTCTCCTTAGCCACAAAGAATTTCTGGTAGTCTGACCTCAGCTTGTCAAGAGGGTATCACCAGGCCTGCTTTGGGACAAGGCCCACACCTTGAGAAGGTTATGCAGTCTTACGATGCCAAGCTTAAGTCTCTGGCCTGGAACAAAGACTGTAGGGGCCTATCAGCTATGCTCTGTCTCTCTGCCCACGTCTGGGCCAGCTGCTTTGGGATCAGGGGATCAGGAAGAGACACAATGAACTTAGACCCTCCCGATAACAATGTGAAAACAACAGCCTGGCTCCAAATCTGGGAGGAGTTAGGGCAATGCTTGTTCTCAGGCTAACTCCAGGAAGTAGCCACCTGGCTTTCAGCACAGATTATCCCCCGTGGGATAATCTGGAATCAAGGGAGAAGGGTCTAAGATCTGAAAGGAAAAAGAAAGAATCAGAAATTTAAGATTCCATGGGCCTTGGAGGGCAGAATGAGGTGGGGTCAGATTGGGTTAATAACTGGGCAAGAGTCAGAGGGCCTGGCTTTGAATCCTGCCTACTTATGTGATCCTAGGCAATGATCTGGGCCTACTTATCTGAAAAGTGAAGGGGTTAGCTAGTCTGTTTGGTCTTACAACCAGAGATGAGAGAAAGGGAAGAGGTCCCCCCTCCTTTCTTGGTCCAAGCAAAGTCCCTTCTTGCTGCCATGATTTGGCCTACAGTACACCAGAAATGTTCCCCAAGATTGCCTGAACTTCAGGGCAGTGGGGATTCAGAGCATGGGGGAAGTTGATTTAGCTAGAACTGAAAATTCCATGCTGTTTTCCCTTAGGTTCACTGTGACTAATGAACACTTCTGTTACATTTCTGTCTTAATAACTCACCACTTAAAAGACATTTTCTGCAGATTCATTTCAAATGTTTGCTAACGCCCAAGCTAAATATATATTAGACCATGAGAATGTCCTCCCATGTACAGATGAAGAAAATGTTATTTTTTAATAACTTCGGGCTTAACCTTATCACTTCAGAAATTAAAAGCAAGGAAGTGAAGACCTGCCTTAATTAGATGCACCCTCTCACCCTCTTTCTCTATACATATAGACAGATATGTCTCTATAGCTATAGCAATATCTAGCTAGCTGTCATTCCAGGAGCAGCTGGCACAGGCGGGTTGTCATATTGCATTATTGCCCTCTACTGGTTGGGGAAAAGGCCACAGGAGCTGGCATTCAGAACAAGTCTAGAGCTTGGAAGAGAAAGATGGACTGAGGCCGGAAGAGTCATCTCCCTAAGGAGGGCAGGCCCAAAGGAGCATGAGCTACAAAGCTGAAGGTGACATGCAATTGGCCCCCGCCAGTCCCCCTTTTCCAAAATGAGGACGCTGAGGCACAGAGAACCTAAGCAATTCGTCCAAAGTCATGGGGATTATAAGGAGCATACCTGGGATACCCAGGTGCTCATACTGTGTGTCCTGAAGGGGAGAAATTCAATGTAATGGCAGTCAGTCAAACCACAGGATGGCCAAGAACCAGCCCAGGATCTTAGAACCGAGAGGGACCTCAGAGTCCAACCTGGGCAGGAATGGCCCTGGCAGCAATCTGGGCCAGTGGGCATCCTACATTGGACAGGAAACTCAGTACCTCTAGAGATAACCCATTACACTGTTGCTAGGCTGGGATTTTCCCTGACATTCATATGGGCAGCTGTGGAGTTCTTCATAAGCCCCACATTTTGAGCTACCAAGCTCACTTGCATGCACTTGAGCTCACTCGCTCATGCTCTCTCTCTCTCTTCTCTCCCCCTTCTTTCTCTTTCTCTCCTTTCTATACCCTTTTTTCTCTCTCCCCCTTCTTTCTCTCCCCTTTCTTTCTTCTTCTTTTCTGTCTCCTCCCCCTTCTTTCTCTCTCCCCTTCTTTCTCTCTCTCTCCCCCTTCTCTCTCTCCCCCCTCCCCCCTTCTCTCTCCCCCTCTCTCTCTCCTCTCTCTCTCTCTCCTCTCTCTCTCTCTCCTCTCCTCCTCTCTCTCTCTCCTCTCTCTCTCTCTCTCTCTCTCTCTCTCTCTCTCCCCCCCCCCTGTCATTTTCTCTCAAGTTGATTACAATAAAAGTCCCCTGAATGAGGGGGTAGGGATGACAAGACTCCCTCCCCTCCAGCTTTCTTTTCCTCCCATCTTAGCAGAGAAGACTGGCTCTGGAGCTGGGCCCTTTGTCATTCATTTTTATAGAAAAGAATAAGCTGTGCTCTCTAATTGCCTCATTTTACTTAAAGTAGAATCTTTCTGAAATTAAAGTGAGGGCTGAAAGACTTCCTAGAGAGGTGAAGAGAGCTCTGGAGGCCATGTTTGAATCTTAGAGAACACTGAGGCCTGGACTTCTTAACCCTTTTTGTGCCCTGGCCCCAGGCTGGTGAAGCCTACAGAGCCCCTTAAGGAAAAGGCCTGAGCCTGATGCCTGCTCAACAGTAGCCATTCAGAGAGTAAAACAACCCAAGTAACTCAGGCTCCCAAATTCCTGAAAATAGCCTTATCCCTACTATAGCCTGCCCTCTCAGAATGAAACAGCTCCTCTGTCCCAGAATTAGAGGGATGAGTAGATGGTCTTTAAACCCCACCCCCAACAAGTTCTGACATTGCCTATTCTAAGGCCCTCCCAGCTCTGACATTCTGGGTTCTAAGGTCTTACTAGCTGTGACATTTTGGGTTCTAAGATCCCTCCCAGCTCTGACATTCTGGGTTCTAAGGCCTTACTAGCTCTGACATTTTGGGTTCTAAGGCCCCTCCCAGCTCTGACATTCCTTGTTCTAAGGACCCTTCCAGTTCTGACATTTCACTGTTCTAAGGCCCTCCCAGCTCTGATATTCTGGGTTCTAAGAGCCCTCCTAGTTCTGACATTCTAGGTTCTAAGGGCCCTCCCAGCTCTGATATTTCATATTTCTAGGTCCTCTATACTTCATCATTCCATATTCTAAGATTTCTTTCAGCTCTGACAGTTTATGCTCTACATTCTAAAGTTCCGCCCAGCTCTGAAGCTCTATGTTCAAAGGTCCTCTCAGTCCTAACATTCTGTGTATAGCATGAGTGGGGCAGTCACCCCTCTGAGGACCCAGCCTGGGGGCATATGAGTTGGGGTATTAGGCACTGTTACATATATCCTGTTCTATGTTCCTTCAAGCTGTCATTTGCAGTTCTACTTTCTATGCTCCAAGGTCTCTTTTGGAGAAGCCTTAAGGTAGAGAGGGCTGGCCTGGGAATCACAAAGACCTGGGTTCAAATTCTGTCTCAGACATATGCTAGCAGAGTGACCCTGCACAGCTCTCTAGGACAGCAAATGGCCCAAAGGTCATGATCCGCATCCCTAGCATTTCCCTAGCTGAGCATTTCTTAAGACTAATAAAATCACATGTCTGCGTCTGGAGGGTTCTGAATGGCCCTTTTAGTGCTAACATTCTGTGGTCTGATGTGTATTGTATATTGACAAAAATAGGTGAAACTGAGTGGAAAGAATATTGGCTTTTTGAAAACCTGGGTTCTAGAGCTCTGAGGAGGTGACTCGGGCAGCTAGGCTATGTTGCAGACAGAGCCCTGGACTTTGAGACAGTAAGACCAGAGCAGGACCATGCCTCACACTTACTACCCAGGTGAACCTCTCTCAGGCTCACATCCCTCACTGATAAAATGGAAGGAATAACAAGCCCCTACCTCCCAGAGCTGCAGGGAAGATCAAAGGAGGCAAAATCCATAAAGTAATCTGCAAACCTTACAGCCAGCTAGATAAAATGGGGACCATCAGGCCTGCTCTGGCTCCCTCAAAACGCAGGAGGAATCTGGCGGCAAAGAATGAGCATAGGTCGGGACTGCTTTCCAGTCATACTTATTAACTGTGTGAAATTGGCCAAGTCATTTCCCTTCTCCAAACCTTGGCTTCTCAGGCTCGAAAATGAGGGGGTTGGACCAGACAATCTCAGAGGTCTGCTAATGGATGGAAACTGGCCTGCAAAAGCCCCAAGGGACAGAAGTGGGAACGGTATTATTACCAGAAAACCTCTTAGGGACCCATCAGAGGTGCCCTTACCTCACACTTTCAATTCATAAAGTCGCTTTCCATTAAAAAAAAAAAGCATTTGTTTTTAACAAAAGTGGGATTTGTTCATCAGCTTCCAGCTTGACTCAGGGAAAGTCTACAACCCGTGTGGCTGCAGCCAATGTGGCCACGGAGGCCATCCCACAAAGGGAAGCAGAGAGACAATGGGCACACACACATACCTTGTCAAAGTGCTCAATGAGGATTTCCACCACGATGTTCTGGAATTTAATATTCATCATGGCAGCCACAGTGTCCTCCTGAGCCCTCATCAGAGTGGGTCCAAATATCACGCCCATGTTCGAGGGAGACATCAGGTTCTCTCGGCTGTGCTCACACACACTACGAGAAAAAAAGAGGACAGAGAAATGAACCAAATGAGTCCCTCACTGCCCAATGCTGGGCTGGGAATGTAGAGGGAAAGATGATGACCAGAGCTCTATCTACCACACCACCTAGCTGTACCCCGTCCATGCCTTTTTTAAGAAAATCCTTTTTTTTTGGGGGGGGAGGTAATGGGATTAAGTGACTTGCCCAGGGTCACACTGCTAGTAAGTATCTGAGGCCGGATTTGAACTCAAATCCTCCTGACTACTCCAGGGCCAGTGCTCTATCTGCAGCACCACCTAGCTGCCCTCCCATTTAATTTCTTATGGTGACTCACAATATCGAAATCTTGATACGGAAGTCACTGATGGGGAAGGGATAACTGAATAATGCTAGAGCTAGAAGGCATATAAGAAATAATCAGGTCCAATATCTTTTACTTGACCCAAAAAGACACCAAGGCCCAGTTTCCTGAAATGTTTTGCTCCAAGTCCCAGGACTATTTGATTGGCAGAGCTGCTAACAATCAAGACTTGTGTTATACCTGATTCAGGTGTTAGTAGCGAAGGAGAGTAAAGGGAGTGTTGGAAGGAGGCCATCTCAAGCAGAAGAAGCTACTTAAGAAAGGCACTCCTCTGCCCCCAAAGCCCAAGGAGAACATGGCAAAAGAGGTTAGGGAGGGTGAAACAGGAGATAAAGGCAGGGAAGAGCCAGAGCCTTTGGGAGAAATCTGCTGTCCAGGCCCAGCAGCCCAATCTGCGCCGCCGCCGCCCCCCCACCCCCAGCTGCAGAACAGCTTCTGCTCAAACAGCTGAGATGCTCAAGTGGGAGATGGGCTGCCCCAAGGGAAATGTCTTGAATGTGGCCAATTTGGAGGAGGGGGTGAGCTCAGGTGGCCTCCCAAGGCCCTCAGCAAACCAAACAGGCTCAGGTGAGGGCCTTGCAAAGTTTGCTCCTTCCCCACCCAAGCGGCTTTTCTCAGACTGGGGCCTGAGGGCAGGAGACAAATTAATAGTTAAACACTTGATAAACATTGCCATTCAAATGGTAATGAGCAAGCACCGGCCCAGGCCTTTGATCCTTCCAGGCTGGTTACAGGGCCCTTAAAATGCAAGCCATCCTTTGTCTCCCGTTACCCAGATTTCTGGAGATTAAGCCCTACAAGACAAAATTGACTCGATGCTGCCACCCAGTGAGGCAAGGAGTGGAAAAGGCTGAAAAAATGATGTGGCAGTCTGCCTGGCACTCTGGAACCTGGGACCAAGGTTTTGGAGCTATAGCTTGGGGGGGAGGCACTTGTCCCGGTACTTGGAGATCAGTTATTATTAAGCACCTGCTGTATACACCATCCCGTTGGGGGATACAAAATGGAGGGGAGAAAGGGGAGGGCTCTCAGGGCCTTGTGCCCCTTACTTAGTAGCTACAGTCACTTCATTTCTCAGGTCCCCCAGTTAGTAAAGAGCAGAGTTAGGACTTGGGAGCCCAAAGCATCATGAAAGAATATCTGTAAAGTGCTTATTAGCACAGAGTAGGCACTTAATGAATGTTTGCTCCCTCCCCTTCCTTCCCTTCATAGCTGTAGGTCTGGAAAGGCCCTCAGAGGTCCATCTAAACCAACCCCCTCATTTTACAGAGGGGGAAGGACATGTCCCAGGTCACCCATAGGCCCCCTAGATCTAGAGCTGGAAGAAACCTCAGAGGCCAGCTCGTCCAACATTTCACAGAAGAGGAAACTGAGGCATGGGGGGGTAGTGACTTGCCCAAGGTCACACAAAGGATTCTAAATCTATAACAGGTAGGGACCTCAGAGTCCATTGAGTACAGCCCCCTCATTTTACAGAGGAGGAAAGGAAGGCCCACAGAGGAGCAGTGACTTGCCCAAGGGTCAGATAGCGAGGAACACCAATAGAAGTGGTACTAGAACTCAGGTCCTCCCATTCCCAAACCTGTGTTCTTTCCACTCCAAATCCAATACTGTTTCTACCCTAATACTCTGCCTGCAAAACAGGGATGGGGACATTAGCTCAGCCTAACCCACAGGGCTGAGTATGTGCCAGGCTTGATTCATCAGAAATATTATTAAGATCTTATTAAGAAGCCGATCCATGCCCTCCAGGAGTCTAGAAAGGAGAAAAGACATGTGCATAAATAATTAGAATACAAATTAGAACCTCTTAAGTAAAAGGAGAGGCACAGAGTTAAAGATATTTAGAGGAAAATTAAAGAGACAGCTTCCTGGGGAGGGAGGTGGCAAAGAGGAAACAGGCAATAACTAAAGCTCACATTCTATAGCATATTATAATTTATAAAGAGCCTACGCAGACGGACTCTGTAAAAAGAGTGACTTGATGAAGTGGTGCTAGGTGGCGCACAGGCCTGGAGTCAGGAAGCTTCATCTTCCTGAGTTCAAATCCCTCCTCAGACACTTTCTAGCGGGGTGATCCTGGGCAAGTTACTTCACCCTGTTTGCCTCAGTTTCCTCATCTGTAAAATGAGCTGGAGAAGGAAATAGCAAACCAGTCCAGTGTCTTTGCCAAGAAAACCCCAAATGGCATCACAAAGAATCAGACACTGTTGAAAAACGACTGACAACAAAGAGGAAGTGTCACCTAAGTTGCACCTAAAAAACCAAGAGCTATGGCTTTGTGGTCAGAGTACCTGGATTTGAATCCTGTTTCAGTCACTGACTAGTTCTGTGACCCTAGGCAAGTTCCTTCCCTTGGTCTTAGTTGCTTCATGTATGCGATGAGATGAGGAAGGTTGAACCCACTGGCCCCTAAGGCCCCTTCCAACTTTAGATCTGGGATCCTGTGTGTGACCCTGGGCAAGTCCCTTCTCTGTCCCGAGCCTCAGTTTCCCCATGTGTAAAATGAAGAGGTTGGACTAGCTGAGATCCCTTCCAGCTCTAGAGCCCAGACCCTAAACACTAAGACTCCTTCCTTAAAGAAGACAACCTTGATATGTCACTGGGGGAAGCCTTGAGTTTCCCACGTAGGTTCCTGGCACTTCTCTCTCCTCCAGATTTTCTGGGAGGCACCAGAAGAGAACCATGTTCCTTGGGAAGAGACTGTATATCTGACGTCTTCCACTTATTGGTACAGGCAGAAGAGTATTGGACCAAAAGCCAGAAGAGTTCGATTTAAGGCCTGACAGCCTGTTAGTTATGTAGCCTTACCCAAGTCACTTTACCTTAGTAAGCCTCAGTTTCCCCATTTTCCTATCTTTAAAATAGGGATGGGATGATAATTCTTGTTGTAGCAACCTCACAAGCTACAATGAGGGTCCCTCTATTCACAACCTCACTCCCCCCCACCCCGTTTACACCTCCCTCAAGATACTTGTCATGTATTATTATGTATTGTGTTAAATCATCAAGGCACCTTGAATACATAGAGCCTTGGACTTGGGTTCAAATCCTGATTCTAATACTAACTAGCTCTGTGACCTTTCATGGCCAAGCCAATAGGATTCTAGATCTAGAACAGGAAGGGATGGGACCTCTGAGAGGAGGAAACTGAGGCAGAGAGAGGTCAAGGTCACACGGGTAGTCATCATCAGAGCAAGATGCGAACCCAGGTCCTGACTCCAGAGCCCTTTCCAATGTAGACACATAGCCTTTTTCAGCCTCAGGCTCTTCATCTGTGAAATGGGGATAATAATCACACCTACCTCATAGGCTTGTTCTGAGAATCAAATGAGATAATTATAGAAAGTACTGTGCACACCTTAAAGCAGCAAGACAAATGTCAGCTATTATGATGATATCCAGGCAAGCTGTCAATCAACAAGCACTTATGAAGTATCTACTATGTGCCAGGCACACACAAGTGAGAAAGGCCCTGCCCTCAAGAAGCTTACAGTCTATCAGGAGAAAAGACAGGAACACACAGAAGTAAACACAAAATAGACAAAGTAATGCAAGGTAATGGGGTGGGAGTAGAAGGCAGACTAGCAGCTGGGAGGATCTGGAAAGGCCTCATGTAGAAGACATCCCTGAAGGAAGGTAGGAGAGCCTAAGAGGTGGCGTTGAGGCAGGAGGACAAGTTACTGTTTGGGGACAGAGGCCCAGAGACAAGAAATGGGATATCGTGTATGAAGAACAACAGCAACTAGGCCAGTGTAATCTAGCTAGAGAGAGCCACGTGGAGGTGGACTTGGATTGCTAAATAGAGGCATCTCCCCCTTACTGAAAAAGTTTTCACTTGACCCAGCCTTCCCTCCAAGCTCGAGCTCTTCTTCCTTTCATAGGCAAACTCTTAAAAAGGGTCATCTATACTTGTGGCCTCCATTTCAGTTTCCTCATCAGTAAAATGGATACAATATTCCTATTACCCCAAAGGGTCATTTCGAGGAAAGTGCTTTGTAAAATGTAAGGTGCTAGATAAATGTGAATCATTATTTCCAGTCTAAGAAATCACAGAATCATAAAATGTCAGAGCCAGGGGGGCCCTTAGAACAGGGAATGTCAGTGATGGGAGAGGCCTTAGGACATGGAATATCAGAGCTGCAGGCGGGGAGAGGTGATAAAGAAGGGACCTTTAAGATTAATCAGACCAAGCCCCTCATTTTCAGATATGGAAACTGAGACCAAGAAAGTAGTTTGAAGTTTTCCAAGCTACTTTCCTCACTTTGACTTGACATCATATAGTATTCAGTAGCTGACCTGAGCCTTGAACCCATGTACTCTGGCTCCTTCCAGCCTGGTGCTCCAAGTGTGCCCCAGGGCATCCCAAAGAGAAGTGGTCTGCTGTTCTTTGAGGCCACCCCCCCATCTTAGCTGTCCCCCTTTCCCTCCCTGAAGGGACTACCACATCCCTGCTCAGCTCTCTCAGGCTACCCAACGGAGAGATAATTACCCAAGAGGGGTTAATAAAATAGACGCCCAAGTGGGCATTTTCTCTCCTGTGGCATCATTTGCTCCTTATAACAGTCCCACAAAAGAGGTTGAAAAGTGTTATTCTCTACATTTTCCAGATGAGGAAACTGAGGCCTGAGTCAGACAATGACTTGCCCAGAAAATAAACAGCAGAGCTTGGACCCTAATCCAACTCTTCAGACTCCCATATCTGGTATCCTCTCAAAGAAGCTTCTTGGGGAGGGAGAAAGACCCTGAGACTTTGGAGTCCAGAGCTGTGGATTCAAGTTCTAGACTGACAACTTACTAGTTATCTGCTTTGGGGCAACTCACTTTCCTCTCCATCAACCTCATTTTCTTCATTTGAAAAATGAGGAGAAGACAGCTGTATTCCATACCTGACAGGCATCACTGTAGACCTTGATATCTAGGGTTAGAGAATTTCTAGAAGCTTATAGACCAGAAATAAGAGTTGTAGCTACTGCTATTCCTACTGTCATTCCCATTTGAGCTGACACAGAATCAAGGCCTAGCCCTTGGCCAGCCCTTCTTGCAGGAGACCTTTGTACCAGATACGTACTTGACCAGGTGTCTTATGAGGAGTTCCAGCATATCCCGATTCTTGTTGGGAAGCTTATAGACCAGAGCATGAATGGCTCCCAGCCTGTAATCCAGGTTTTCAGACTCTGAGAGAAAATATCAAGAGACAGACATGGGTTATCCACTTGGGCTGTGGGAGCAGAGGACTCTGGCAACTGGGGACCAGAGTATAGCTATGCTTGTAAGCAGAGAAGAAACTGAGAGATAGAGAGTTAGAGAGAGGGAGAAAGAGCAAGGGAGAGAAAGTGAGGCAGAAAGAGACAGAGAAGCAGAGAGAGAGAGAAAGAGAGAAGAGAGAGAGAGAGATGAAATGCCCAAATATGAGCCCAGAAGCTGGGTCCTTGTGCTACCACAGGTATTATTTGTCCTAAATGGGGAAGGATCATGGGATTCCAGGCTGGAGGGGGCCTTAGAAATCATCTAATTCAATCCCCTTAACTTTACAGATCAGGTAACTGAGACAGAGAGATGAGTGAGCCAAGGCCACCTAGCTAAGAATGCAGCTGAACCAGGATATGAAACCAACTTTTCTGACCCCCAAATCCAGGGCTCTGACACTACAGCCTTTTGGGATGGCTCCTGCACCCCTTGGGTCCCTGGAAATCTGAAATAAGGACCCCTGGTTTCTCCATAACGTTATATTCCTTCCCCCCAAAACTGGGTCCTCCAAGGTCAGCAGCGGGGCCCAGGGCTAAGAGCTACAGGGCTTCAGGTTCTGATCTTCTAGGCATTACGGTGAGGAAGAGGCAAATGAGCTGTCTGTAGGCAAACCAGTGGTTGAGTGGCAGCCCAGAAAATTCCAACGGCAAAGGGCCGGATCAGAAAACAACCTGAGACCTGGATATGAATCCCCACTCTGACACTTACTAGCCTTGTGACCCTGGATAAATCATTTCCTCTCTCTGAGGCTGTGTTGCTCCCCCATAAAATGGGGACAATCATGCTTGAACTAACTTGCACTTTGTAAACCTTAGAATCCTGGAGAAATGGTAGTTAATAAAGGGGCAGGAAAGGGAATAAGCATTTATTAAATGCCTACTGCGTGCCAGGTGCTATACTAAGTGCTTTACATATATGATCTCATCTGATCCTCACAACAACCCTGGGAAGCAGGTGCTATTATTATCCCCGTTTTTCAGTTGAGGAAACTGAGGCAGGTAGAAATTAAGTGACTTGCCCAGGGTCACAAAGCTAAGGAGTGTCTGAGGCTGGATTTGAACTTGGGACTTTGGGACTTCCTGACTCCAGGCCCAGTGCTCTGAGCTACCTAGCTGCTTCATTACTATTCTAAGCATCTCACTTGCCCTGGCTATGTGCCTCAGTTTCCCTGTCTATAAACTCGGATGCTGCTACAGGAGGAATGATCCACAGTGTAGCTGAAGAGCATCTTGAGAAGGCCAAGGAAAAGACTAATGATCCTAACAGAAGAAAGGTGCCACACCTGGCCTGACCCTGCCCCATCACCCAAAGGGAACCAAGCCATACCAGATCAAGTAATCCTAGCTCTAGAGCCCAAGGGGACCTCAGGGGCCAGCTAGACCAATGCCCTCATTTTACAGAGGAGGAAACTGAGGCCCAGGGAGGGACTGTCTAAGGTCACATACAGCATCCTAGATCCAAAGCAAGACAGGACCTCAGAAGCTGGCTAGATCTACCCTGTCATTTTACAGAAGAGGAAACTGAGGCCCAGGGAAGGGAAAGTACTTGCTCAAGATGACACAAATAGTAAGCAGGAAACACAGGATTTGAATCCAGGCCCTGGACCTTTCACCTCGTTTCTCCTAGCTCCTCTGCCAAAACCAGGAGAGGGGATATTGGCTGGACTCATGAATTATTTATAAAGGAGCCTTGCTGGTACAGGCCAGTCCTCTTTGCTCCCTAATTCACATTATTTTTCTTCCTCCAGGCTGCTGGCCTCTGCAGTAGCAGCAGGCAAAGGCTGCCATGCTGGGCTGCCATGGGAGAGTGTGGAGTCTAAGGAGCTGCTTAAAGCCCGTTGGACTTTGGGCTTGGGCTAGGAAGTCCACCTCCCTGGGCCTTGGTTCCCTCCTCTATAAAATAAGGAGGGTGGGGGTGAGCCTAAAATGCAATTAGCCAGACTAACCCATTTAGCCTCGTTTGTGTGGGTGGTAGCTTTGCTTGCCAGCTGATGGCTGGCTGAAGAAGACCAGTAATGGAACCTCCGAAGCAGCCTGGAATAGTGAATGGAAAGCTGGCCTCAGGGTCAGTAAGCCCTGAGTTCAAACCCTGCTTCTGATACCCACTGGCTGTGTAACCCTGGGCAAGTCACTCAGGCAAGTCCCCAAGACTAAACTCCAGAGGAGGGGCTGATCTGCCTGGGGGAAGGGGCTCCCTATAGCAATGAAATCAATGAAATCATAAAGCAAATTTTTATACCCACTTACGGATCTGTTCTCTTTTGTCTAGTCCCTGCTCTCCTGTCTCCCCTCTCTCTGCTGGTAAAGGCCTTCAACATCATCTAGTCCAATCCTCTTGTTTTATGGAGGGGGAAACTGAGGCTGCACAGGTCCTCTGAAGCCATCTTGTCTTCCCCAGTAGAATGTAAATTCCTTAAGGTCAGGGACTGTTTTTTGCCTTTCTTTGCATCCCTGACACTCAGTAATTGATGCTCAGTAATTAATAAATGCTTGTGGATTTACCAAGTGATGAAGACAGCATTTGAACCCAAGGCTTTGGACTCTGAATGCAATACTCTAATACAGCACAATGCTGCCGGGTTCATTATCCTGCTAGGTCCTCTGGGCTGACTCAGCACATTCCAATTTTGTCCGAGGAAGGGAAAACATGACAAAATGGTTAGGACTTACTTACTGGCGGCAGAGACCAGCTCTTTGTGGAGCTTATATGTCATAACAGGTTCCGAAAGATTCCTAAAATAAAAAGAGAGGACAAAGAGTTCCTTTGGGAGGGGAGGGGCCAGCAATGAAATTCTCCTACCCTAGAGGGAAGGATTTCCAAACAGGCTGATAACTGCCCTCCCTTCTCTCCCGCCCCTCAGGGCCAGGACCACCAGAGCAATCTCTGGCACCCTAGGCTCCTCCATCTGTTTCTCCAACTCCTCCCCTGCCTCTTCGGCCCCCCCAACTTCCCCTTCCTCCTACTTCTTGCTAGGAATTCACAAAAGAATGGGTATCCTCTACAGCTACCACCACCCTGCAATCTAGAAAGGAGATTACTAAATCCTAGAGCAGGCTTGATGTGCCTCCGTTGTACATCATGGCCAGATCTCACTAAGCCAGACCTTTAAGAAGCAAGGCTAAGAGGTAAAAACAAGCCAGCAAAATCAGCCAATGGTTCTTGAGTGCCTCCTGGCATGCATGACAAAGGCCCCAGGGGCCTGGACAATACAGCCTGTACTTTGGCATCCAGACAATTTTCCTTCCATTTGTTCTGGTGGGTTCAGGATTGCATGTAAACATTCACTTTGCCCTAAAGCTACAAGAGCCCTCTTCATCCCTACGCCTCCACCTATGCCCCACCAGGGATGGTAAACTGAATCTATCACCTCCTCTCCATTCATGTGGCTGGCCCACTGGCACAGGCCCTCACTGATCACCCCCTGCCAAAGATAGTTAACCCCTACCATGATGGCTTATTAAGAGGACTTTCTGTCTCCACTCCCTGCTCCCCCTAATCCAGGGGCTCCCAACCCCAGGGGGCATGAGAAGCTTGGCAAGAGGGTATTGACAATACTGGGTAACTAATTACATTATCCAACTGAAATATTCCAAAATCACTACTGTGTTAGTGAAAAGATTGTTAGGAACTGACTGGTTTTCTTAGGACAAATTTATTAATCTGTCTTATTTTATTTCTCCTGAACGCAAACATGGTCAACTCTAGAATTTATTTTCTTTCATACTGAATACAGGGGCATGGGAAGGTTTACTGAAAGCCATGGGGTACAGAGATCCAAAAGAGTTGGGAAGCCCTTCTCTTGATTTATCCTTTATACCACCCGTCATGTCATCCGCTCAAAAAGCCATGGATGGCTCACTATTGCCTACTAAGAAGGGTTTAACTTCCCTTGTCTGGCATTCAAGGCTGACCACAATCCAACGTTGCAGTGCCTTTCCTACCTTGAACTGTACTGCTCTTCTCTACGTACCAGCCACGCTAAAAAACTTGTCAATACCTCATTTGTCTCACGGAGTTTCCTTTACCAGGGATTTTGTCCACTTCCTATTTGACCTGTTGAATGCCTATATAACCATTACAATCCAACTCAGATGCCCGCTCATGAAGGAGGCCTTCTCTAATGCTCCTAAGCTATGTGTGCTGGTGTTTCATCCCATCTCTAGACCGTAAACCCCATGAGAGCCAAGACCAACCAAACTTTGTACCTCCCCGGGGTTTTGCATAAGATTTTACACATGTTATTGACTTGAAAGATGTTTGTTATACATACATCACCCCCTCCTCCCATCCGTTTTAATACCCCAGCTCCACAGGTTCATACAAATGCCAATCACCACATGGCCTAACCTCCTTGGCCAACCAGAAATACCTGAGGTAGAATTTCAAGGAGCTGGTGATTGTCTTAATATCCCAATCGCTATTCTGCAAATCGACATCTCCTGGGCATTTGGGATCTGTAAGGAAAAAGGAAAGTAAGGCTCTTCCAATGGTATTCTTCCCATCTTTTAAAAATAGAAAACACCATTTAAAGCTAGTTAACCATGTATCCCCAGCAGCGTCTAGGTTTCCCTAGAAAGGTTTCCCACATGGCTCTGGGACCTTTCGTGCTTTCCTGGGTTGTATTATTTTGGCTTGTCAACTATTCAAAACCTCGGCTTAAGCCTCCATCAGTACACCCCTCTAACAGAACATACAAAGGATGCACGACTCTTACAAGCAAAAGGAATTAATACAGAATAGGATAGTAAATAACAGGAGAGTGAAGCACGTATTAAACATTCTCTATTGTTCATCCTTTGTTTCAAAGACAACTGACTTGTGAGTGAATTGGATTTAAGTGAGGCAGAGCTGTACAAAGTTGTTGGCCTCCCTCTCTCTTCCAGAGTCATCAAAGTCCAATGGCAGGACAAAAGTCAAGAGGACGCATGGTGGCTCGGGATGCAGCGGGTGACCTTGGCATCTTTAATGTCTAACCAAGCTCTAAGTGCTCCACAGCACCCACCTGCTTTAGCCACCTCTACACGGTCGTTGGAGCAAATTGTTCTCATCCGCCCATTCTGCGGGGGAAGTCTTCCCATCCTTAGGGTTGACATCCCCCTAACTCACCAAGAGGTTTGAGGCCCATCAGTTACCCTCAGCCTGGATCAACCCATCTACTGAGACAGTTGTACTTGGGTGTGGCTGCTGCACATGCTACAGCTTCTTGGAGCCATGTGTGAAAGTTAGGTGAATCAGGTGGACACAAAGGTGGATGAGCAGTTCTGAAAAGGGCTCGGGACCCTTCACACCAGAGGTACTTGTCCTCCCTGAACTGTACCCATATACAGAAGGCTGATATTTCCAGATTCAAATTCCCCTTTAATCTCTCAGTTGAGAAAGAAGGAGGAAGGGAAGAAGGAAGAGAGAGAGGAAGGGAGATAAAGGGAGAGAGAGACAGAGACAGAGACATAGAGAAAGAGAGCCCTGGGTGTGGAGTCTAAGGAGCTGCTTAAAGCCCGTTGGACTTTGGGCTTGGGCTAAGGAATCCACCTCCCTGGGCCTTGGTTCCCTCCTCTATAAAATAGGCAGGGTGGGGGTGAGCCTAAAATGCAATTAGCCAGACTAACCCATTTAGCCTCGTTTGTGTGGGTGGTAGCTTTGCTTGCCAGCTGATGGCTGGCTGAAGAAGACCAGTAATGGAACCTCCGAAGCAGCCTGGAATAGTGAGAGGAAAGCTCCACTGATTGGCATAGGGCCTTGCACACAGTAGGCATTCAATTGAATAGATTAATTTCCCAATAGAATAAACACAAAATTTAAAGAGCTTCTAAAATATTCACAGCAGCCCTTTTTGTGATAGCAAAGAATTAGAAGCAAAGCGGATGCCCATTGATTGGGGGATGGCTAAATAAATTGTGGTCCACAAATAGAAAATGAAATAAAGTGGAAAACTACCTCAAAATGTTCAAAATAACTAATAATCAAAAATTCAAAATAAAACAATCCTGCATTATCTCCTTACATCCATCAAGCTAGCCAAGATGCTACAAGATGGAAAAACTAATAAGCGGAAAATAAAACTGTGCCCATTCATTCCCTTTGACCCACGAGTTTCACTATTGGGCCTACGTGCTAAAGAAGTTATTGCTAGTAAGAAAATGCCTGTACATACATACAAAACTGTCCACATCTGTGTTACTTGTGAGAATAGAACTCTGAAAACAAAATCTGTACCTCAGAATTGCAGAATGGCTGAAAAAAGTCTGTTACAAATGTGGCCTAACATAATATCACTGCACTGTAAGGGATGACAGAATGTGACAAATTCAGAGAAATCTGGGAAGATTGGTTTGAACTGATGTAAAATTTCAGGACCAAAAGAACAGTTTACGTGGCAACTCACAGAAACTCTAACAATGTGAAGTCAACTGGAAGAGGCAAAAAAGGTTGGAACACATGCAGAAATGAAATTCAGTACATGCTGTACTGGCCAAGTGAAAGGACTCATCCCTTCTTTCTCTCAATAGCCAAGAATTGGGGGAGGGGGCAGGGAGGATATTTTGGAAAGGGGTTTGTTAACCAGTCTGGTTGTGCCCAAAAGAGACATACGAGCACATTTGACAAAAAAAAAAACTAGAAAGGTGATTGGATTAGATGATCCTTAAGCTCTGACGTTCTGTTCTAAGTTTTAAGACAGAGGTTTCTAAACGGTGGGCCATGAAACCCTGGGCATGAAGTCACAATTGCTGAAGGTATGCCCTCCTGCAGAAGTACATGCACTTTTTAAAACAATGAAAACAAAGTACAAGTCTATAATGTGAAGAATTTGCTCCAACTGAGAGGGCATCTAGAGCCTTGATTCTTTCAGAGCAGCCATACAAAGGAGGTCAAGTTTGAGGTGGCCCACCCTGGTAGGAGCACAGCAGGGCTCTCTGGGATGGTGGTGGTAACCCTCTTCACCGAACCACAGAGGAGTTATGGCCTTTATGTTGGCTGCTGCTGGAAGAGGCCAAGGTCATCTGTAGGTGGGTGTAGACCGGGAACTGGAGGAGGTGTCCCAAGAGTACAAAAGGGGCCTACTGCATCTGGATGGAGTCCTTGTCCCCAACTCAGACCTATCTCCTGCTTTCCATAACCAATTCCCTCCCGGGGTCCTCTGGGCAACCTGCATACTGGATAGCTCAGCTTTGGTGCTGGAGTTCTCCAGCTCTAGGTAGGGATGAGATCAGGGAGGAAGTTTGGGTGCATCTGTGGGTTGCTCCTGCCTCAGGGTTTTGAAAAGGGGGTTCAGGCATCACCACATGGACAAGGACATGGCATTCATAGGACTGTAGGAGCATTTTATGCCTCCAGTAGAATGTAAACCCTTTGAGGGCATCTCATTCATGATTGTATTTGTACCCAAGCACCTGCCACATGGCAAGTATTTCATATAGGCTTGGGGATTGACTAAGCTGATGCACGTGGAATCATGATTGAGGGAGGGGGTGCAGCTTGAAACCTTTGCCTTCAGTCTAGAGGGTCTAGGAGGGCTCCTGACCCACTTGAGTATGAGCAGTTGGCCTCTTTAGAGAAATATGTCAATTAGAAATTAGTGGGTAAGCAAAAATGGCCAGAAAAATCAGCTACACTTCTCAACATTGTTCAAATTAGGAAGTACGATATAATATTATATCTTTTTTTAAAAAACCATGCTTTGTTATCTTTATCACGTGTTTGAAATTTAATTGCGTGTAGTAATAAAACTTATAACAAATTCATTTCATTTGAATTAAATACGAGCAAAGAAAATGGTTTGCAGAGATTGTTTTATGGAAAGGTGCAATGTTTTTGCAGAAAAAGGGGATGTTGCAGGAATGGAAACTTTGGAAATAACTGGTCTCTTGAAGCTCTAGTATTATATAGCCGAGTTGCCTTTACAGTTCTGACCTTCTGTGTTCTAAACCCCTCCCAGTTCTGACATTCTGTGTTCTAAGGCCCCTCCCAACTCTGACATTCTGCGTTCTAAAGCCCCACTTACCTTTCTGTCATTCTAACATTTTCAGTTCTAAGATACCATTGGGTCCCTCTGTTCTAAGGCCTCTTTTGTCTCTGACATTCTCTGTTCTAAGGTACCTTCTCTCTATGAAATTCTCTGTTCTAAGCATTTTCTTTCTCTGACATTCTCAATTCTAAAGCCCCTTCTTTTTCTAATATGCTCTGTTCTAAGAATTCATCTTTCTCTAACGTTCTCTGTTCTAAGGCACCTTCTTTCTCTGACATTCTCTTCTAAAGTTCCTTTTTCTTCTGGCATTCTTTGTTTTAAGACCCATTCTTAAGGCCCCTTGATTCTTTTACATTCTTTGTTCTAAGAATCCTTATTTCTCTTATATACTCTGTTCTAAGGCCCCTTCTTTTTCTGACATTCTCTATTCTATACTCCCTCCCAGTTCTGACAGTCTGAATTCTAAGGCCCCTTCTTTCTCTGACATTCTCTGTTCTATGAACCTCTTTTTTCTCTTACATACTCTTTTTAAAAGCCCCTTATTTCTCTGATATTCTTTGTTCTAAAGCCCCTTCCAATTCTGACATTCTATGCAGGGGTGGGGATCCTGCAGCCTCAAGGCCACATGTGGCCCTCTAGGTCCTCAAGTGCAGCCCTTTGACTGAATGCAAACTTCACAGAACAAATCCCCTTCAGAAAAGGATTTGTTCTGTTACACTTGGACTTCTGACTAAGGCCACACCCAAGGACCTAGAAGGCCACATGTGGTCTCCAGGCCTCAGGTTCCCCACTCCTGTCTATGGGCTTTCACAATTCTGGTATTCTCTGTTCTACAGGCCTGCCTTTTTCTGCCATTCTATGCTCTAAGGGCCCTTACAACTCTGACATCTTATATACTAAAGTCCTTTCTTTATCTGACATACTGTGTTCTAAGGCCCCATGTTTTTCTGACATTCTCTGTTTTAAGGTCCCTACCAGCTCTGACACTTTCTCTTCTAAGGTGCCTCCCAGCTCTGATCTTCTCAGTTCTAAGGTACTTCCCAGCCCCAACACTCTTGGTTCTAAGACCCCTCCCAGTCCTGACAGTCTGTGTTCTAAGGTCCCTTCTACCTGTACAGTTCTGCTCTAAGCCACCTCTCTGCCCTGACATTCTGTATTCTAAGGACCATGCCAGATCTGCCATTCTTGATTCGCAGGCCCTTCCCAACTCACACATTCTTAGTTCTAAGGACCCACATTTTTTTTGCCATGCTATGCTATGCTCTACGGGCCTTCATAGCTGTGATATTCTTTATTCTAAAAGTCCTCCTTTCTGACATTCTCTGTTCTAAGACCCCTTCTTTCTGTGACAGTCTCTCTTCTAAGGCTCCTTTTTCTTATATTCTCTATCCTAATGCCCCTTCTTTCTCATGTTCTCTCTTCCAGTCCCATTCTTGTTTGGGCAGTCCAAACCTCATGAAATTCCCACACTGACCAGTTTTTGCTTTCCTACCCTTCTGTCTTCTCTCCTCTTTTCACACTAGCTGTTTCTAGGCTAACATAAGTTTGAGTGCTCACCGTGTATTTGAAGCAATTTCTCTAAACCACTTACCTCCAAATGTCCCTGTTCTGCCAACTCTATAGCCCAGAAATTCTTCCTACTATCTAACCTACTGTCATCAAAGCAGTGAAGAGCATCGTCTTACCAAAAAAGGCATTCAGTAGCTTTTGAACCTGAATGTTGCTGCCCACTGTCCGGTAAACGCCCTCTGTTGTGATGCCTAAGGGTGGAAGAGCAGATTGCTTTGAGTTAGGGCTCTTGAGGCTCTCAGAGTGGAAAAGTAGCAGCATTCACAGGAAAGGAAACAATCTTCCTTGATTGCCCAGACTGATCTACCCAAAGGCCAACTGGAGGTGTTCCTGTGGGAGAGGTCAGCCTCCTCCAAAGGACAACTTCACCCCCTCTCACTCGAGCCAAATTGGAGATAAGAGGTAATGGAATATAGTGGAAAGAGGTCATGACCCATCCCAAAGACCTTCACCAATCTTGTACCATTAGAACTCCTTTCCTCATCTGTAAAATGAGTGCTTTTGTTAGCAAAGTATTAGAGATATGGGAGCAATTTGAGTAATTTTAAAAAAACCTGTGTGATTTACAATTCTCTCTGGTAGGCCCTGTGATTTCATCGGTGTAGGAAACTGTGGTGCCTAGAAGTGAACCCAGTCACGTAGATATGCACTGATCAGGGCAGAGGATGGAGGGCCTCATCAGTCCTAGAAGCTAGGCCCCTCAGTGTAGCCCAGGTTCTTTAGAAGGGAAGATATAGATGTGGAGTGACAGTAGCAGATGGAAATTCTGGAAATGGCCCTGGCCCTACTCATCAGGGGTGGGAGAAAAGAAGCTTCCAGCTTTTGAGAGAGGACGAGGAGATGTGGTGTCTTTACAAGAAAGTGAAGTTCTAGTGAGTAGGGGAATATGGAAGGTGTATGAAAGGAAGATATCTAGGATAAAAGGGAATTTAACAACAGAGGATGGAAAGGGCTTGGGAGGCCTAGTGCTGAAGTTACTAGGGAGTGGGGTGAGAGAGGAATGCTGCAGCCTCCCCCACTGTTCCATGCCTCGACTGTCCCCTTCCCATTATCTTGGCTGAACCCAAGCATTCCAGACAAATCTAGACCAGGTGACACATCAAATAGGTAGTTGGGATCCCAGGATACAGTATGACAGCCATTAGACCTTAGGGGATAGAAAGTTGTAGCCTGAAGGGTGGGTGAGGAAGTGAGCCAACTGGGAACCAACACTATCCCATGGAGAAGGAAGCGTGATCTCCCTTTGAGGGTAGGCTTGCTTCCCTGGATGGTGGCACATGGGGCAAAGCCTGGGTTACCCCATGTCTTGGCCCTGCCTTTGAGAAAGCTGAAGAAGAAAGTGGGATGAAGATACATGGGCTAGAGCTAGGGCAACATTCCAGAAGGGAGACAGTAAGGCCTGGCAGGAACTGATTCTCCTATACAAGAAGCATACATTTATTTCACATGCATTATTTATTTTTTATATATTTATTTCATATGCATTATTTATTTTTTATATATTCATTTGTGTACACATTGTCTCCCCCTCTATAATGCAAACTCCCTGAGACTGGGACTGATTCATTCTGTCTTTGTATTCCCAACACCAAGTACAGTGCCTGGAACATAGTAGGTACATAATAAATACTGGCTGATGGACCAATTGATTAAGTTTCCCCCTCATAGAATGCAAGTTTCCTGAAAGCAGAGATTATTCCATTTTCATTTTTTTCTCTCCCCAGAGCCTGGACCATGGAAGGCACTTACTAGCCATACTTCAGTAGGGATAGGCCACACTTTGAGGGGGATGGGCCATACCTTAGGTAGAGATAAGCCATACTTTGGGTAAGGTTAGGCCTACTTTGGGTAGGGATAGGCCGTACTCTAGGAAGGGATAGGCCTACTTTGGGTAGGGATAGGCCATACTTTAGGAAGGGATAGGCCTACTTTGGGTAGGGATAGGCCTACTTTGGGTAGGGATAGGCCATACTTTAGGAAGGGATAGGCCTACTTTGGGTAGGGATAGGCCATACTTCAGGTTGGGATAGGCCATACTTTGGGAAGGGTTAGGCCTACTTTGGGTAGGGATAGGCCATACTTCAGGTTGGGATAGGCCTACTTTGGGTAGGGATAAGCCATACTTGGGTTGGGATAGGCCATACTTTGGGAAGGGATAGGCTATACTTCAGCTTGGGATAGGTCTCACTTGCAAGCAGTGCAGAGATCTCACAAGCTCACTGAATCACACTGTCTCTTGGTAGAACTCCACTACTCACATTTTCTTGCCTTTTGTTTCTTTCCCAGGCCCCCTTAATGTTTGAATCTGCATGTATTATAGCAGAAACTAAATCTTCATGTTTAAATTCACTTAAATCTGACTCATTAAAACACTACTTGGAGGATGCCAAGCACTCTCTAAAAACACTTTATAAACCATTTGAAGCTTTTTCCCCTTTTAAGCAGGAAGCCACAAATTGTCAAAAGTAAATACACTTGGATCCCACCCCAATGGAATGTGCTGACATTTTGCAAGATGCTTGCTCAAAACTAACGCCAGCTTGTTCACGCTGCTATTTTCAACATGGCCTTCAAGGCAACAAGGCAAGGCAGCAAGCATCTAGTGCCTGCTATGTGCCAGGCATTGTGCTAAGTGCTGGGGCTACAAATTCAAGCACAAGTGGAGGGAATTAGAGCCAGTCGAGAAAAACGGATGAATTGTGTATGCCAGATTCACGAGTGCAAAGGAAAAGGGTGAGCAAGCTTAATAACTATTAAGCACCTACTATGCACCAATTACTATGCTAAGCACTTTATGAAAATGGTCTCCTATGATCCTCATAATAACCCTGGGAGATAGGTGCTTTTATTATTCCCATTTCACAGATGAAGAAACTGAGGCAGAGAGAGGTGACATAACTTGCCCGGGGTCACATAGCTAGTAAATGGATTTGAACTGGGAGCTGGATTTGAACTCAAATCTTCCTGACTCTAGGTGCAGTGTTCTATCCATTGCACCACCCAGCATCTTTCTCAGTTTTTTTTTTTTTGCATAACTGGCAAGTAATAAATGGCTAGTTGAAAGGAAGAATGAAGAAATGAATGAATGAATGAGTGAATGAATGAATGAATGACTACAGTGTAGTGGACCTGGGCTCTAGTCTTGGGTCTCCCATTAACTTTTTATGCGACTCTGGGTCTGATACGGATTAGGGGGTTAGAGTATGTGACTGCCATGGAATATTACTGTGCCCAAAGAAATGACAAACAGGAAGAACTCATATAAGCATGGAAAGACTTCTATGAAATGATGCAACATAAATAAAGCAGAATCAGGAAAACTACATACACATTGACTACAATGACACAAATGAAAACAATGAAATGAAATTGAACAATGTAATTATAGTGCCCAAGTGGGACTTAGGAGGAGGGCTGAGAAAATGCACCTGTCATAGACTCAGTTGCTGTGTTAATTTTGCTAACTGCTTCCCACCCCCTTTCTTTGTTATCAGAAATCCTCAATGGGTAGGAGAGAGAGTGAAGATATATTTTTGGGGAGGAGGCAGCTAGGTGGTACAGTGGATACAGCACTAGCCCTGGAGTCAGGAGGACCTGAGTTCAAATCCGGGCTCAGACACAAAATACTTACTACACTTACTAGCTGTGTGACCCTGGGCAAGTCACTTAACCTCATTGCCTCGCCAAAAAAAAAAAAAGCAGAAATCTCAAAATTAAAAAAATATATATTTGGAAACAAAAGGAGAGACAACAAAAAGGACTTCAAACGATAAAATGATAGGGTTGGGTTCAGTGATCTCTAAAATCTCAGCTCTCAGATTCTGTGATTCTCTGAGTGAGGGAGCGATGGATGAACAAATGTGTGGCTATATGCGCAAACAGAAGAGTCAATTCTGTATCGTTGAAGTTTAGAGCTAGAGTCTTTAGAGACCAACACCCTCATTTGAAAGACACAGAAAACAGTATCCAGGAAAGATAGATTGCTTGCCCAGGGTCACCAAATAAGGCTGTGGAGTAGCCAAGACTAGAACCTGGTCTCTATACAATGTTCTTCCCATCCTAAACACGTGGCAGAAGGTGGGGAGGGACAATGCCCAGCTTTTTCTTACCTTTGGCCTCCACAGCATTGGTGCACTTCCTTACGAATTTGAACCCGACGTCATTGAGCTCCACTGTTCAGGAAAAGGGAGACAGTTAGCTGTCACCACAGTGGCCAGGGTTCCAACCCAGCTGTTTCACTGATACACTACGGAGTTCCAGGCTTGGCTGCTCACCACTAACCATCTTGGAGCAGTGGGGAGTCGGGGCCGAGGGGGTGAATTAAATGGTAGGCCTCACACTTGGAGGCTCTAATTTTCCTCTTAGGAGGAAGGAGGACATACAAACAAGAATGACTTCTATGTCTCTAGATTCCAGCTCTACTTGTCCCTCGGCCCCACTTGGAGACAAATAACTGGCTTCCTTTGCTTGTTAGACGTTACACAGCAGCCACCGGCTAAGTCTGATCTTCACCCAACAAGGGGCACTCCTTTGCCCACCTGCACCC
The DNA here is from genome assembly GCF_003287225.1 of Phascolarctos cinereus. NCBI lineage: Eukaryota > Metazoa > Chordata > Mammalia > Diprotodontia > Phascolarctidae > Phascolarctos > Phascolarctos cinereus. The sequence goes on along the minus strand of NW_027556291.1, from coordinate 63,908,468 downwards.
AGATATCCCAACACAAGTAGCATTTGCTGCAAATTGGAACAGCTGGCAGTTTATAAGGTCAGCACAACAGATACATGATGGACTCACTTTCTTCCTGTTTCGTTATGGGGCTGTGGTAGATCTACAAAAGAAGAGAAAGAGATAGAACCGCAGCTGCTGGGAGTTGCCATTCCAAGCCTCTGCTACCAGAGCTGCCCCCAGGCCACCTCCTCCTGCCCCAGACTGGCTCTATGAGCACTCTAGATGCCTTGGGCCTTGAACCAGCTCTTTGTGGGGGTGAGAGCCAACCCACATCAGGTTTTCCCCAAGTCTGGATTAGTAGTAAGAGCATCACAGAGCCATAGGTATCAAACTCAAATAGAAATGAAGGCCAAGAATCCATACATAAGGATCCCTGTTGGGCTACACATTGGCTTGGTTTTGAAATGTAACATTAGGTATGTTTTCTTGTATTTCTATTTCTTTTGTTCAACATTTGCCAATTACATCTTAATCTGGTTTGGGCCACATCAGGGAGTGTCGTGGGCCCCACGCATCCCAGGCCGCTAGTTTGACACCTCTGTTTAGACTGGCCAAGTCCAAGGCCAATGAGGAACAGGTAAGAAATCCCTCCCAACCTCTCACAAGGCACTAGGGATGGCATGAACAGAGGAGCCTAGGACTTGGCCAATTTTCAGTGAGAGCATTTGGGACAAATCAGGGCTTGGTTTATCGTTTTGTCAATTGTCTAGACTTAAGAAAATGATGGAGAAAATGTTAACAATGCAGATTAAATGAAAAATGTGTATCTTGCTTACATTTTCCCGGAGAGCTGGTTGTTAAACATTTATCAGCATACCCCTGGCTGGAAGGCACCTTCAAGGTCATATAATCCAACCCCCTGGATTTACAGGGGAGGAAACAAAACCTTATCTGATAAACTAAGTGACTTACCCACAGCCACCAAAGGAAGTAAATGGTAGAGCTGGGATTGAAACCCAGACTCTGACCCCAAATCTAGGGTCCTTTCCACTATGACTGGTTTACCTAATTACACTGGTTAGAATATGGCCTACACAGATCATCATCAGCATAACAAGCTATGGCACCATCAGGTTTGCAAAGCAACCCTGGGAGGGAGGTGCCATGATTGCCTCCCCCCTTGATAGTTGAGGAAACTGAGGCAGAGAGGTGAAGTGACTTGCCCAGGGTCACACTACTAGTGAGTGTCTGAGGCAGGATTTGAACTCGGGCATTCCTGACTCCGGGCTGTACGTTGTACCATCTAGATGTCTCAATGCACCTATCAGCTTGCAGATAAGTTGCTGTCTCCACTGGCAGGAGTTTCCTCATCTGAAAGTTCCCCATATCAGTGAAATCCCAGGCCCCATCCCTGTCCCTATCCATTTGCCAAAGGAATTTTCCTAAAGCTCGGTGATGATCATATCACTGTCTTGCCCAATGACCTCAAGGGGCTCATCCGAGGTCAATACTAACTTCTCTGAACATTTCAAGCCCTTCACAACCTAGATCCCAACACACTTTTAGGCTTCCTTGTACATCTTCTCCCCTTCATTCATTCTCTGATCAGGCCTAGATCTGGCCTTCTTGCTGCTCTTCACCCATGATATGCCATTTCCGACTTCCAGGCCTTTGCATAGGCTGTGGCCCATGCCTGAAATGCCCTTCATTCTCACCACCACCTTATAGAATCCTTTGTTTCCTTCAAGGCTCAACCAATAATGAGAGCTCTCTCCTGATCTCCTCAGCAATTAGTGCCTCTCCCCTAAAATCACCAGTGGATAGAGAGTTGGGCCTAGAGTCAGGATCCTGCTCAGACATTTACCAGTGTGTAACTCACTTGACCACTGTGTGCCTCAGTTTCCTCAACTGTAAAATGGGGATAATAACAGTCCCTATCTCTCCAAGGGATATTGTGGGCTCAAATGAGATCATATTTGTACAGCACTTTGTAAACCTTAAAGGAATATATAAATGCTAGCTGCTATTATTTCTCTTACTCTGTTCATATGTTGCATTTACTCATGTCCTAAAGAGCAGGTACAATAGATTTAGGCCTTTGCACCCCCCAGGGACAAGCACAGTGCCTAGCACACAGTAGGCACTTAATAAATGCTTACTGATCTGAAGTGGTCTGAAATACCCATGTGGGTGGTCTGAAATACCCGTGTGGTGTTCCTAAGCCTCAACTCAATTGGGCAGAGAAGGCCTTGCCCAGAGATAACTGGGAAATAAGTCAAAGCTATTCCAAAGCTAGAAGGGCCTTTTAGAGATCATCCCTTCCAACCCCTCTCATTTTACTAATGAGGAAACTGAGGCACAGAATTTGAACCCAGGTGCTAGGGCTCCAGATGCCACGCTGCCATTCACGTGCCCATGTCCAAACTGTCAAAGAGAAATTAGAGGCCCTCCCTCCAATCCAATGAGTATTATTAAGCAGCAGCAATGTGCAAGGTGCTGTACTTGCAAAGAGGGGATCCAAAGACACGTGGAAAGAACATTCCTTGCCCTCAAGAGGCTTATATTCTGCTGAGGGGATACTTAAGTATTTACCTGATCATCTGAGGAAGAGAAAGAAAGCACCAATATCTAGGTGCATCAGGAAAAGTGGCGCCTGAGCTGGCATGCTTGGGGAGCCAGTAGGCTAGTCTGGCAGCCACACAGAGCTCATGAAAGGAAGACTGAGTAAGAAGCCTGGAAAGGTAGGTTGGAGCCAGGTTGGCAAAAGCTTTAGATGATCATTAATGATGATGACGATGACGATGATGATAGCCAGCATTTCTATAGCTCCTTAAAGTTTGTAAAGTGCTTGATAAATGTTAACTCACTTGATCCTCAGAACAACTCTGGGAGGCACGTGCTGTTATTCTTCTCATTTTACAGAAGAGGAAACTGAGGCAAACAGAGTGAAGCGACTTGCCCAGGATCACACAGCTAGTAAGGGTCTGAGGTCACATTCCAGGCACAGAGCCCTCTCCATTCTACCTCGGCTATGAGATAAGAGGGAGCACCGATGCTTCTTGAGTAAGAGCAGCTTTGTGTTTTAGGAAGATGCCTCAGGCAGCTATGGGGAACATAGTTTGGAGAGCAGGACTCCACCTACAGACCAGACAAGGGCATGAGCTAGAGTGGTGGCTATGTGAGGATAGAAGGGATTCCAGGGATGCTGTGGACAGAAAACAACTGATAGCATGCAGCAACTGAGTTTATAAATGAAAAAAAAAACCCCGAGGCCAGGTTATGTTCACATAGACACAAACTGGCAGAGCAAAGACACAACTCAGGTTTCCTGACTCAAATTCAGGGCTTTCTATATGCACAGGGGCAGCTAGGTGAATACAGAGCTGGCCCTGGATTCAGGACGACCCGAGTTCCAATCCAGCCTCAGATGCTTACTAGCTGTGTGACCCTGGGCAAGTCACTTCCTTCACCCTGTTTGCCTCAGTTTCCTCATCTATAAAATGAACTGGGAAAGGAAATGGCAAACCAACTCCAGTATCTCCCCATGTACACTATGGTCCATGGAGAGTCATGAAACGTTGGACACAACTAAATGATGAACAACAAACCATATGAATGTGAACATTTGTGTGCACACACTTGCACATGTGTGTGCACATGTGAACATGTCTGAGTGAGCATCGTTCTCACACATATGCATACATGTATGCACCCATGTATACCTGCATAAATACACAGAAACACGTACACACGTGCCCAGCCTTTCTGATGTATTGCAGAACAATCCATAGTTCTCTGGCTGACCTAGAGGTTCCCCAAATATATATAGGCATAGCATCTTTGCAAAATTCCAACTGCTTTCAAAAAACAACTCACAATGAAAGCTATATGGCCACTGAAGTAACAGCAGCCGTAGTGGAAAGAGAAGACCAGTCTCGTACCCCTAGCTCACTCTCTCGATGTGCCACTCACTGGAGTGAGTCCTCCCTCCTCCCTACCCCCAGCCTGTTTGCAGGAGCCTGTCATTCTGCCCAGATCTTTTTCACCACTTGGGTATCCTCGAGTAAACTCAGAGATATTATAAGAGCACAAGAGCTCAGGAATGCAACCACGCTGATAAACAGACAACTCTCCACAAAAAGGAAATTCTGTTGAACACAATAATTCATTTTTACCCAGCCTCAGATCCAATCATATCCCGACACCACCCACTCCCAGTGGATAAGCACACACATATTTGTCAGAACAGATGAGTAGCAACTCCTGCTGGAGGAAACCTACCAAGGACACCCTTAGGAATGCTTCGCATTTTTCAGACTACTAATCAGCAGAATGGCTACTCTGCTGTGACCTTTTGTCAGGGTGCCTGCCTCAGGACTGGTTACAAATTCCAGATCTAAATTCTAGACCATATGGAGGCCACAGTTCAAGTAGAAATAACCCTGGGATTAGAGTCAAAGGACCTGAGTTCGATTTCTACCTCTGTCTCTTACTGCCTGTGTGACCTTGGGCAAATCACTTCCTTTCTGTGGGCCTCAGCTGCCTCCTCTGTAGAATGAGAGCATTTGACGAGATGGCCTCTGTAATGCCTTCCAACTCTAGATGGATGGTCTAATATGTGATCTTGGGCACTTGTCTCTAACCTTTTTCAGTTTTAGTTTCCTCCACTGATAAAATGAAAAGGTTGAATTAGAAGGCCTATAAATTTCCCTTCTAGTTCTAGATCCTCTGAATAACTGTGTGAACTTAGGCAAGTCCCTTCCCCTTTCCGAGCCTTAGTTTCCTCATGTGTAAAGTAAGGAGTATGGACTGGCTGACCTCAAGGGTCCCTTCCAGCTACAGCTCCTCTGATCAGTCTCGAAGTAGTAACAAGCAGTAACGATAAACCCTTCTAGCCCAACCCCACCCCCTCCCCCCAGCCATCATCCTGGGAAGAATGGGAGGCCCATGAACATGTGGCCTGGTGACTTCTTCTCTGGGGGCTGCCTCCACAGCTACTGAGCAACAGAGAAGCAGATTCCATTCCTCCAGATAGGGAAAACCTTCTTACCCATTTGGAAAGACCTTGCCAAATGGTTCAGCTTCAGAAACTGACATTTAATCAGTGCAAATGACATTCAAGAAGAGGCATCAGCACCTGCTTTGCCACTGCCCCCTAAGGACCATGGGATATTTCTATCTGACTTGCAGCTGAACCCTTCCCTTATCAGACCATGAGATCCAGACTTTTCTATTTCTATCCCCAGTGTCTGGTACAGTGCTTTGTACATAGTAAGTGCTTAATAAATGCTTTCTTCATTCAGCTGGACTTTTAGAGATTAGGCAGAGTTAGGTGATAGGATAATTCAAATACACATGTCACTTATTCCTTAGAGATCTCATGGGATTTCTGTTCAATGACAGATGTTGGACTATATTATCTTTTCTAGCTGGAAATCCTATGATCCTATGATCTTAGCACCAAATACAGTGTTCACCCTGCCTATCCAAAGTCCCAGACTGTTTGTTCAAGCAGGTTAGTCTGTGCTACCACTAGAGGTCACCGTTCCAAAAGACTTGTATTACTGAAAGGCAATGCCTTAGGTAACTCACTGGTTCTTTTCCATCCATGGCTTCCATCCATAGCCGTCTGTTTGCTTCAGAAAGGGCCTGCAATGTTATAGTCCCTGGTCTAAAGAGAAAATGACAAAGTTAAAGGAGAATTCAATTGGTGAGAGTCCCAGAGCAGGGCAACCAGTACCAGAGGGGTTGGGGAATAGACACCAGGCCAGATGAAGAGCAATTAAAAGGACATGGGAGTATACAGCATGAAAAAGAGGTGAGGTAGGAGGTACAGGGAAAAGCAAGATTACTTTAAATTGACCCAAAGGGTAGGGCTCCAAACAATCAAAAAAACTTCAGAGAAGCAGATTCCATTCCTCCAGATAAGGAAAACCTTCTTATCTATTTGGAAAGACCACCAGACAGGCAGCCAGAAAATCTGGGTTCAAATTTCAGGTCTGATACTTAACGCCTAGTTGACTTTAGACAAATCATATCCCCTCTTTGGGTCTCAGTTTCTCCATCTACAACATAGTGAGGAGGGTCTAGATAATCTTTAAGGAACCTTCTATCTGGAAAAGCTCCCAGTCTGCAGCATGAATTCTATCTCCCCTAGTCAAATGGGCCATCTCAGCTGCCAATCTCAAGAGGTCTTTGGGTAAAAGTAGGATGACCACTTTGTGGGGATATCTTTGAATGGATTCCTGCTTAGTTATGGGTGAGACTAGAACAATCCAAGGATGCTTCAAACCCCATGATTTATAGTGAACACGAGGTCAGGGAGGTACCCAAAAGCTGCCTGTTAGATCACTTAACCAACCTAATGACTACATAGAGAGGTAGCATGTATAGCAAATAGAGAGCTGCCCTTGGAGTCTCAAAGGCCTGAGTTCAAGTCCCTCTTCTGACTTGGCTGTGTGACCCTGGGCAAGTCACATAACCTCTAGAGTCCTTCAGACGAACAGTATCAGACTCCAACAAAAACAGAGGCCATTAAACCACACATAAGGATCCCTGCCTTATTATTATTAATGGGGGCCTCTTATCATATGTCTTAGAAAATGTATTTTTTAACATACTTCTTTTTTATTAATACATCATTATATTAAAATCAGATAGGAACTACATTTTATCTAGTTCAGGCTATGTTTTGGAGTGCTGTGGGCCACGTGCTCAAAATAATTCTTTAAAATAGGGATTCTGGGCCTATCTTAGAATCATGTCTTTAAATGTATAAAATAAAATACATGGGATTATAAAGGAAGCCAATGATATTGAAATCAAGATGTAATCTTTTTTCCCCATCCAAGTCCATAGATCCCCTGAAATTCATCCATGGACCCCTTAAGGGTCGATGGGCCCCAGATTAAGAGGAGAGAAACTGTCAGAGAAACTTCCCCACATCAATGAAATCCTAGGTGTGATCCAAACAAAGATCAAGGTGCAGACCAGCCCAGAAACAACAACAACAACAACAACAACAAACAACTCCAATTCTGTGAGGCTGAGAACACAAGCTTCAGACCCAGTGCATGAGATGTGAGGCTCCATGGACTCTGGTGAGCAGTACCAGTCCAAGGACTTTCTCCTGGCTGGCCTGCCTTATCCAGGCATCGTCTCAAGGATTGATTCACAGTAATTCTGCAATCTGACCTTCTGAACCCAGTATAATTCTTTACATTTATCCCTATTTTGTTTCATCTTATTAGATTCAGTCTAATGCTTGAGCCCAGGGGTCAGAAAACTATAGCCCATGGGTCGAATCCAGTCCACTAACTGTTGTGCCATGGCCTGCAAGCCTTACTCTAGGCTGTAAAGAGCCTTCTGGATCTTGACTCTGTCAATCAGACTTCCAAGAATCTTTGGTCTCATTCCTTCCTCCATCATCACTGTGGGTAGCTGGGGCCAGAAAACAATCATTCTCTGTCAGACATCCCTCTAACAATGAGGCTGGTCTAACAAGGCTAGGCTGGTCTTCGGATGTGTCCCACTGGCATAAGCTCCAACAACCTGCTGTCACCTGTGTGCCATCACGGTAAGACTTCAGAGAGGACATTTATAAAGGATCAGAGAGAAGGCCAATCACTTATGGTGCCACCACCACCTGATCCAGTGACTGGGTATCATATCCTTTCTAACAAGGTCAAATTTGGGTCCAAACAACAATATTAGGTCAGGCAGTAGAGACAGACCCCTTTTATCAATGGGGAACTAGAGCAGAGACTGGAGGGCTGATGTCATTAAAAAGGTCCCCCAGGTTCCTATCCTGATCCAAAAGATCGGCTTGTAACAAGGGAAGGGGAACTGAATGGAAAGTTACAGGCCTAGGGTTTGGATTCCAGCTCTGGGTGACTTGGGGCATGGTACTTCACCTTCCTCAGCCTCAGTTTTCTCATTGGTCGAATGAGGAGGCTGTCTGGGGTATCTTTCAGCTCCAGATCTAGGATCCTATGTGTGACTCTGGGAGAGCCACTACCCTTCTGTGGGGCCTCAGTTTCTTCCTCTGTAAAATGAAGGGGTTGGATACAATGGTCTCTGAAGTCCCTTCCAGCTTAGATCTAGGAGTCTATGTGTGATCTTGGACAAGTCCCTTCCTCTCCCTGGGCCTCAGTTTCCTCCTATGATCCAAGTTTGGACCTTGGGCAAGTCATTCACAGCCCTAGGCCTCAGTTTCTTCCTCTGTAAAATGAGGGGGTTTAGCTAGATTACTTTAAAGCATAGGTTCCCAAACTGAGTGATACTGCTCACTGAGGGGGCCACTGGAATGATCCATGGGGGTGGTACTAGCCTCAAGTACAATTGGGGGGCATTGAATAAAAATAAGGGGGTGGTGAAAGACATGAAGAGAAGATAATAAAATTTTGAAAACTCATTCATACATGTTTCATCTGTTGTATAACAGAGTTAAAGTCATAGTGATTACATTATTTTCCAAATAAACACAGAAAATGCAAGTTATAACCAATCAGTGGTCAAGTCTACCAACAGGTCTTAACAAGCAAGTGTTGGCAGGTGAGCATGTTGAGCATTGTCAGGAAGTCCAGCAGGAATATGTGCGAGTAATGACTTGTTTACAATACAGTTACATGACCAAATATTATCTCATCAAAATTTCAATGCAGGAGAAAAACCACAAATTTACAATAAATTATTAAATTTAAGATATGTCTTTTTTAAAAAATTTTTATATTTTTTTGACATGATGCAAATTAAAAAGAAAAAAACTGTTAAAGGGTTAAAGAAAGTAGATTTCCAGGGGGTCACTGAGTAATTTTTTAAAGGGGGCAGAAGGCCAAATAAGTTTGGGAAGCTCTGCTTTAAAGTAATAATTAATAATGATAATGATTGTAATAATAAGAATAGCTAACACTTATATGGCACTTTAAGGATTGCAAAGCACTTATTATTTTATCTAATCCTCATAACAATCCCGTGAGAGAAGTGTTGTTATTATACAAATAGGCAGACAGAGCTTGAGGGACTTGCCCAGGGTCCTGAGGCCAGATTTAAAGGCAGGTTTTCCTGATCCTAGGCCCAGTACTCTATCCAATGCAGCGCCACCTAGCTGTGGCAGAAAGAACAATGGATTTGGAGTTGGAAGGCCTGGGTTCAAATATCAACTCTGCCATTCAGTTACTACTATGTGACCTGGGGCAGCCTCTTTGAGGCTGTTTCCTCACCTATAAAATGAGGGTGTTAAATTAGATTTTTCTCTAAGGGTCTTTTGAGGCTCTAAATACTATGACCCTGAGATAATAGTGCAATAAAGTATAAGTAAGTACATAATACATGTATTATATATAAAGTATAAATAAAGAACAGAGTTATTCTTCCCTGTATAATGCATACTAATAATCAATTTGAATTAGGAGCCTGCTCATTAGAACTATAGCCTAATAGAAGGTTGGAGCTAGAAGGGAGCTGAGAACAATAACCACAGAAAGTCTGAGTTGGAAAGGATATAAGAACATAAATATCAGAGTGGGAAGGACACTGAGAGCATAGAATTTTAGGGCTAGAAGAGGACTTTAGAGATCATCTAGGCCATATTTGGGTTCAAATCCCACCCCCAACACTTATTAGCTATGAGACCCTGGTTAAGACACTTCACCTTTGTCTGCCTCAGTTTCCTCAACTGTAAAATGAAAAGGTTAGACATGATGCCTTCTAAGGTTCCTTCCATTCCCTCGATCTAGGAGCCCAGACAAGAGTAAATGGTTCAGAGCCATAAGGCAGGACAGAGTAATCTTGGTTAGTCTATTCTTCTGGCCTAGACATGGATTAGAAACCATGTACATGTGATGGCCAATGGATTTAATCGCATTAATAGCCTGAATCTCCATGAATGTACTCTGATGCCTTACTGTGGCTTGGAAATAATGTCTTCTCAAAAGCAAATCGGGAAGAGGCCAAGCCCTGGTAGACCCTGCTAAGCCAGAAAGGCTTAGGACAGGCCCAGTGGCACACTTTTGTTTGCTGCTGAAGGACTGATCAGCCTACATTCAGAGAGACTCATCTCCATACTAGCTCCAGGGCAATGACTCTGACCATGCCAGCATTCATATAACTTCTATTAAATCATGGAGGAGTCACAATGTGGGTTGGTGGAGTGAGACGCTACCCTGATAAAATCACAGGTTGTTGAAGTGTTGAAATAACAGCTCCTAAAAATAGTTCTGGAGACTTGCCACCCAACACAGAGGGTGAGGATGTGGCAGACTGAAGGCTTTGTGGGAAGTATTGGAGGTAGGAAGTTGCCCAAGGGGGATTCCTACTAAGAGTCGAATCCGAGGGTGGATGACAAGGTTTAGGGGCAGACTCTGATGTCCATAAAATAAAGACCTTTGGGGGAAAAACTCACGCATGGCAAGCTGGCAGTCTCAAAGCTAGCAAAGCTGGGAGAATGGGCCCGGCCCACTGGGCCTGCTTACCTTTCGTTAGTTTCAATGTCAAAGCAGAATCTCTTGTCGATGGATTCTGTCTTCCTCCTAACACAGTACTTCAAGGTTAAGTCCACAGGGCCCTGATGGGTAGAATGTGGAACAATGTGAAAGGATGCCATTGATACCTCCTGCAAAAGCATCAGTCACCTGGAGGAAGTGTGTAAAGGCATGAGGAGTGAGCTGTCTCCTCAGTGGGAAGCCCATCCCTCTAGACAGGGGTGCCCCACGAGGCAGGATGGAAGATGGCATAGACCCAGGACACAGGCTCAGCGGCATAGGATCTCACCATCAGACAACAAGAATCGGAGCCCCTACTGTGTGCCTCTTCAATATGAGGGGGCACTGGATCTGGGACACAGGGCACAAAGACCAGGTATTGGTTCTGCCATTTATTGCACGAGGGCCCATAGGGAGGTCACTTCCCATTCCTAGGCCTCAGTTTCCTCCTCTGTGGCCTTCCCTCTTCCATCTGACACCTTTTTTTTTTTTTTGGCTAGGCAATGGGGTTAAGTGACTTGCCCAGGGTCACACAGCTAGTGTTTGGTCTGAGGTCAGATTTGAACTCGGGTCCTCCTGAATCCAGGGCCAGTGCTCTATCCACTGTGCCACCTAGCTGTCTCGACACCTTCTTTTTTAGCAACTCCAGGAGATCACAGAATCCTAGATGAAGAGCACAGAAAAGGACCTCAGTGGCCATCTGGATGAATCCCTTTATTTTACAGAGAAGGAAACTGAGGCCCAATGAGAAGGGACTTGCCCAAGGTCATACAGAAGATCATAGCTCTAGAGCTGGAACAGACCTCAAAGTCCAACAATTCTAACTCATTTTACAAAGAAGGAAACTGAGGCCCAGTGAAGGGAAGGGACTTGCCCAAGATCAGAAAGGTAGTAAATGGTAAATCTAAGATTTGAACCCAGGCCCACAGATTCCAACACTGAGGCTCCTTCCACCATACCATGGCGTCTCTCCACATCTCTGCCTCTCCCTGGCCCTCAGGCCCCCCTCCCCCATTTTATGGTTTCTTCTGTATTTGTCTCATTTCCCCTATAAGCTGCTTGAGGGGAAGGGCTATGTCTGTCTTACTAATCTTCATCTCTGCCATAGTATCAAATATAGGCCTTGCACGCCAAAGCTACTCAGTGAAGATTTGTTTAACTAATAATAATAATATTGTTTACAAATTATCAATATTGTCTCATTTTTTCCTCATAGCAATGGGGGGGGGTGCACTATTATTATCATTTCCATTTTAGAGATAAGGGAAGTGAGGCAAACAGAGGTTAAGTGACTTGGCCAGGGTCACTCAGTAAAAGCCTGAGGCAAGATTTGGACTCAGGTCTTCCTGTCTCAGGTACTGCTAATGGTTCACATTCATAGACTATCAAAGAGAGAAATCACTGTGGAGAAGGGGCCCACCATCATCACTACCACCAATGGCTGACTGGTGACTGACTGCCATTTATGGGCAGGTGAACCAAAGAGCCCTGGAAGTGGCATCAGCCCCTGGATCACCAGGCCCACTGCCAATGCAGACCCCCACAGCCACCTCCCTCCTGATGAGACCAGATACCAGCCCCTGCTGGTGCTACAACCTTCCTTCTTAGCAGCCACAGCTACTGAAGACCCATTAAAAAACTTTCTGGCCCCCAAAGGCCTTGCCATGAGCAAATGGTTCAACCTCAGAAGAAATGCCATGCAAGGAGAGGACTGACTGTTGGCTTTGTGGTTGCACCACAGAGACCATGGGACTTTTCCATCTGGTTTGCTCTGCTCAAACCTTCTTCATGTGTCATGTCTCACATTAGAGTGGGAACCTGGAGGGCAGGGGCTGTCCCACTTTCCTCCTTGTATCCACTGTATTTGACACATCCTAGGCAATTAATCAATACTTCAATCATTCATTTATCCATCACCTTCCATCCCTGACCTCATCTGATCACACAATCCTTGGGAGGTAGCTAATGCAAGCATTATTAGCTCCATTTTGCAGGTGAAGAAACTGAGCTTCTGAGGCGTTTTGTGACTGGCCTGAGGTTTCCTGGTTATTAAGAATGATTATTATCAATAAATTATATTAAACAATAAATTATTATAAGTAATTAGTATTAATAACTCATTCTTAATTAGGAGCTGCTGGCTGCCAGATGCCCACTAGAAAGCCATACAAATCGTTATTCGAGGAATGAATGCCAATATCTTCCTGGAAGGGTGTCCATGCTGGCCCAAGCAGCACATTGGCATCTGGGTTGAAGCACCAAGGGCAGACTTCTGGCTTCCAATCTGTCTAGAAAGGAAGATGCTACTTTGAATCATCGCTTAGCTAAATGGATACAGAGGGACCGCTGTGGCAGCACTGTGGACCAAAACGGAGACCTGGGGGCCCACTCAGGAGAGTAGCAGCCTCCACATCTCCACTCCTTAAAGGTTTACAAGCACTCTCAACAGAGAAGTCATTAACACCCCTCCCCACTTCCAAACTTCCCTCTTTCCATCAAAGACACCACCATCCTCGCAGTCTCCCAGGATTATAACATCATTGGCGCGGACGCCTGACTCACATAACTCGTCACAATCATCAGCGAAATCTTGCCATGTCTGGTATCTGACTCCTCTCTCCTCACACAGACACATCTCCATCACTCAGGGCCCTCACCGCCTCTCACCTGGCCTCTCCTCAATCCAGCCTCCTCTAACCTGGCCTCCTAATTAGTCTGGCTGCCTTAAATCTCTCCCCGGTCCCATCTGTCCTCCACACTGCCACCAAAGTGATTTTCCTTAAGTGCAGGCTCCTCTACTTAATCAACCTGACTGGCTCCCTATTGTCTCTAGGATAAAATTTAAACTCTGTTTCTCTTTTATAGATCTTCACAACCTGGCTCCCACCGATCCTTCCAGATCAACTGGATTTCATTCTCACTCCCAGCCCAACTGGCCTTCTCTCCTCTCCTCACACATGACTCTCAATCTCCCCTGTCCTCTCCTTTGCACTGGCCATCCCAGATGCCTGGAATGTACTCCCTCCTCATCTATGCCTCACAGAGGCACCTTTCCATGTCTCTTCCTTGAAGATGCAGCTCAAGCATCACCTTCAAGACAAAGCCTTTCCTGATCTCCCCCAAATGCTAGCACCCTCCCACCCACCCACCCTACCTCATGCTTAATTACTTGGCATTTATTTGTTTTTATTATCTTTACATTTGTTTTGCACATACTTACATATGCTGTAGTTACTTTTGCCCCAGTTACAACACTCCTTAAGAATAAAGGTTGTTTCATTCATTGCATTTGCATCTCTAGTGCCTAGCACAGTGCCTGGCACACAGTAGGTGCCTAATAAATGCCTACTGCTTGATTAGAACAAGGCTGTGAGGTAGATGGTATAATTACTGTCATTCCCATTTTAGAGATGGAAATAATCGCTAGGAGGCAGGATATCAACTCAGAGCCAAGAATCACAGATTTTTAGAGCTGGGTGGGAGGTCTTTAGCAGCCATCTAGTTTGATCTGTATTTAAACAAAAATCCACATTATAACATGTCCATTAAGTGCTCATTCAGCCCTGCTTCAACAGGAGAGAAAACACTACCTCCAAAGGTAGCCCATAGCACCTCAGGAGAGCTCAACAGTTAGGATGGTTTTCCTGACCTCAAGTCTCAATTGATCCCTTTGCAACTTCTACCCATTCTTCCTGGTTCTGCCCTCTCTGGCCAAATAGGACAAATCAGATCCTTCTTCCACATAACACTCCTTCTGATACTTCAATATAGCAATTATGTTACGCATATCACCTGTGCCTTTATCAAGTCATTCATCAAAATGTCACACAGCATAATACAAAGCACAGAACCCTGTGGCACTCCACTGGAGACCTCCTTCGAAGCTGACATAAAACCATTAATGACTGCTTCACGAGTCTAGACTTTCAACCAGTTCTAAATGCTGCTCATATTATATCTAGCCTCCCTCTCTCTACCTTTTCCATATGAATTGCACAAGAGACTTGATCAAACACCTTGCTAAAATCTAGGTAAAGTGTACTTAAGGCATTCTGCAGAAGACAAGTTGAGCATTGGTAAAGCTTCTTTTCCCAGCATTCCATCCTCCAATTTGGCAGGACAAGTTCTCTGCCCTCTTTGCTAAATCAGGACAATGCTTTCCCTTTTCCAATCCCTTTTACACAATCGAACACCCCTGACCAGGGCTTAGCCTTCACTTAGGCCAGTTCCATCAGTGCCTGAAGATGTCATTTGTCTGGGCCTGGTGAGATTTGAATTCATCAGAGACAGCCAGATGGTCACCTACTATCTCCTAACGACCTCACAAGAAGTATATTGCAGCTAGCGATTCCCTGGGATCTATCTTTGTTCCCTCCTGTCTATTCCAAAGGTTGGTCTCCTTGGAAGAAAAAAATGGGACCAAAATAAAAATAAAGTAACTCTGCTTTCTCTGTCAATATCATCATTCTCCCATTCGCACAGTTTTTAAATGTAAGTCATTTTCTTGACCTTAACTTTCTTCACCAGCCTGAAAACTGCCCTTGGAACTCTGGGTACTTTTCTCAGAGTACCGCCATGCCCATGCTTTTCTACTTGTCTTCTGCTACCTGTCCTTCCTGCCATCTCTACACATCATTTCACATCTAAGTTGTTTGTTGAGTTCCCTGTGTGCTGCTATCTCTTCAGACAACTCCCCATTTTCCTCCTCTACACAATTGTTTGCCTTCTTTTTTTTTTTAGAAATTCATTCTTGTGAGTTTGCCATCCTGCATGGACTTCCTTGTAGAACTGGAATCCATAGGATCCTTTCCTGAGCCCTTTGAAATCTGCTGTCCACAAGATTAGGGGGAAGGTCAGGTTCTGCTGGCTTTGCTCTTCTTCTCTATTACCAACTCTAATTATGTGGTCACTTCCTCTCCCCCACCCTCACCCCAAAGTTCCCAATGCAGTAACCAAATCCTTCCTGTTAAGTACAGGATAGAATTTCCCCCTCATTGGTTCCTCAACCTTTAGGAAGAAGAAATTATCCTTAACGTAAGTGAAGAAACTGCTCACTGTTCTGCTCGTGGTTGAGAGTCGCAGCAATTGTCTGGATAAATGAAGTCCCCCGTCACTATCACATAAATGACTCTGTGCCACAATAGTGGCCCTATCTACTTCCTTTTCCAGACTAGTTAAGCTAGAGTATTCTACAATGATGAAATCACTTCTGTTTCTCCCTCCACTGACCTTCACCCAAACACTCCCCACCATGCTTCCTCCCTCAGGTGAATCAATTTCCTCACATGAGCATCCCTTCTTAATATACAGTGCTATCCCATCCAACCCCTTTGACCTGTCTTGTTTCTTTGGGGGGAGGGAAAAAAAATGACATTCATCAAGAGTCATATTCCAGGTATGGATTTCCTCCCACCAATTCTGAGTGAAAACTATAAAGTCAACTTCGCCTCCTTGAATAAGGGTCTCTAATTCCTCTTACTTGTTACCTAAACTTGGGACATTTGGGCATAGACATTTGCAAGGAGAGATAAGGAGGTCTTCTTAAATGAGCAATGCAAAGAAATAGAAGAAAACAATAGAATTGGAAAGATAAGAGATCTCTTCAAGAGATATCAAAATTTCATGCAAAACTGGGCCTGATAAAAGAAAAAAATGGTAGGGATTTAACAGAAGCAATAGAGATTAAGAAAAAGGTGGCAGGGGCAGCTAGGTGGCACAATGGACAGAGTACTGGCCCTGAAGTCAGGAGGACCTGAGTTCAAATCCGGCCTCAGACCAAACACTTGACACTTAATAGCTATGTGACCCTGGGTAAGTCACTTAACCCCAATTGCCTAAAAATTAAAAAAAAATTTAAGAAAAAGAAAAACATGGCAAGAATACACAAAAGAATCATACTAGAAAGATCTTAACATCACCAATAAACACAATGGTGTGGTTACTGATCTAGAGCCAGACATCCTGGAGAATGAAGTCAAGTGGGCCTTAGGAAGCACTGCTAATAATAAGGCTAGTGGAAGTGACAGAATACCAGCTGAGCTATTTAAAATCCTAAAAGGCGATGCTGTTAAAGGGCTGAACTCAATATGTCAACAAATTTGGCAAACTTGACAGTGGCCACTGGATTGGAAAAGATAAGTTTATATTCCAATCCTAAAGAAGGGCAATGCCAATGAATGTTTAAATTACTGAACAATTGCACTCATTTCACATGCCACCAAGGTTATGCTTAAGAATTTGCAAACTAGGCTTCAGCAATATTTGAACCGAGAATTACCAGAACAGTCTGGTTGTCAAAGAGGCAGAGGAACTAGAGACCAAATTGCTAACATTCACTGGATTATGAAAAAAGCAAGGGACTTCCAGAAAAAAAATCTATGTCTGCTTCACTGACTACACTAAAGCTTTCTGACTGTGTGGATCACAACAAAATGTGGCAAATTCTCCAAGAGATGGGAGTACCAGATCATCTTACCTGTCCCCTGAGGAACCTGCATGTGGCTCATGAAGCAACAGTTAGAAGCAAACATGGAACAACCGATTGGCTTAAGACTGGAGAAGAAGTATGATGAGGCTGCATATTGTCACCTTATTTATTTAACTTATATGCAGAGTACATCACGCGAAATGCTGGCTGACTCAAAAGCCGGAATTAAGATTGCCAGGAGAAATATCAACACTCTCAGATATGCAGATGATACCACTCTGATGGCAGAAAGTAAAGAGGAATTAAGAAGCCTCTTGAGGATGAAAGAAGGAAGTGTAAAAGCTGGTTTGAAGCTTAACATCAAAAACTTAAAGATCTTGGCAACTGGTCCCATCACTTCCTGACAAATAAGAGGGAGAAGAAATGGAAGCAGTGTCAGATTTTATATTCTTGAACTCAAAGATCACTGCATACAGACTTCCACTTCCGGGAGCCAAGATGGCGGGAGTGAAAAGGTAGTCGCTCTCACTCTCCCCTATCAACCTCTGAAAACCCAGAAAATATCACCCCAGAAAAAAAAACAAACAAACCCTGGAACACCTGAACTAGAAGAAAGACAAGGAGCAGCAGTGCAGTGTAGCCCAGCAAACGGGTCTCCCAGTGCCTCAGCAAAAACAAGGGGCCCCAGGCGGATAAGTACCCTGCAGCATTCATCTGAAAGGAGGTGAAGAAAACAACCTAAAGGCTTCCTAAAGCCCTGACCTTCATGATTCCAACCCAACACCAGGTGAGCTGTAGGAGCCCTGAAGCCTCCAATTGTGAAGAAATCCTGAAGCCCAGGTGGTAGAGCAGGCAAACACCAACACCTGGACCTCCGAGTGCCTCAGTGAGGGTGGGGGGAACCGGTGGAAACCAGCTCAGAAAAACCACCAGGAGCCTGGCATCCACCACAAAGGAATCTCCCAGTGCATTAGCAGAAAGAGGAGACAACACTGCAGGGGCCCCAGGCAGATAAACATCCTGCAGCACCCATCTAAAAGGAGCTGAAGAAAGCTAAAGGAAAGGAAAAGCAGGCAACCTAGAATTGCCTGAAAGTTCCAGCCTTGCTGATTCCAGCCCAAACAAGGTAAGCTGCCAGAAACCTACAGCCTCCAATTCCCAGCATAAGAGGCCCCAGCACAAAGCCAGTGAGCAAGACCTAGGCTCCCAACACAAGAAGCTTGGGTCAGTACCCTCTGCTCCCCAGCAGGAGAGCTCAATCTCTTTAAAGGCCAGGGAATAAAGAAACACCATGAGTAAAAAGAAACGTACCATAGATTCATATTATGAGAAGAGTGAAGATCAAGACAGAAATTCTGAAGAGGACAACATTGTCAACAAACCCACATCTGCAACAACAAAAGGGAATATGAACTGGTCTGAAGCCCAAAAAGCCTTCTTAGAAGAGCTCAAGAAGGATTTTAATAGTCAAAAGAGAGAGGTAAAAGAGTCCCTCAAAAATACAATTGGCCATTGGAAAAAAAATACACTGAAGAAAACAAGTCCCTAAAAAACACAATTGGCCAATTGAAGAAGGAAGGACAAAAACTAACAGAAGAGTACACTGAAAAAAACAAGTCCCTAAAAAACACAATTGGCCAGTTGAAGAAGGAAGTACAAAAACTAACAGAAGAAAACAATCTGTTAAAAACTAGAATTGGACAAATGGAAACTAATGTCTCTATGAGAGAGCAAGAATCAGTCAAACAGAAACAAAAAAATGAAAAAATAGATGAAAATGTAAAATACCTCATCAGTAAAACAACCGACCTGGAAAATCGACTCAGGAGAGACAATTTAAAAATTATTGGACTACCTGAAAATCATGATGAAAAAAAGAGCCTGGACAGTATCTTTCAGGAAATCATAAAGGAAAACTGCCCAGAAGTCCTAGAACCAGAAGGGAAAATAACCATAGAAAGAATCCACGATCACCACCTGAAAGAGATCCCAAATTGACAACGCCAAGAAATATAATAGCAAAATTCCAAAATTACCAGATGAAAGAGAAGGTGCTGCAAGCAGCCAGAAAGAAAGAATTTAAATATCATGGAACCACAGTCAGGATTACACAGGACCTTGCAGCTTCTACATTAAAAGACCGCAGGGCATGGAACATGATATTCCTAAGGCAAAGGAGCTTGGAATGCAGCCAAGGATCAATTACCCAGCAAAAATGAGCATCATTTTTCAAGGGAGGAGGTGGATATTCAACGAAATAGGAGACTTCCAAACTTTCCTGATAAAAAGACCAGAGCTCAACAAAAAATTTGATCTTCAAGTACAGGACTCAAGAAGGACTTAAAAAGGTAAATGGGACAGAAGGATACAATATGTTGTTAATGGGGGGGGCTGTTTAAACCCCTACAAGGGAATATGAGACTTGCAACCCTTGAGAACTGTATTGTTATTACACCTTGTTAAAGGAGTATACATAAAGAGGGTGGATATTAGTTGACTTTGATGTAATGATAAAAAAAAATCTAATCAAGTGGGTTAAATGGATCCAAATAAGTGGATCAATCTGATCTTAGAAAATGTACTGAGAAAGGAGGAGGCAGACAAGGGTAAATTACATTACAGGAAAAGACACAAAATCCTATTACAGCAGAGGGAAAGAAGGGGGGAGCATTGTTTGAACCTTACTCTCATCAGATTTGGCTCAAGAAGGGCATAATATAATCAGTTAGGTATAGAAATCTAACTTGCCCTATAGGCAGTAGGAGGGAAAAGGGAAAGAAAAGGAGGGGAAAGAAAAGGGAGGGGGGAAAGAAGGGAGGGAAAGCAGTAAGACTAAAGGGGAAGAAAAGGGAAAGGGATAATAAAAGGGGAAGGGACTGAAGGAGGCGTGGTCAAAAGCAAAACACTAGTGAAGGGGGAAAGGAAAAAGGAGAAAGAAAAGCATAAATAGGGGGAAAAGGATGGAGAAAAAGACACAGATAGTAATCATAACTGTGAATGTGAATGGGATGAACTCTCCCATAAAACGGAAACGGACTGCAGAATGGATTAAAAACCATAATCCTACAATATGTTGTTTACAGGAAACACATTTGAAAAAGAGTGACACATACAGGGTAAAGGTAAAAGGCTGGAGCAGAATATATTATGCGTCAGCTGAAGTAAAAAAAGCAGGGGTAGCAATCCTGATCTCAGACAAAGCAAAAGCAAAAATAGATCTAATCAAAAGAGATAAGGAAGGAAACTACATCCTGCTAAAAGGCACCATAGACAATGAAGTAATATCATTACTAAACATATATGCACCAAATGGTATAGCATCCAAATTCTTACAGGAGAAGTCAGGGAGTTACAGGAAGAAATAGACAGCAAAACTATACTAGTGGGGACCTGAACCTCCCCTCTCGCACTAGATAAGTCTAACCACAAAATAAACAAGAAAGAAGTTAAGGAGGTGAATAGAACATTAGAAAAGTTAGGTATGATAGACCTCTGGAGAAAACTGAATGGGGATAGAAAGGAATATACTTTTTTCTCACAGTACATGGCACATACACAAAAATTGACCATGTACTAGGGCATAAAAACCTCACAATCCAATGCAGAAAGGCAGAAATATTAAATGCATCCTTTTCAGATCATGATGCAATAAAAATTATATGTAATAAAGGGCCATGGAAAGATAGACTAAAAAATAATTGGAAACTAAATAATCTAATCCTAAAAAATGATTGGGTCAAACAACAAATTATAGAAACCATCAATAATTTCATTCAAGAGAATGACAATAATGAGACAACATACCAAAACCTATGGGATGCAAGGAAAGCAGTTCTTAGGGGAAGTTTTATATCTCTAAATGCTTACATAAACAAAATAAAAAAAGAGGAGATTAATGAATTGGGCATACAACTAAAAAAACTAGAAAAAGAACAAATTAAAAATCCTCAACTAAACACCAAATTAGAAATATTGAAAACCAAAGGAAAAATTAATAAAATTGAAATTAAGAAAACTATTGAACTAATAAAGATCATTGCATACAGCAACTACAGATATGAAATTAAAAGATGCTTTTCCTTGGAAGGAAAGCTATGACAAATCTGGATAGCATAATAAAACACAGCAACATCACCTTGCCAAAGAGTATTTGCATAGTCAAAGCTATGGTTTTTCCAGTAGCAATATATATATGGCTGTGAGAGTTGGACTCTCACAGGAAAGCTCAGGAAAGCTGAGTGCCGCAGAATTGACGTTTTTGAATTGTGGTGCTGAAGACTTATGAGAGTCCCTTAGACAGAAAGGAGATCTAATCAGTCAATATTTAAAGAAATTAATTCAGGCTATTCACTGGAAGGTCAAATATTGAAGTTGAAGCTTAAATACTTTGGCCCCATAATGAGAAGACAAGACTCACTGGAAAAGACCCTGATGTTGGGAAAGATTGAAGGCAAAAGGAAAAGGGGATGACAAAGGATGAGATGGATAGACAGCATCATGGAAGCAACGAACATGATCTTGGACAGACTTCAAGATAGTGGAGGATAGGCGGGCCAGGTGTGCTATGATCCATGGGGTCACAAAGGGTCAGATATGACTGACCGACTGAACAACAACAAATTTGAAGCCATGAGTTTTACTAATGGGCTCCTTTCTTGGATTTTGCTTCCTGTGAACTGGTTTGTTCTGTGAATAATTCTGCTTCCTTCCCTGTAGTGACTCCCAATGGAATCTAATTTGGTGGATATATCATAAGCAGTTTTCTTCCTCCCCCATTCTTTTTAGTTCAATGCCCTTTCCATAACATTTGTAAAACATCAGGCATAGACATTCTCATCAGCTTTGGATCTTTTATTAGGTATTTGCCAACCCTGATCAGGACACTACCATTCCTATATTTTAAGCCGTGATCCAGAAATCCAGATTCTCAGACACCAGATGTTTACTTCCCAAATTAGTTTTTACCTTCTGTGTCTTTTGCTGTCAGGGCACACCAGTGCTGAAAACACCACTTGGGCCCCTTTGGTTTTGTGCTGGAGATATAATCTTTGGCAATGGTTCCAACAAGCTTCCTTCTGCCAGTATTGTTTGTACCTGTGTGAATTACCAATAAGTGGGTAGAAGCCATCATTTGGAGAAGTCTTGGGAATTTCACTCTTCTGTCTTGGAAACGTGCCCTAGGAAGACAATGAATCTCTATCTTGTTCTCATTAGGATAAAAATATAGTAGCCTAACTTTTCTCCCTCAAACCCTTGCTGAATGATGGCTCACCTGGTGGTACCTGGGGACAGAGGTTTTTTTTTTTTCCTTTCATTTCTTGGAGAAAAGGCATTTGTTCCTTAAGACCTTTTTTTTTTTTTAGTTCCTCTGCTCATCTTTCTTCTCATCCTCCTCTGGGTAACATGGATTGACTGCTCAATCTTTATGATAGAGTTTAAATTTCCCCACTTCAGATACCTTTTTTCCTTGTTTTTTTTTTCTCCCTACATCAAAGCCCTTCTCCCATTTTAAAAAAAGAAATGCTTCATTGTCCCTGATACTCCAGAGTGCGGAAAGACAGTCCTCGAGAAGGGAGGGCAGCCCTCATCTTGACCAGAGATAGCACTTTCTTGGCTGTGGCAGAGAGATAAATAGTGCACACCTGTGGCAAGTCATAGCTTTTTCCTGTTCTCCACATTGAGAGAGATACTTGGATTTTAAGGCCTATAGAGCCACACTCAGCTTTATGTCCTTTCCCTTATTGACTTAGTGATCTCACCGTCCTTCTCGACCTTCCTCCCAGTAGCCTCTCATTTGCTTTATCCATTTGTTTCTTACCAATCAACTCGACTGATCTGGTTTATTTTATTTAATCTTTCTTTAGTCTGTCCTTTTTCTGAGTCTTTGCTGCCTCCATCCTTTGCTCCCTGTAGACTGAGCTCTTTAGCTTCAGTTTTTCTCAAGTCTTTCCTCAAGCTCTCCTCCCAAATTAAACCTCTGACCTTCCTCACAAGCCCAAGGCACCTTCTCCATTTCCTGCTCCTTCTTGGTCACGTCCTCGGGTCCTCCCTCTTTTCCTGCCTCTTTCTCCCATGATCTGGAAGTCAGAAGGATTATCTGGATGGAGAGATTTGTCTTGATTTTTCTCAAATTTTCCAAACTCCTCCACATTCCTCCTCCTCTATCTCAAAAATCACCTCCCCAATTTCCTAGTCCTCCTTATTCAGCTCAGACTCTTCTCCCTTCTCTTGCTACTTCCCGTAGCACTTTCTAAGACACCACACTGCCCCCAAAGACTACGACTGGAGGTTCATGCCTTCATCGGCAGGCATGCCTCCCCTCAAATGGGTGATGAAACGGTGCAAAGAACAGTGTAGAAAAGAGAGGGGAAGGAAGGCAGCCTGGAGAAAGGGCACAGAATGCAACTTTAGGCCCACAAGTATGCCAACAAATGACCCAGTGATGAAGTCAAGGAGCCTTGGACCAACTGGATGACTTGGTTCCATTCCCACCATTATTAGACTCTGAAAACTGCTTGGAAATATACAGGGAAGCATGCTTTTTAGAAGAGAAAATCTGAAATTCATTGGATTGTATGTCCAATCAGGTGGAATGGCCTATTGAATAAAGAGCTAGCCTTGGATTCAGAGCTGAGTTCAAATCCCACCTTGGCCAAATACCGGGGATGTGACCCTGGTCAAGTTGCTTTTGCTTCTCAATGACTCAAGTAACTCTAAGACAATAAGTTGCAGAGAAAGCAAGACTCTCTATTAGTGGAGGAAATCTCCTGCCAGGAGTTCCTGACACAGATGAAATCACAGATGTGGTTCAATAATGTGTTTGATGAGTGCCTAGTCCCTGAGCAAACAACAATATAAAAATCTAATGGGCTCGTAAATGACAAATGGGAAGGAGAGCAATGTGGAAAAACAGGGAACTCCTTTACCAACAGGTTTTTTTTTAATGTGCATAAGATAGGATCAAGAGCAGATCACAGGGGAAGCAGAGAGAAGAGTGGCAGTGTCCTAGAAGGAGAGCGTCAGGGGTACTAACACTCCAAACTAGCTAAGGAGAATCCAAAAAGTTAAGGCATCACAGACTTTGGAGTTGGAAGGGACCCCTAGTCCAACTTGTACCTGAACCCATGTCTGACAAGGGATTACTAGACTTCTACATGAAAAACATCACCCAAGCAGCATCACAAACTAGGAGAGGGCAACTGGAGCTTTGGTCCAAGGGGCTATGATTTAGAATGAACCAATTACTGTCTCCAGGTATGCTTCTTCTCCCAGAAGCTACATCTCAGGTGAGCTCCTCCCGACTTGGCCCCACAATCAGGGACAGCAACTTCATCCTCTGATGAGTCTCTCAACTGTGCTTGGTGGAAGGAATCAGCATCCGAGCAACATACACAATGACTAAAGGTAAGAAGTAGATAATTCCTAGGGTGAAAACTCAGATCAAAGATCACCTATAATTTACTGAATAGATCCTAGGACAGTGCCCTTGATACTGAGAGCTTAGGTTAAGTGACTTGCCCAAGGTCAAACAGCTAGTAAATATTAGAAGACGGATTTGAACCCAGGTTGTCCTGACTTTAAGCCTAGTACTCTATCTACCTTGCTCCATAGCCTCCCCCCACTTCCCCCCACACAGAGTTAGTCAGCCAACCAAGTATTTTCTTTTGTTTGTTTTGTTTTGTGAGGCAATTGGGGTTAAATGACTTGCCCAGGGTCACACAGCTAGTAAGTGCCAAGTGTCTGGTCTGAGAACGGATTTGAACTCAGGTCCTCCTGACTCCAGGGTCGTTGCTGTATCCACTCCACCACCTAGCTGCCTCTAGCCAACCAAGTATTAAGCACCTATTATGCGGCAGCTAAGTGCTAGGGATACAACTGGGAAAAGAGAAAGATACACACATATCAGTAAGAAAATCCAATAAGATATAAAGGGAAGACAGATCAGAAAGGGACACAGAAACCAGCAAAAGGTTATTTATAATGAATATTTGATTACAGTTTATAGGTAGCTATTCCTTTGAAGCAACTATCAGTCCTTTGACACTCATGGTCCTAAGCATGACTTTACTTCATTTCCTTGATTTTTTTTTTTGCTGATGATTATTAAATTAAAAAAAAACACAAAAATAAAATGGATGAGTCACTTTGTGCACACTGCTATGTCCAAGCAAGCCACCCTGCTGGTCCTCACGGCCTCCCCTAGAATGGGAATGCCAGTTCCTCTTTTCTGTCACCATGGGCAATTCCTCACAGCCAGCTGCCTCATCCACTGTTTTTGCAACCCACCACTCACCAAAAAAGGGAAGAAGAACAAGACACAAGCTGGTCTTCCTCTAAGAGGATATGAAAGTGGCCTGGTTTTCTTTTCTCGGTATCTACAGTGGCTGGTGTTTGAGCACGCAGAGAAAGGGTTCAATAGAGTTTACTTCAGAGACATAGGACTTAAAAGATCCGTGATGATGAAAAGGCGATCGAATGCCTACACCACTAAGTAAACCTTCCTGGCCCACAATGTGGAATGGGAAGAGTTCTCTGGCTATCTCAAAATGGAGACTTTCAGGTGTCCTCTATTGGATGGTGTTTCAACCATTAATGGATGAAGAGTTTTTTTCTGAGTGCTGATTTCACCACCAGGTGGCATTCATGGCCACAATCTGGATCAGGACCTGGGCCTGTCCCATGATATCTGGGAATTTTCTTGATCCCCTATGCATAGAATGCTCTCCCTCCTCCTCCTCCTCCTCCTCCTCCTCTGCCTCCTCCTTTTCCTCCTCTTCCTCCTCCTTTTTTCCCTTCCTTTCCTTCATCCTCTTCTCGTATTCTTTCTCCTTCTCCTCTTCTCCTACTCTTCATCCCCTTCCTCCTCTACCTCCTCCATTTCCTTTTTTCTCCTTCAACACTTCCTTTTCCTCCTCTTCCTCCTCCTTTTTTTCCTTCTCTTCATCCTCTTCTCTGATTCCTTCTTCTCTTCTTCCACTTTGTCCCCTTCTTCCTCCACATCTTCTTTTTCCTTTTTTCTCCTCCTCTTCCTTTTCTTCCTCATCCTTTTCCTCCTTTTTTCCTTCTCTTCATCCTCCTCCTCTTTTTCCTCTTCTCTGATTCCTTCTTCTCTTCCTCACCACCCTCCTCTTTCCCACTCTTCAACCTTTTCCTTTTCCACCTCCTTTTCCTTTTTTTTTTCTTCTTCTCTTGGTCCAACTCTCCCTCCTCTTCTTTTCCTCCTCCCCTTCCCCCTCCTTTCCCCTTTTCTCTTCTTCCTCTTTTTCTCTTCACTCTCAACCACTGAGCTGCCCTGGACAATCTCATCATGGTGCCTACAAGGAAAAAGATCCTTAGAAAAAGACAGGAAGGAGCAAAACTCAGCCCAGCTCCCAGCTGTGGAGGCCAGGAGTGAAGAGCTAACCCCTGGGATTCCATTACATCCAACTCAAAAATGTTTGTGGAAGTGTATTGGGCCACAGCCCCCACCTCCCTCAGCAGAATTCAGAAAAGAAGGCCAGGAATCCCCATAGACAGATGTTTAATCATGAGCCAATGAGGCCATGGGGAAATTGGGGGGGGGGGGAAGCCAGAACGCAGCTATGTAGAGAAAGGCACTCTAAGGAAAACAACTTTGGAAACAGATAAATATTAGCAGGCTGTAAGTGTCCTGAGTGCACTGAAAGAGAGAAAGCCCTCCTTTTCCCAGCTGGGGGTGGGGATAGGATGGGGGGGGGGGACAAAACAGTAGACCCAGCTGTCACAGCTCAGCTCCTTCCCTAGTGAATTGAGAGCTAGACCTTCTAACTGATAGAACCATAAAGGGTTAAAATGAGGCTTTCCAAAAGAATAGATCATATTCAATTCCATTGCTCTCACCAAAAAATATCTTTAGTGAGAATAAAGGTTTCCTGAACTATTAATAAATATAATTTAAAATTATCTGAAAATAGTATTTATCTCATCTGCTTCATCTTGTTCAATATCTACTTTGAGTATGTTTTTATAATATATTGGTATAGCTATATGTGTCTATATTATATATATGTGTGTGTATATATATATGTATATAATTTATAAATATACATTTCTTTGCTGCTCAAAATTATTTTTTTAACTGATAGGGGCAAGCAATCCAAAAAGTTTGAAGACCGAGGCCCAGTAAAGTCAAATGAGGACCACGAATCTCTGGTGGTGGATAAGGATCTACCTCAAGGATCCCTGCGGGTAGTAGATTGACTTACTTTTAAAATGTAATATTAAATCTGTTTTAATATATTTTTATTTTGTCAAATATTTCCTAAATACATTTTCATCTGGTTTAGTTCCCACTAAGGCCTATGTTCAGCCCATAGGCTGCCATATTCAGCCTCTCTACTGTAGAGGATGACAAGGGATTTGTGGGTATGTGGATCTACTCAATGAGCCCTGTGCTCTGAGCCCCCACCCATTGAGAAACCTTTACCTCCTCTTTTGAATTTGCTATAATTCAACAAGCCTGAATCATGCTCCTTTAGTTTAACAGAGCTGGCCCTCTACTGGAGCAAAAAACCATTCTTGGCCAGCTTACACAGCATTGACTCTCAGCAAAGAATTCATAGGCAAACAAATCTGATTTAGTACCAAAGAAACAAAGCATAATGATAAGACATCATTGAATAGCTGTGACCCTGCCACTGTCTTAACTATATTAGTACCCCTCTAGATATAGGGCTAACTTGAACCCAGGGGTTCTAGGAAAAGTACACAATTATCCCTTCCACATTGTGGGGCTTAGGGGCGCAACACTCATGCTATCTAGAAAGCCCACTTAAATTTTTTGACCCTCCTTTCATACCAGAGAAGAAGTCTGAATTTTTTTTCTTTTTCTTTTATGGGGTACAGTATCTTATTGTAAAATACGGGTTAAGTATTTGGTCATAGGCTCTGTGCTGTCTACTGGCCTTCGTGTGTCGTCTGCGGCTTCCGCAAAACTCCCCCAAAATGCCCATTTCATTTCTTTATGCTGACCCACGACATAGTGAAACCTCAATGGGGAAAGTCATGATGTGGAAGGGATAAATACAGTTTGAGTTTTATTTCCCACTGCTGCTTTGCCACCTCCAAGCAACCAAAGGAGTGCCCACTTCATCCCTGACTCAGCAGGCAAAGAAAGCAAATGCTTTGAGGGCATTCTGGCCAATCCCGTGCCTTGGGGCACAGGGAGCAGACAAGGGATGCAGGGGGCCTTGGGCCTGAAGATGAACCTCAGCCCTGTCACTGGCAGCAGCCTCCAGCCCCTTCTCACCTCTGATAGCCAATACCAAATCAGGGCACTCCAAGTCAATGGATGGCCCTGGCAAGGAGGCACCTCTCCTCATCCACTCATACCCAGGCAAACTCTTACTACTTTGTAAATGACCAGAGACAGCCACAGAGGTGCCACACTGATGCCAGACCCTACAGAGGCACAGTGGCTTCTGGTATACATGGCTCATATACCACAGTATCCTTGGCATATACATGCCTTTCCTCCATAAATCTCCTGCAAAACCTACATTCTAGCCTGAATAACAAATATGGTGGTTCAACACCAAATGACAGTTTCTTAATTCTTTCCCCTCTAGAATCAAGGCCTCCAGTTTGCATACAGATAAGAAGCAGCAGAGGACACTCTGTGAATGGAGCCCAGTAAGCAGGACTTCACCTGGTCAAATCTCACCCCCAGCCCTCCATACTCCACCTTCCCTTGCCCAAAGCTGTTCCCCTGGCCCCTTGAATCCTCTGTCTCTCCTGCCTAGAAAAGCTGCCTCATGGGACCACAAACAGCAGTGCAGACAAGTAGGTCTGGCAGGGTTTTTTTAGTAAGCAATTCACCAAAGTAGAAGCTCTTAGGCCCCCAGGCTTCTTTGGAGGTCCTGAGAAAAGGGAGAGTTCAAAGGAGAAGAGAGACACATGTCGATACTCCCCCCTCATGGAAACAGGCCATGTGATTGTGAGGACTCCAAAAGGAGCTGAACCTCCCATGGGTATGACCAGAAAAGAGCCTTCTGTTTTCCTAATCCAAAGTCAATGTTTTATAGGCAAGGGGGCTATCACGTCCTTTCTCTTCTTTAGATGTCATCTAGACTAGACCTTGGAGAAGGGGAAGAAAAGAGATTAACCCTTTAAAAAACCTGGCTAGGCAGCAGAAGAGGAGGGGTGTGTGTGCGTGCGTGTGTATGTGTGTGTGTGCCTCACAACAACCAGGTGAGGTAAATGCTCTTATCCCCATTTTACAGATGAGGAACCTAAGGCTGAGATGACATCCTCGGTCAGGGCCAGCCAACCAACAAGTATCTGAGGTGAGATCTGAGCTCAGGTCTTCCAGATTCCAAGTCCACTCCTCCATCCGCTAATGTGGAGACACCCTGCTTTAGGCAGTGGCTGTGTTCCTGAAAAAAGCTGTCTGTAAACTGAATTTCTGTAAAATAAGTCACATTTGAATTACTCCTCAATTTCCTTACAGTTTCCGTAATGCTTTGAGATTTCAAAGCACTTTTCTCACACTAATTCTGTTATTTCAAAGCCCACGGAGACACATTTAAAGGAACCTTACAGTGTATCTTTTGATATAGGCTCTACTCTCCCCCTTCCCCATATCCATCACTGTCTCACTTTTGTCTCTGTACTCCAAATAACTAGCCCAATGCCTGGTACACAGTAGGCGCCTAACAAATGCTTGTTGTTTTGCGGTTGTTTTTTGTTTTATTTTGGCTAGGCAATGGGGTTAAGTGACTTGCCCAGGGTCACACAGCTAGTAAGTGTTATGTGTCTAAGGCCGGATTTGAACTCAGGTCCTCCTGAATCCAGGGCCAGTGCTCTATCCACTGCGCCACCTAGCTGCCCCCTAACAAATGCTTGCTGACTGGTTCTCTTTTGTAGGCTTTCATACACTGGGTTTGCATAAAACCCGGTCTACCCACAATAAGGGCAATGTGATACAGTCAATTTGGATCAGAGGACTGGGATGTGAAGCAGCTCTGACATTTACTACTCATGTGGTCCTAGGCAAGTAACACTGCTTCCCTGGGGCTCAGTTTCCTCATCTATAAAATGCAAGTTTAGACTAGATGGCCTCAAATGAACCAATATTTTTAAAGTGCCTAGCACAGGGCCAGGTATACAGAAGTTGCTTAATAAAAGCCTGTTCTCTCTGTTCCAGCTCTAAATCTAGGATTCCATGAGTGACTCTGGGCCAGACACATTCCTTCTCTGAGTCTTAGTCCCCTCATCTGTAAAAAAAAAAAAAAAAAGGGGTTGGATGCAATGCCTCTGAGTTTGTTCACTCCACACAACCGGGATCTGACTTTTCACATAGTTGATCCAAGGACAATTCTACAGAGTCAGGAAGGATCTCAGAGGTCACCCATCCCATCTCATACATGACCACAACTTCCATCACCATCCCATTTTTTGAAGGTAATGACAAGGACTAGGATGAGTCTGTGGTCACCTTGGCCCTTACTCCCTTTGCTGCCTGAGAGTGGGAAACTTCCAACTTGCATTTGGCCTTGACCCCGATTCTATCCAGCAAGTATAACTAATGACTTAAATTCCACCCCCAGATCACAGTGTCTAGATAGCCAATTAACAACATTGGAGAGAAATACCTGCTGGCCTGTTAAACCCATAGACAGGGTGTCCCAAAAGTCTTAGTTCCATTTCAAGCTATTAAAGCTTGAGTATTTAAGTATTTAAAGTACAGTTATCCCTTCCATATCATGACATTCCCCTTCACGGTTTTGATATATCGCAGATTGGCATAAGAAATTAAATGGGAATTTTTAGGGGGAGTTTTGCAGAAGTGAAGGCTAGCAGATGACAGAGAAAAAGTTTAAAAACTCAGAAACGCATAAAATATATGGATAGTATTGTATAATATCAACACATTTTATCTTTTAATCCTACAGTCATTCAGACTTCTTCTCTGGTATGAAGGGAGGGCCAAAAAATTTTACGCGGATTTTCCAGATTGCAGAGATACTGCACCCCTAATACCTGTAATGTGAAAGAGATAACTGTATTTGAAGTATTTAAGTTTCAATAGCTTTGAACAGCACTAAGACTTTTGGGATAGCCTGTATATTGTTTGAAGTCAGAAGGTAGAAATTATTAGGCTCCCAAACTACTTGGATTACCATTAGACAACTAGTCTAAATTCCCTTAGATTGTAAATATGTTGAGACAATTTCTACTCCTTGGGATTTTCTTTTTTTTTTTTTTTAACTAAATGACTTGCCTGCAGGGCATCAAGCCTCAGTCTACCTCTCTGCACTTTCTTTTTCCTGAAAATAGCTATGATCTCACTGCTGAGTCTTCCTTTCTCCAATCTAAACATGCCCGCTTCCTATGAGGGGTCTTTCCCAATGGACTACAGAATAAATGCTTAGTGAGAACCGTGTTGCCACCTAGTGAATGGTTATGTTGGGGAATGTTTCTGGGGATAAAATGATGGCTCCAGCACTGGGCCTGCTTTCAAGGAGCATACACTCTGCCTTAGGAGGGGCTGAATGAGAGAGTGACAGGCACGGAGATAACAAGACAACCTACAATAAACACCAAGGAGAGGTCCTTCAAGTATAAGCCACTTAGGCGGTGACGAGATGGAAGAATACAAACATCTCAATCTTGACGTTGTCATTACAAATGAAGCCAGAATGAAATACAGCACACAGATCCTTGTCGAAAGTCAAACAAATAAGCAGGTGGGATTGGTTTTATTGTATAACCAGTTTTGTTGTTATTGTTAAGTCATTTCAGTCATGTTTGACTCTCCAGGACCCCATTTGGGGTTTTCTTGGCAAAGATATTACAGTGGTTTGCCATTTCCTCCTTTAGCACATTTTATAGATGAGGAAACTGAGGCAAACAGAGTCTCTAAGAGCCATGAAAAAAAACAAACCCGAAACTCAAAACATCATTTCAAGGAACATTTGCTCATCTTGTACTGCAATGCTATCTATAACATCATTATGAAAATAATTTTAACTTTTGCACCATCTGTGGCAGAGGAAAACACAGTAAGCCCCTCCATAATTAAATTAATAGTTTAAGTGTCAGTGGTTTCAATGCAAAGATAAATATAGGAGAGGATAGTGAAAAATACGTTGGAAAATATGGTTCAGAAGCAAAAAAAATGAGAGAGGCTCAAAACTTGAAGACTACAGAAGCTTCATGCTTATCCATATGGGCAGCTAGGCAGTACAGTGGCTAGGGGGCATGAGGGTCTGAGTTTTAATCCTGCCTCAAGCATTTACTGGTTGTTTGACCCCGGCCAAGTCATTTAACCTGTCTGCCTCAATTTCCTCAACTGTAAAATGGAGATAATAATAGGAGCATTCTCCCAGGGTTTCTGTGAGGATCAAATGAGATTATATTTGTAAAGTGCTCAGCACAATGCCTGGCATACAGCAGGCACTTAATAAATGCTTGTCTCCTTCTATCCTATATATCATGAATACTTTAAGAAAAGAGTTAAGAGATAGAGGACATAATGATCACCAAATAATAAAGAGAAAAGTGAAACTGATTATGTTAAAAGATAAGCAAGGGCCAACTATGGATGTGAGAATCACTTCTAGAGCAGCTATCTAGATCCTAACACTGACTCATTAAAGTAAAAGTAGAAATCAATATCCAATTAGACAAAGAATAAAAATGAGATGAAGTTATGGCATGCAATTAAGGCAACTAACCTACTTAATCAAGTTATTCATGTGGAAGCATGAAAAATGGATATAAGAAGAGCTATCACTACAGACTACCATTTCCCAAGGAAACTTTACTTATGTAAATCAATTGCCACAGCAAAGATATTTTTTTTTGTTTTTTTTTGTTTTTTGTTTTGCTAGGCAATGGGGTTAAGTGACTTGCCCAGGGTCACACAGCTAGTAAGTGTTATGTGTCTGAGGCCGCATTTGAACTCAGGTCCTCCTGAATCCAGGGCCGGTGCTCTATCCACTATGCCACTTAGCTGCCCTAGGAAAGAGATTTTTTTTAAAAGACCCTAGAAAATGCCTTGATCTCACTGTCAAGTGGCAAGACAATAAAAAAGGCAACATCAGTGGAGTCCAAACTTATTTCTAAGTTCTAACAGAAGAAGTTGGTGGAAGATTATGAGTAGTATCACTCCATAGAATACTGATTGAATAGAACTGGAGGGGAAAATAATTTTGGAGAAAGGGTAAAGAGACCTAACCAAGCAAAATCATCCCTCAAGATGAAACTGGAAAGAAGATAACATATGAAAAATGACGAGCTCTATAAAGATTTTTGTACCAATCTTTTTTCTCCATCATACCTCATTTGGATTTGAACATGAAAATCCCTGATGTACTATATGAGGAAACAGAAATGGTACCAAAAAAAAAAAATACAAGATGAGAAGAACAGTTGGACTTGACCAATTAGATGTCCTGTAGATATCTACAGGATGTCTGTGCTGGAGATGGCAAAATCTGGATGGCTTGATTCACAAGGTACCCTAAGCAGGAGAATATACTGAACTCCCAATGGGGTGACTGTTAAGGAAAAATCTTGGGTCTCATTATTGCCAACCAAAGTGAGGAGAGAACATGAATAACTACTGACCCATAAACCTACCTTCCCCTATCTACAAAATCTTTGGCAGAAAAATTTACACATGCATTACGGGCATCACGGACAAAGGGAGACCGGAAAAGTGTGTTGCCAATGACCTTCTATGGCGGACCCCACCTTTACTGCTGTACTACTGACTGAAAAGTGAAGAGAGTAGAAGATCCCACTGCGCATACTATCTTTTCTTAATCCTCATCCTTCTTGACCTCTCTTTTCTTTCTTGCTTTAATATTTTATTTTTCCCCAGTTACAAGTAAAAATGATTTTTAACATGTTTTCAAAACTTTGAGTTACAAATTCTCTCCCTTGCTCCCTTCCCAGCCCCCCAGTGAGAAGGCAAGCGATTCGATATAGGTTATACATGTATAAGTCATGCAAAACATATGCATATTAGTCATGCTGTGAAAGAAAATATAGACCAAAAAACTCAAGAAAAATAAAGTTAAAAAAATGTATGCTTCAATCTGTATTCAGACACCATCAGTTCTTTCTCTGGGGATAGATGGCATTTTTCATCCTAAGTCCTTCAGAGTTGTCTTGGATTGTTGTACTGCTGAGAATAGATAAGCCATTCACAGCTGATCATCCTATAGTATTGCTGTTACTTTGTATACAGTACATTTCACTTTGCATCAGTCGTGCAAGTCTTTCCAGGTTTTTCTGAGAGCATCCTGCTCATCAATTCTTACAGTACAACAGTATTCCATCCTAATCACACACCACAACTTGTTCAGCCATTCCCTAATTGATGGGCATCCCTCAATTTCTAATTCTTTGCCCCCAGAAAATAGCTGCTATAAATATTTTTGTACACATAGGTCCTTTTCCTTTTTATCTCTTTTGGGATACAGACCTAGTAGTGGTATTGGTAGGTCAAAGAGTGTGCAAGGTTTTATAGCCCTTTGGGCATAGTTCCAAATTGTTCCCCAGAATGGCTGAGTCAGTTCACAACTCCACCAACAGTCAATTAATGCTTCTTGACCTCTCTTGAAATTGTTTATCACCCTCTTCCTGGGGATAATCTCTCCTCTCTAAGTTCTTATGATGTTATTTTCTTTTAGTCCTCCTTATAACTGTCTGACCACTCATTCTCACTTCCCTTCCCTGGTTCTTCCACTATGTTAATTGCCACTAAGTGTAGGTGTCCCACACAGCTGTGTCCTGAGCTCTCTGCTCTTCTGCCTTACTTGGTGATCTCCTCAGCTCCCCTGGGTCCAGTTATCATCCCTCTGCTGAGCATTCCCAGATCTATATGTCAATATATCTAGTACATATATAGGTATAGATATCGATATCTATATATCTAGCACCTCTCCTGAGCCACGATACCACACCTCACCAATTGCCTTCTGGATATTGCACACTGGATGTCCCATAGGCATTTCAAACTGAACAAGTCCAAAATGGAACTCATTATCTTTCCCCACAAATGCATCCTCCCATTCACTCAAGCGCCCAAGCTCAGTGTCATCCGTGACTCACTTTCTCTCATTCAATATACTGAATCCATGGCCAAATGTTGCCATTTCTACCTTCACAACATCTCCTGTATCTGCTCTATTCTCTCTACTAACACAGTCAAAACCCTAGTTCAGGCATTCAGCACTTCTCACCTGGAGAACTACATTAGCTTTCGAATGAGCCTCCCTGCCTGAAGGCTCTCTCTCGCTCTCTCTCTCTCTCTCTCTCTCTCTCTCTCTCTCTCTCTCTCTCTCTCTCTCTCTCTCTCTCTCTCTCTCTCTCTCTCTCTCTTTTTTATTTTTAGGCAATTGGGGTTAAGTGACTTGCCCAGGGTCACACAGCTAGTAGGTGTCAAGTGTTTGGTCTAAGGCCGGATTTGAACTCAGTTCCTCCTGACTTCAGGGCCAGTGCTCTATCCACTGCGCCACCTAGCTACTCGAAAGTGATTTTTCTAAAGCATAGTTCTGACCACGGCACTGCCACCAGTAACTACCACTTCAGTGAACTCCAGTGATTCCCTATTGGCACCAGGATTAAATAGAAAATCCTCAGTTAGGCATTTCAAGACTTTTAGAACCAGGCCCCTTCCCACCTTTCTAGCCTCCTTCACACACTCTCCAATCCACTGGCCAAACCACTGGCCTTTCTGCTCTTCACACACCATATTCTGTCTCCCATATATGTGGCTGCAGGCATGGGCTGTCTACCATTCCCAGAATTCTCTTCCACCTTACTTAGACCTGTTCATTTCCCTGGCTTCCTTCAAGACTCAAGAAGGCTCAAATCCTGCTTTCCACAGGGGGGCTTTTCTGGTCCCTCCAACTACTAATGCCTTCCTCTCTTGGATTTCCTTCATCTGCTCTGTATATATCTTGCACATACCTAATTATTTCCTGGTCTCCCACATTTAGAATGGGAGCTCCCTGAGGGCAGAGATTGGTTTTGCCTTTCTTCATAACCTGAGCACTTATCACAGGTGAATAGTAAGTCAATTGAAGTCAACATAGATTTATGGATTTATCTCACCTACTATGAGGGAGACACATGCAAATGATTATGTTAAAAATGAGACATATTCAGAATAAATTGGAGAAAATCTCTAAGGAAAGCCACTAGCATTAAAGGGATTGGGAAAATTTTCTCACAGAAGAGAAACACTTAAGAAATTCTTTTTTGACAGGCCATTGACTTGGGCAAAGGACCAGAATTGGACATATGATTACATTGGTATGGGGATGGCATGGGGGTGAGGAAACTCCCTGAACCAATGCAGGCTGGTCCCCTCTCTGTAACTTCTAGTCTCGGGGTGCTGCCTAGGACATTCTGAGAGTTCAAATAACTTGTCCTGTGTCACACAGCCAGTATATGGGAGAGGCACAATTTGAACCCAAGTCTTCCTGGGGCCAGCCCTCTATCCTCTATACAATGCTGCCTCTTCGTAAAGGGACCTTGCCTCATAGAAAATAAAACTGAAAACAGAGTATGAGAGCTCGATGGAACCTTAGGACATATGTAACATCCCCTCTCCTCCAACTCACAATCATCCTCCTAAGTTGGGTCCTCTGGGGGTCGGTGACTGCTGTGTTCATGCTATATACAGAACATCAGAACTGGTAGACGCATTTCCCCATATGGAGAAGTCATAGATCCATCTAAGCACCAAATCCTACCCAGGGCCCTGTGCTCTGAACGAATACAAAAACTGCTATAAAACACCCCCTGCTCTCAAGAAGCTTACAGTCTACTGGGGGGACAGAACAGAGATGCGCTGGAGCCAACTCAAACCTGCTTGCGAGAGCCAACTGTTAAACTTTCAGTGTGAGCGTTTACACCTTGGAAATCTGCAAATTCTACAAATCAGGGCTTCATTTATCATTTTCTCGATTGTCTAGATTTTAAAAAGTAATGGGGAAAATGTTAATAATGTAGGTTAAACCTAAAAGTATGTTGTGCACACTTTTTGGGGTTTTTTGGAGAGCTGGTTGTTAAATATTTACCAGCATATTTCTGGATATGATGAACACACAAATAACTATAACACAAGTGCCAAGGAGAGGTCAGGGCAAAGGGCAAAGGGCAAAGACAGGGTACTGCTTATTTTAAGATGGCTGATAGGAGCTCTACCACACTTCAGTAGAGATTCCTCTCAAGAGAAGTCACTAATGTTTGATTGCAAAGGAACAGAAAAGGACAGACCTGTTTAGCGCCTGGTTTTTGTTCCATGGGGGTCATCGTCAGTGTCTTGGTCTCCTTCTCATATTGACAGTAGTATTTCACCCACGAGATTCCCAGAGCCCCTGGGACAAAAACAAAGGAAAAAACACCAATGAAACAATTCTCACCATAACTTCTAGGTCCTCTCCATGTCAGTTCTCACAGGATGCCTGAGCTCCAGCTAGAAGGGAGCCAGAGACCCTCTGGTCCATTCCCCTTGTTTTACAGAGGGGGAAACTGAGGCCCAGGGAGAGGAAAGGACTGCCCAACATCACGCATAAGATCCTAGGTCTAGAGCAGGAAGGGACCTCAGAGACCACCCAGTCCAACCCTTCATTTTACAAAGCAGGAAACTAAGGCCCAAGGTGGGGAAGGGACTTGCGCAAGAACTCACTGGTAGTAGGGGCAGAGCCTGGACTTGAAAACAGGTCCTCTGATTCTAAATCAAGTACTCATCCTATTGCACCATGGCACCTCCAGATCTGTTCAAGTTCATCACTCCTGTTCTGGCTAACTCCTTCTTCCCTTTGCCACTGGTCTGGACCCTATATTGACCAGTTGGACAAGCCACCGGCATCTACTCTTGAATCCCTTTGCCCTGCCCCAGTCCATGCCTCCCTCCAGCTCTGGGTCCTAGCCACCCTCTGCCTTCTTGCCTTCTAATTCCATGATTAACTATCCACCTTCTAACTCCATGGTTAACTATCCACCCTTCTTCACATTCTCAATATAAGAAGGTGCCCTCTCAACCTCCCTCACACCTCTGCTGCATCTCATCCCCCTCTCTCCAGGTACAGGGCCATCACCCACATTTAGGGCCAAGGTGCCTCTTGCCTGTACTATTGTAGCTGCCTCTGACTGGCTCCCCACCCCCACCCCCCGCTTCCAGTTTCCTCCAGGCTATTTCAAAGGCTTTCACACGGCTAGCCTCATCTGACCCTCACAGCCCTGGGACGGAGGCAAGCCAAGGCTTGCTATCCCTGTTTGACGTGGGGGAGACCAAGGCACGGAAAGCTTAGATGGCTTTTCCAGCATCACAAAGGGCATGAGTGGCAGAGTCAGAACCAAAAAGCATCATTTCATATCTCCTTTCTCTCCTATAATATGGGCCTGACAAAATCCAGCTCCCTTACATACTGGGGAATACATGTTTAGAAGCCAGGCATGTAACACACCTTCTCCAGAAGTGGAAGATACATTATTCTCTCTGTATCAGGAGTTTAAAAAAAATATCACACTGGGTTGTATCAGGAGATCTGGGTTCAAATCCTGGCTCTGTCACTTATAACATGAGTCTGGGTCTCAGTTTTCACTTAAAAACAAGCACTTCAGATTGGATGGCCTCCAAGATCGATTCCAGCTCGAAACCCTGGCAAATCGTGGGCTTACCTCTCTGGTTATTCCAAACAACATAATTTCGACAGTGACTGGACTAAAAGGGTATGGGGCATACGGTGAGAAGTTCCAGAGTGAAACACCACCCCCTCCCTCATGTAAGTGATTCCAGAAAATGAATTCATCCTATCTATTTAGGAGACTGGAAAACTAGGCATCATTTGCAATGTTCAGTCACTGAATTAATTATTCCCTGACACCAGTTAGCTACAACCAAACCATGATGCATTTTAATTAATTACAATGTTGGTGAAGTACTTTAAGATCTATTACACCACCAGTCTTCTCTAATCAGACTGTTTCCTCATTTGCGCAATGAGGGTGGTTGGGACTAGGCAATCATTAAGGTCCCTTCCAGTATGAACACTATATGTTCTCTCTCTTCCTCTCCCTCCTTCTCTCCTTCTTCTCCTTCTACCCATCTCTTTCACCATTTTCCTCTTTCCCTCCTTTTCCTCTTCTCCTCTCTTCCCTCTCTCTCCCTTTCACTTTCTCTCCTTTTCCCCTCCTCCTTTCTCTCCCTCTCCCCCTCCTCTCTTTGTTCCCCTCTCTCCCTCCCTTTCTTTCCCTCCCTCTTCCTCTCCCCATCTCTTCCACTGTAGCTCAAAACTCCTGAGCTCAAGTGATCCTCCAGCCTTGGCCTCTCTGCTATCTAGGATTACAAGTGTGTACCAACACAACTCAATGAACACTGAATGTTCGAAGGCTGTTTCTAGCTCTGAGAACTACGTTTTAGGCCCCTCCAGCTCTGACACTCTATGCTCTATGTTCTAAGGTCCCTTCTAGCTCACACATTGTATATCCCTTCTTTAACTCCAACTTTATTTCCAATTCCAAATTCTCTCCCTCCCCTAACCATGGAGAAAGCATAAAATAAATAAAATAAAACTCATTGCTAGCACATATAGTCAAACAAAACAAATTCCCTCATTAACCATGTCCAGAACAAATATGCCTCAGTCCGTACTCTGAGTCTGGAGGCAAAGAGCATCAAATATTGCACGTTCTGAGGC
Source organism: Phascolarctos cinereus (assembly GCF_003287225.1). Taxonomy (NCBI): domain Eukaryota; kingdom Metazoa; phylum Chordata; class Mammalia; order Diprotodontia; family Phascolarctidae; genus Phascolarctos; species Phascolarctos cinereus. The sequence goes on along the minus strand of NW_027556291.1, from coordinate 63,868,917 downwards.
CCTTTCCAACTCAACATTCTGTGCTCTATGTTCTAAGGCCCCTTCTAGTTCTACCAGTCTGTCAGAGAGGGCAAAAGGAATAAACCTGAAAGCAGTTTTCCAGCTGCAGGCCCCCATCGGTGTGCCCACATACATACATTTCTCTTGGGTATAGAGATAGCCCTCGATGGTTGGCTGCCCTGGGAGCTTGCACATCTGGGGGGCCTCCTTCATCCTCTTCTTGAGTTCTTCCATCTCCTCTCGGGTACTAGAAAAGTGATTTCTTGTCTGCCAAGACATGATCGCCAGGAATGAATGCAAAGCAAGCATTATATACCAGGACACAGTGAGAGTTGCATTAGATGGTAGCAGGTAGATTGACCAGATGGTCTGGAGTTACTACAGGGAGTGACTGACTGCATTTTCTTAGGAGACTGGAGGCAGGGGAGTATGAATCCAGAGAACCATAACCTATAATTAGGAGGTAAATGGGATTGTGGAAAAAAACACTGCACCATGATTCAGGAGACTCCTAGACACTGACATCTAGAGCTAGAAGGAACCTCAGAGGACATAGAGTCCAATCCTCTCGTTTTACAGAAGAGGAAACCAAGACCCAGGGAAAGGAAATGACTTGTCTAAGGTCATACATGGGATCCTAAGATCTAGAGCTGGCAGGGACCTCAGAGGCTGTTGAGTCCAAACCCCTCATTTTACAGAGGAGGAAAATGACTTTTCCAAGGTCACACAGGTATTAAGTGGCAGAGGGAAGGATTTCATTAATTAAGGTTCTCTGACTCAAGAGCCAGCACCGTTTCCATTGTCCTAAATCCAACTCTGCCCCTACTTCCTTGGATGACCTTGGGTAACTCAAGTAAGCATTTTGGCCCTCAGGCTTCTCATCTGTAAATAAGGTCGTTCCTGACCATTATTATTCTATGTATGAAAAAGCAGCATGCAGACACAGACCAGGCTGTTAGAACCCTGAAGGCACCCTTCTGGAAAGGGAGATCATCAAAAACAAAGGATTCAATATTTAGCAGATATACAGTCTGGCAAAGAACTTGGCTCTATCAGGATTGTACAGAACATCTAGAAGGCACATCTTGGCATCCCCGTTTCAGTGCTCTAGACCTGGAAAGGACTTCAGAGTCCCGTCTAGTACAGCCCTTTCACTTTATAAAGGAGGACACTGGGCCCCACGGAGGGTAAGTGACTTCTCCAAGGTCACATACGGGCAAGAGTCAGGATCTGAATGCAGGTCTTCTGGCTCTGGAATCACTGCTCTTTCTACCATACTACCACAGTGCCGACTGTAAAGCCTATGCTTCTATGAGGAAGGTAGTATTAAAGCATTATAATACCCATTTTACAGATGTGGAAACTGAAGCTCAGAGAGGTTAAGGGACTTGTCCATGGTCATATAGGCAGTTAAGTGGCAGAGTCGGGATTTGAACCCAGGTCCTCTGACTCTAGAGTCACTGTTCTTTTCTCTGTACTACTACATTGCCAGCTCTAAATCCTACGCTTCTATAAGGAAGGTAGAAGTATGATCATACTCATTTTACAGATGTGGAAACTGAAGCTCAGAGAGGTTAAGCGACTTGCCTAAGGCCATATGTGATAGAATCAGAACCTGAACCCAGGTCTTTGACCCCAAGACCACTGACTTACACACCCCACCACATTACAGGGCATCCACGTGTCAAGCCCAAAGTTCATGGCAGTTGACTCACCTAGAGGAAGTTCAGGATTTGTGACTATAGATCAATGGCCCCCAAGGCAAGGCCCACGTGATTCTGCTGTGGGTGAGCTGCTGGGTAATGGGGTTCAAGTGGCCCACACTGGAGTCCACCCAGCTGGGAGAGCAGGCCAGACAAGAACAGGAACCAATGAAGCTGGCTTATCTCAACTATCCTGTAACTGGGCCCCAGCAGGTTAGCTGGGCAATGTTCCCAAGAATGCAGCCACCCCTGCCGAGGCGGGAAGAGGGACAGACAAGGAAATGGAAACCCCCAGGGACAAACTCACATTTTGCAGACTGAGCTGGAGCTGCTGTTTGTAAGGGAGGAAATCCTGTGTTAGTTCTACTGTCAGATTGTTGGAAATGAAGAGACTGTGAAGAAAGGCCAAGACCTAGGGAGAATGGGCAAAAAAAGACTTTTTATGGCAGGTACCCTCCTCCCCACGTTCCGCCCCCCTCCCTTCATCAGATACAGGAAACAACTACCATTGGACAGTAAAGCTTTCAACTTGGCCCCTGGTGATCTATATAGCACATCTGCAACCATCACCCTTTCCCAGTTCAGCATCACAACAGTCAGACCAACACAAACACCTCCACCCTTGGCCACATGGCGGCAGGGCAATGAGTGAGGCTACCATCTGCTAGCAAATGCATTCCTTTCCTAGGGTCCTGTTTGTTGCTGAATCATAAAAGATGATCATTTGCTAGCATATGGAAGACTCTGTAAATTAATGAGAACTTTCAAGGCAACTGAACCCTTGTACAATCTTAAGCAAGTCACCTGATATCTCTGGATCTCAGTTTCTTCATTTGTCAGAGTATTGGGTAGGGCTGGGAAGGGCTGGTAACTCTGACTACAAGCATCCTATAATCTCAAGGTGCTAAAATATTGAATGAGGCTGAACCCTTACCTACAAGATGGTTGAGAGGTTATCTTCCCCCATTAGAATGCAATCTCCTAGAGGGCAGGACACTGTCTTCTTTGCCTGTATTTGTATCTCCAGGGCTCAGCATAGTGCTGAGCATATAGTTAAGTGCTTAATAAATGCTCTATCTACCTCTCTGTCTAGAGAAGAATAATACACAAATATTTGTGAAATTCACACAAAGTATCTCTTGGAATAAACTTCAGTTCAAATAAGGAAATGATTTCTAGCTAACAGGAGGGGGTATGATATAGTAGAAAGAAAATAGGACTAGGATTCAGGAATAAGAAGAAGAATAAGAATAAATAGCTAGAATTTATATAGCACTTCAAGGTTTGAAAAGCATTTTGTAAATATTATCTCACAATGACCCTGAGAAGCAAGTGGTACTCTTACCCCCATTTTACAGAGGAGGAAATTGAGGTAAACAAAAGTTAAGTAACTTATCCAGGGTCATGCTGCCAGTAAGTGTCTAAGGCAGGATTTGAACTTAGGTCTTTCTGAGTCCCACTCTATTTGCTGTGTCACCCAGTTCTGCCACTGATGCACTATCTGGCTTTGGGAGTTGAACTTAAGGCTCTCCTTCCCCGCTTCTGCCAGACTGTAGAGGAGGCCTTTCCAGGTTCCCTCGGCCATTAGCATCTTCCACCCCTCAAGTTACCTTGCACCCACTTCGTATGTCAGTCATCTGTAACTCTTTATTTATAAGCTGTCTCCTCCAGTCGAATGTAAGCTTCTGGAGGGCAGGCTTGCTTAGCATAATTGCTGCTGGATTGCCTTGGCACTGCACATGTGGAAAGGGCCTTATAGGTTGTTTAGTTCAATAGCCCTCATTTTACAGATGGGGAAACTGAGAACAGAGAACAACAGCAACTTGCCTAAGGTCATGAAAGAGCTTGCTAAGAGGTCCTTACCCACAAGCCTTAGCCCTGACACAAGACAACCACACCTTGGATTTGCTCGAGAGGCTGAGGTCTCCACTTTTCCATGAAATCTACGATCAGAACAGCAAAGAAAGAGATGGGACTTACGGGCTCCACGATATTGAACTTCTTGGTCTCCTGAACCTCCTGGATCTGGTACACATAGTCGAGAGATGACTCAAAGAAATTGTGTCTCTCTCTGTCCAACTGTAAGTCAGCCTACAGGAAAGGAAGCATGAAATGGAACAGAGGGTAAGCAAGGCAGTGCTTTGGGAGGCTGCCTGGGAGGAGAAGGCTGTTCTGCCAAGGGACCTGGCCGGGATGCCTGCTCAATCAGGAAAACACCAGCAGCTTTCACAGAAAGACCCTAGAAAACTGGAGATCAAAGAGTAGGGCAGATTAGATTGAACATTCCTAGGAAGCAAGGAACATTGTCTTACTCATCTCTGAATCCTCCAGCAGCTGGCATAGTCTAGCATATAATAGATTCTCAGGACTTGGACTACTTCCTGTGCCCTTTGGTCAGACCATTCCCTACACCTGGAATATCTTCCCTCCCCTTCTTCATAGCTATCATATAAACCCCACCTCAAATGCTACCTCTTCCAAAAACTGTGTTCCCCACCCCATCACCTCAGAACCTTCCCCTTCTGATCTCGCTTAACACTTTATCCTATGATCTCTGACACACTAATGTGATATTATATATTATAGTGTATATTATATAGTGTATAGTGCATTACAATGTATGTGTTTCATCCCCCTACTAGAATGGAAGCACCATAAAGATAGGGGCCATGTCTTACCTACACTTCCCAATGTCAGCCATACCCAGCAGGTGATTCTTAGTATTTCTTTGTTGACTAAAGCAATGAATAAATTATAGGGAGTTGACTAGCCAAGTTCTTTGATCAATTTGTTGAGCTTATCAGAGATGGGCCTCTGTATCTCATTGACTGAGGGTAAAAAAATTGATCAGCTTTGGCTATTTTAGATCAATTAGGGATGAACTGGTTGGCTCCGATTGCCATGGTTCTGAGCCAACTCTTTGTGCTAGCCTAGGAAAATGGCATGGGTAGCAGAGTTGGTCCTTTTTGGAGAGGAGGGCCAAGATTGGACCTGGTTCTGGTGGTGGAAGCCTACGGATGTCCAGCTTCCCTCCCCAACCCCCAGGGTGGCTAATGGCCAACTTGGGAAAGTTGCCTGTACTTTCATCCAGGAAGCTAGGAAGGAGAATTCATGAACACTAGGCTCCTGGATAGAAGAGGGCTTTTTTTCTGGACAATGCTGAGTTCTTAGACAGTTTAGAGACTCGGTCTTCTCAAAAGAAATGGGCAAGTTCCTGAATTCTAGAACCTAGCCTCTAGGGAGAAAAAAGGATACAAGACACCCAGACTTTTGAGTTATTCAGACACCGTTATCTCAGTGAAAGGAGCATTTAGCCTTTTTCTTTATTCTTCCCAAAGAAATCCAAAGTATTCTAAGTTGGGAGCCCTGTATGTATCACTGGGGAAAAGTTAGATTCACCAGAATTGCAAGGGGTTTCCCCTCTATCAACACCAAATTCACTTTGCTTACAAGGGAAGTCCAAACCACAGAGTAGTTTGGAGTCTGGAGGCCTAGGGCCCTGGGAGAAAGGCAGAACTCATCAGAGAGGAAGGGGAGTTGTATTTGTATTGTTTGTGTCAAGGGGTGTCCCATGCCCCTCAACCTCAATTAACGTAACAACGTTGTCTATGCCAGGGGTTGACCTGGGTCAATGCATAAATTTCAGGGGGTCTATGAATTTGGATGGGAAAAAAATTAAATCTTTATTTTCCCTAACCACTAACTGAAATTTAATGTTTTCCTTTAATTATTTAACAACATTATTCTGAGGTGTCCAAGACCCCCCCCCAAAAAAAGGTTTAGAACCACTGATCTACGCCCAGAAATCTTCATCAGGTGAGAATACCTTTGTGTTTGAGTTACAGGATCAGTCAAAAGTGTATCCTAGAGACAGAATAATTCCAAGACATCTCTACTGAGCCAAGCAAAGGTGTAAAGTAGGTACCAATTGAATGAAAGCAGACGATGCCACCCAGGAAATGCCTTGGGGTTGGCTGAAGAGCGAGCACCTGTCAGTCATCTTGTGGACCATGGATAAAACAGCAAGCCAGTTCAGAATCTGGCACTCCCATAGCAGTCTAGACTACATGAAGAGGAACTCCAGGTAAGTAGCTAAAGAGTATCTGTCTCTCTGCTCTGTAAACTTGAAAGGGTGACCAGATTTGGTTTTCCCATCAGCTGATGATGGCATCTGCACTGGGAGCCTGCACAGACTAGACGCACCAAGAGAAAGGCAGCTTTGGGACTGTATTCCACACCAGATCCTCAGAGCTCAACAAAGAGCTCCACCCATCATAAGGGGAACTCTCCACTCCTGGCAATTGGAAGTCCTTTTTGCCTTTGGCCATCAGTCATCTGCTTTCATTCATTCATGCCTAATTTACACCTTTCACTGACTGATTGGTTCATTAGAGGCATCTAGGAATTGTTCCCACCTTGTTTACACCCTTGATTGACGATTCTATGACTCAAAGAGGTGTATTCACCTGACAAAAGCATCTGAACGTAGATCAATCTTGTTACATTAATTAAGGTTGGAGAATGTGGTGCAGCCCTCTTACAATATGGGCTAACAAGTTGGTGTATGTGATTTTATGGTATGATGATATGTAATGGTATGGAATACCATTGTGCCATAAGCTAAATAATGAGCAGGATGCTCTCAGAAAAACCCAGAAAGACTTACATCAAGTGATACAAAGTGAAATGAGCAGAACCAGGAGAACATTGTATACAGTAACAGCAATATTGCATGATGATCAACTATGAATGACTTAGCTATTCTCAGCAATACGATGATCCAAGATAATTCTGAAGGACTTATGATGGAAAATGCTTTCCATCTCTAGAGAAAGAACAGATGGAGTCTGAATGCAGATCAAAGTACACTTTTTCTTCACTTTCTTTTTCTTTTTTTGTCTGTTTTCCTTCATAACATGACTAACATGGAAATAGGTTTTACAAGACCGCACATGTATAATCTACATCAAATTGCCTGCATTCTCAAGGAGGGGGGTAGGGAAGGGAGGAAGGGAGAGAATTTGGAACTCAAAATTTAAAAAGGAATGTTAAAAATTGTTTTTACCTGTAGTTGGGGAGTCTGCCTGCCTGAAGGCTCTCCCCACTCCCATCCATTCTCCATTCAGCTACCAACATTATTTTCCTATGTTGCTCCCCTACTCAATAAACTCCAGTGGCTCCTTATCACCTCCAGGATCAAATACAAAATTCCGCTCGGTGTTCAAAGCTCTCTATAAGTCATCCCCACCGACTTTTGCAGTCTCCTTATACCTTACTCCCCACCATGTACTCAATGACAAGGGCCTCCTGGCTGTTCCACAAACAAAATCCTCCATCTCTCCACTCTGGGCATTTTCTAAGGCTGCCCCCCATGCTTGGGATGCTCTTCCTCATCATCTCTACCTCCCAGCTTCCCTGGCTTCCTTTACATCCCATCTTTAACAAGAAGCCTTCCCCAACCCCTCTTAATTCTAGTGTGCTCCCTCTCTTAATTGTTTCCTGTTTATCTTGTTTATAGTTTGATTGCACACACTTATTTGTCACCTCTCCTATGAGATTTATAAGCTCCTCAGGGGCAGGGACTATCTTTTGCCTCTTTTCTATCCTTAACGCTTAGCACAGTGACTGGCACATAGGAGATACTTAATAAATGTTTATTGGTTGACTTATTGGATTTCTGACACATTCACATGTCAAAGTTCACACTGAAAATTTAATGACCACCTCTCTCCAGCCAGTTTGAGCTGGCAGCACTCCCCTGCTTCTCACCTAGACTCCACTTTGGATTCTCTGGATTTTTCCACAATGCCTCTTCATGTATACCTACCATCGCCCCTCTTCTGCTTTCAGCTCCCTTTTGTCTATCATCTTCCTCTTGAACGTAAGCTCCTTGAAGATGAAGACTTGCTTTCTTTTTGCTTATGTTTACAGTGCCTGGCACACACTAACTACTTAATACATATTATCTCTCTAGCTCTCTCTGAATCATCTGTCATCTATTTCTGTCCATCTGTCTATCTGTCCATCTATCTATCTCTATCCATCTATCTTTCTATCTATTTCTGTCTGTATATCTTGTCTAGCTATCTATACATCTTTCTATCTAATATGGGCTCAAGTTTGCCTTTGTCCATAATGGAGCTTTCCAGTGCACCTCTGAGCGCCCATAACAGAGAGGCAAAAGAGCATTTATTGAAGGAAGGCCCAAGACATCAGAACTCTCTGGGAATTGTGCTTGCATGTGAGATTGCAATAGGAGGCAGGGACTTCAAAAAGGGAGGCAGAAGTAAGCTAGGAGGGAGCTGCATGGAGAGGGGAGGTTGGAAAGTCAGATGCCTTCTGTCTCTATCCTTCCTTCACCCCTGTATCACATGACATTCCTTAGAATGGAAGTAGCCTGATGCTGAGGGATGTGGTCTACTGAGCAAGAGATGCTGTCATAGCAGCCAACACTCAAGCATGTTCAGCCTCTGAAACCCATAAAGGATGAAAGCCCTGTCGATTGCCCGGAACTGAAGGGAATCCAGCCCCAAAGGCTGCAATTGATCTTCATGCCAGCCAGCCACCATCACCACCACCACTTACATTTGTATATGGCTTTGAGGTCTGAAAAGTGCTTTTCATCTATTCTCTCATTTGATTTCACCACAGAGAACAAGTTAAAAGGACAAAGAGAAATGACCTCCAGTTTCCTCACCCCGTGCGCCATGTGCAAGAAGGGTTGTTTTCACATACCTGAATAAGTATTCCACTGTGAAAATCTCCACCTCCCCCCCCCACTTGATCTAAGAAGGTATTGTTTTCATTTGTGTGCAAGTTGGTGGCAAAGGAGGTCTTTAAAAAAGGACTCTGCTGCCCATTTATTTTCTAGGGTGAGTTATTATTCTGTTCTTTCTTAAATACCTTGTTATTTCATTTGTAGTCTTCATTTTGGTCTGGGAATAGACCATGTTTCACGGGTAGGGGGTCAGTCCATGATTTGAATAGCTAATTATCCAAAGCACTCTGTACTGAAACTGGGAAAAGCAGAAAGTGGTTTCTGAGCCAAGACTCTCAAGGGGTCTTCAGAGAACTCGTATTATATTTTATTATAGGTCCTTGTCCAGGATGTTCATGGACTGATTCAAGCTTCTTCCAACTCTAGGCAATCATTTCGCAGCAGCTTTTCCCCACCAGTGCAGAACTTTCTTCCCAGGCCAGGCGTGGTCTAACCATTGTAGCATTGTGTGGCCAAGTGTCATTGAAATTTTTGTTTGGTGTTAAAGTGTATTGTGTAATTGTGAGCACTGACGCAACACACTTGAAAATGGCATTCAACACTGCATATGTGTGCTGGGATGAATGCCCCGTGGCTATTCACATATTGGAGAACTGGCATGAATAGTCAATGGTCTCTAGTTATTGGAGAACTGGAGCTCCCTGGGGTCTGTTGGTTTGTGGGTACCTACTAACGAGGAGGAGGAGGACATCAGAAGGTCTTGACACCCCGCTCTAGACACTTGGGGGGATGTCAAGACCAGGAAGGAAGACCAAGTTCGAGCTGTAGCGATGGGAGCTAGCTCAAACAGTGAGGCACTTCATGATTCCCAAAGAGAACCAGATGACTAGTTCTTAAGTCCCCTACTGCAGACCAGGAGCTGGCAGATGAGTTTAAAGCCTGCATGATGAGAGAGAGGACTGGCTAAAGATGAAGACTATGTATGAATCCTGCTTTGAATATCTGCAGATGATCAGAGAATACAGAGAAGGGCTATGGTGAATCCCTTGATGCCCTCCAGTAGGAGAAACAAAAGGACTCCAACTCTGAATTAGAGTTGGACAGACTTCGGCAAAGGCTCCAAAACAGCACCCAAGGAGTAGATGGACATTGTGACATTGACTCACATGACCAGGGAAACCCAGACGAGAAACCCAATGATTACACCTAACTGGGCTACTTCTAATTGCCATGGCTACTTGTTTTGGTTTGGTTTTTGAGTGTTAAATAGTATTTTATTTTTTCCAATTACACGTAAAGATAATTTTCAACATTCATTTTTTATAGGGATTTTTGAGTTCCAAATTTTTCTCCCTCCCCTAGACAGCAAGCAGTCTGATACAGGTTATACATGTGCAATCACGTTAAACATACTTCCACATTAGTCATGTTGTGAAAGAACAATCAGAATAAAAGAGAAAAACCACCAAAAAAACAAAAAACAAAAAAAAATGGAAATAGTATGCTTCGATCTGCATTCAGACTCCATAGTTCTTTCTCTGGATGTGGATAGCATTTTCCATCTTAAGGCCTTTGGAGCTGTCTTAGATCATTGCACTGCTCAGAAGACCTAAGTCTATCAAAGTTGGTCATCTCATAGTGTTATTGTTAGCGTGTACAATGGTTCTGCTCACTTCACTTTGTATCAGTTCATATAAATATTTCCAGGTTTTTCTGTAATCTGTGCTCTGGCCACTTGTACCCAGCCAGTAGAGCTGGCTTTCCCAAAACCCTCAGAGTGCTGAGACACTGGGTGCCCACTGGAGCTGATTAGCGCATGTTTCCATGTGTCCTTTCTGTATGTACAATTGGTGCTTCTATCTGTAAATTAGTCCAAGGCTGCAAAAAGATTTAAGGAGGGTAGAACTGTGTTTCTGTTCCTAGAGATGTAAAACAAGAATAACTCATGACCTACACTTGCAATCCCCTAGGAAAGTTGTGGGTATCAGGGAGATGATGAACACCATAGCCCTGGTATGTCCAAATCCAGTAAACACCTCTGGAACATCAGTGGTAATTGAGACTAGATCAGTCTATGCTAAGTCCCAGCAGAGGACTGCCCACTATGAGAGGAGCTCAATACCTGCATGGCCTACAAATCCATGGCTGCTCTATGGAAACTTGGAGAAAGAGCACTGTCACAGTCCCCAGCACCAGCTCAAGGGTAAATCCAGACGTCTGGAAGGGACAGGATGAATGACCTTCAGAGGCCCATTCTACCTCTAGATCCTTCAATCTAGATCCTATGACCTGAAGTTTGACTTTAGGGACTCTTCAGTGCCTGAAGAGCAGAAGGCTCTCATCTAAGGATAAACAGTTCAGGTTTCTTCTTGCATGAGTAAGATCTGTCTCCATGGAATGGCGTGCACAGTCCCCTGGCCCTCTCTGAGGCAAGGGACCTTGCGAACCACGTGAAGGAACTGTCAGGCAGGGGCGCTATCATGGCATGCCACAGCCCCTCTAGCTCACCTCCAATGGCGCTACAAAAGATTATGCTATACGTGTGGCCCATAAGGCCTTGCGAAAAGATTCCTATAGTGCAGAAGCATACCACATCCTGGGCTCAAGAGGCGCCATCCTTGCTGCTCTACAGCCAGTGGGTTCAGTATTGGACCTCCATTGCTGAAGGAACAGATTCTCATGGCAGGGGAAGACATGGAAAGCAGAGCCTTGGTCTGCCCAAGCTGATGCTAACAGTTTGAATGTATGTCCTAAGGGTACAATTAAGAGTCAGACTAGGAGGGCTGTAATTGATTGGAACCTGGGGGAAATAACCAGGGAGACCCAGAACATGAGTTGTTACAGTGACTTCTGGGAAACAAAGAAAGGAGGCAGCTCTGAAGAGGAAGACAAGACACCCCAGTGTGGAAGATTTAGGTTCAGGTCCCCACACATAGTCATGCTAACTACGTGATCCAGGCAGATCATTTTGTCTTTCTGGGCCTCAATTTCCTCATCCACAAAATGAGGGGTCTGAACTAACGGCTCTTCCTTCCAGTACTGGCATTTTCTGAAGCAGCTGATGGTGCAATGGATAGAACACTAGACCCGGAGCAAGGAAATTGCTGTTGTTCAGTCATGTCTCACTCTCCGTGACCCCATTTGGGGTTTTCTTGGCAGAGCTACTGTAGTGGTTCACCATTACCTTTTCCAGCTTGTTTTACAGATGAGGAAACTGAGGTAAACAGGGTGAAGTGACTTGCCCAGAGTCACACAGCTAGTAAGTGTCTGAGGCCTGATTTGAACTTAGGTCTTCCTGACTCCAGGTCAGCCACTCTATCCACTGCCAATGCCACCTAGCTGCCTAAGAGTTCAAATCTAGCCTTGGGCACTTACTAGATGGGTGACCCTGGGCTTAACTGCCGTCTGCCTCAATTTCCTCAACTGTAAAATGTGGATAAGAATAGCACCTACCTACTTCTCAAGTTGTTGTGATGATCAAATGAGATCATATTTTTAAAGCTCTTAGCACACTGCCTGGGCACATTGTAGGTGCTTAATAAATGCTTGCTTCCTTTCTCCTCTCCTTTCCTCCCTCTCTTCCTTCCTTCCATTCCAAGGTCCTTCTCAACTCTGATAGCCCAAGCTCTTAGGCCCTTCTCAGCTCTGATATTCCACAACTGGATGTACTATGATTCCCACCATCATTTCCACACTGGTTCTAATCACAAAATTTTACAAACCAACCAGAGATGGGGCATTCTCAGACCGGATATTTTTTAAGGCAATTGGGGTTAAGTGACTTGCCCAGGGTCACACAGCTAGTAAGTGTCAAGTGTTTGGTCTGAGGCTGGATTTGAACTCAGGTCCTTCTGACTCCAGAGCCGGTACTCTATCCACCGTGCCACCTAGCTGCTCCGAAATGGGGCATTCTCAAAGAAGGCCATGTGGTGGCCAGGAAGGCAAGGGAGAGAACACAAGATGACTAAAAAAAGCAGAGGCCAGCTCCCAGGCCACGAATCTCTAGCCATGCTATTTCCACCCAGGCATGTGCCCCTACCTCAGACAGGTGCAGCCTGGAACATTACCAAATTCCAAGGTGGAGCCAGAGGGAAGGGCCCGCATTCCACACATACCTCCTGGAGCTGGGATTCTTTCTTCTTGGAAGACAGATGCAAGTGGCGATCCAGCAAAGAATAAAACCGCTCACTGTCCTTCTCAAATTTTTTCTTCCGTTCCTGGAGGCAGAAAAGATGAGAGGCACAGAATCATCCCAAGAAGGGGGAACTTTCTACACCTAACCCTTAATAGGCATGGATAGCTTAAATTTACGTAACAATACCACAAGAGATTTAGGGCTTACAATGCAATTCATACATTAACTCATTAGAGATTCAAAACAACCCCGGGAGATGGGTGCCTTTATTTTCCCCATTTTACAAGTGAGGAAACTGAGGCTGAGAGAGGTTAAGTGACTTGCCTAGGGTCACACAGCTGCTAAATGTCTAAGGCAAGACCGAAATCCAAGTCTTTCAGATTCCACACCCAGTAATCTACCCAATCAGTTAATAGAAAAGCATTTATTAAGTGCCTACTATAGGTCAGGCACTTTGCTAAGTGCTGGGGATACAAAGGAAGGTAAAAGACAGCCCCTGCCCTCTGAAAAAGAGTCCAAAGCAAGCATCCCCTCCATCTACCTAAGGTTTCGTTTTTTTTCCAAACTTGACCTTGAATGGTGCAGCCCCACGGAGAACACCCTCTTGAGTAGCACTGGGGATTATACAATTTAGATCAGAGAAGGGGCTCTAGGTTTGTTCAGTTTTATTGGAGATTTAACCCTGGTTACCTGTGCCTCCATCTTACAACCATCAGTCTGTGCCTTGGATTGGCCTTGCTCACAGAGCAAAAGGACCAGAGGGGATGTGACCCGGTACCTCTGGAACTCTAGAGGTCTCAAGGTCATTTTGCCAAAGTGGAAGGGTGTCAGACCCACCATCACTGAGTGAGCTTTGGTGAGAAGCACTTGGAGATGTCTGCCATTAACAGGACCAACTGGAGCTTGTGTCTACACTAGGGACTTCTGCTGTATCTGTGGACCCACTGGAACTTCTGTCTACACTAGGGTTTTTTACCGTATCCATGTTTTGCTCTGTCAAAAGGGGCTGAGAGCCAGAGTCAGAGTCCTGAGTCTTTCATCTTATAACTGACTATTAGATACCTTGAGTCAAATCTCACTTGGGAATAATGCTAGATTTCTTCCCCACTTTTGCCCACTTGCAGAAGGAGTGGTAATAGGAAAGTACAAAAAAAAAATCAAACTGTCTTTCCTGTAATTCCCAGGTTCAAAGCATGCCAATACATTGTGTGGGGGTGGCCCTGGTCTAGGAGAAGCTGTGGGTGCACAGCCACGTGATATATTTTTGTTATGTATTATTTATTCCTTTTATTGAGTCTATAGAAATGAGTAAATAGTATCCAAGCATGACTGTGTATTCGTATGGGCAGCTGGCTTCATTATGTTAAGGTCACATGATTAGAGCTCAGTGAGCTAGCAGATTCAGAGAAGCAATGGGGTTTCCAGTAGGTGGAGCCCAAAGCTATTCTGTTTGGCATAATCCACACTAACCACGCTCGTTGGAATAAAACAACGAGTGCATAAAGTCAAAGACAGAAAAGTGTGCCCATCATAGAGAGCTCTGCACATTCCCCCTCCACCCCCAATTCCCCTCAGCAGGGTAGAGTACAGAACCAATAGGAAGGATATGAGCCTCAGCCAGAGGCCTGAGCCTTTTTCAATAGGGCCAGTAGAGTGGCTAACAGCACCACCTGGTGGTCAGATAAATGAAAACCAATAAAACAGCTGGTGTTGAAGAAAGAGCCGTGGATTGAGAGACGAGAGGCTCCGGGTTCAAATTCTGATTTCATTACTTATTACCTGTACAACCTTGGGCAAGTTGTTTTATCCTCCAGGGTGTCAGTTTCCTCACCTGTAAAATGGAAGGGTTTGGACTAGATGACCACTGAGGTCTGTCCTAGCTCTAAACGTAAGATCCTATGAGTGAGTGACCTTGTGCAAGTTGTGAAATCTCCCTGGGTCCTTAGTTTCTTCATGGGGGGGGGGGGAGAGAACAGGATGTAAACTAGATGGCCTCTAAGTTCCCTTTCAGCTGTAAATCTATGATCCTATGACTAAATGATCTCCAAGGTCCCTTTCAGTTCTAAATCCTGTGATTCTTGAGTAAATTAACAGTCTGACATTGAAGGATTTGTCTAGAATTTCTTTGGATAGTCCATTAATAAGGAAAATGTTCCTGAGGCAATAGGAAGCTACCTCCCAGATGGATTCATTCTTTAATGTTTGCTAAGCAGGTCACTAAATAGGACTTAGAGGGAGAGGGGACTTCTTAAAAGTGAGGAAACTGACATGAAGAGAATGGGAGTGACTCACCCAGGGTCATATGGCCATCTGAGTCTCAGAGCCCAAACTACAGTCCAAGTCTGTGACTTGAACCTCAGTGTACAGCTGTAACACGCCCACATGTAGAGGCAGGGGGCCAGTCCTCTCAGTCACAGCCCTTCCTGTAGGAACACAGGACCCACACCCCAATACAGCTCCACGGCTGGCCCCGCCTTGCACTGCCAGCACCTCCACCTCAGCTCCCACACTCCCCCAGCCATAAACGGCTCGGCTTTCCATGAGGTCAGGCCTCGAGGGAAGCCTCTAAACAGTTCTAATCACTTGCTTCCCTCCACAGACAGAGGCCTGGCCACTTCTACTCTGCCCTGGAATCGTTCCTCACTGGCCAGCATATGCTCCCCCCCCCCACCTAATACTCTTCCAGTCCCAGGGATGCTGAACCTCTGGCTGCCAAAGAGCGAATCCCTTTCCTTGAACCCAGCTGTCCCCTCTCCCATGTGCTCATCCACCTCGTCCCACTCCACTAACGTCCTGACCCAGATCTGCCCGCCAGCAGTGCTTCCCGGGCCAGTACTGACTCACTGCTCCAGCTGGGGAGTTGGAATGCCACTTCCAGGCCCTCCTCCCACCATCCCTCAACAACTTCTCCTCCTCTGAGGGTCACACTATCCAAATTTATCACCCATTCTAGATCATGGTGGCCGTTATCTATCAGCTCCCAGGACATTTTCCCTCCTTCTTCACTGAGTTTAGTGGTTGGCTCACAATCTTCCTTCCTCGCTACCCTCTCAGCAGCAGACTTCAACATATATATTATATTATATGAGGCAGCTCATGCACCGTGGAGAGAGCATGCGACTTGGGAGTCAGGAAGACTGGAGTTCAGATCCAATCTCAGACACTTGCAAGTTGTGTGATCCTGGCCAAGTCACCTCATCTCAGCCTCAGTTTCTCATCTGTAGAATGGGGATAATAACAGCACCCACCTCACAGGGTTATGAGGATCAAACGAGTTAACACATGAAACGCATTTTACAATGTAATAACTATGCTCCCTCAAATACCTCATTCCCCATTTCTCATTCCACCCAATTCCCATGCCTATTCCTCCTCCACCTCACCTCAACTACACAGAGATAACCCTCTCCCTTCACATCTTGCCATTAGCCACAAGTATTCCACCCCCATGCTCATGAACTCACAAATTCCTTTATCTGAACATAATCTTATATCATTCCAACTTCCCCTATGCCTCAAAAACTCCAACCTTATTCTCTGTCCTCATCAGGACCTCCAGCCTTCAGTTCTTTTTCCTGCTCTAGGCATATCCTACTCCCTTCCCAATCTCAACCCCTCATTGAACCTCATCCACTCCACTCTCTCCTCTAGTCATGAGTCCCTTGACCCCTTGTTCAATTACCAATCAGGCTTTGCCAAATCTCAGTCCTAGATCACTCTCATCATCTGCCTTCTTTGCTACTATTCACATGCTGCTGAGGAGAGCTAGAAGTCATAAATCCATCCTGTCTAGGTCTACTAAAAATTTATATGATCCAACCTCAACTGGGTAGTCACTGTAGTAAGGCAATCTTTCTACTCCTGCCCTAATCAAGTGTATATTTCACTCACCACAGTGGCTGCTCCCAATCTCATCTCTCTGTAAGCCTGCCACGGCACCCCCTCTGCCCACTCTTTCAGCAGACAACCTTGCATCATACTTCACTGAAAAAATGGAGGCTGTCAGCCAAGATACCTCTTTTCTCCTTCTCCTCATTTTATATCCCTCTGACATCATTTCCTACTATCTCCTTCCCAAGGCTAACTCCAACCCCTCTATATGTCCCCTTGCTCTCCCATCCATCCCCATCTTCTCCAGAAGACTGCCCCCCACCATCATCCTCTCCTCCCTCTCTGTCTCTCCCTCTTTGCCCCCTCTCCCCCCCCTCCTTCACTGAGACCTACATACATGCCCACATCTCCCCCATCCTCAAAAAACCTTCACTTAACCCTACCAAACCCACAGCTACTTCCTATGTCTCTCCTCCCCTTTTCTACTAAACTCCTTAAAAGCCATCCATACTCTGGGCCTCTACTTCCCCTCTTCTGAACCCACTACAACCCAGCTTTTAATCTTTTCAACTGAAACTGCTCTTTCCTACACTTATCCATGATCTCTGAATCACTAAATCTAATGGCCTTTTTTCTTTTTTTTTCTTTTTTTTTTTTAGGCAATTGGGGTTAAGTGACTCGCCCAGGGTCACACAGCTAGTGAGTGTCAAGTGTTTGGTCTGAGGCTGGATTCTAACGGCCTTTTTTCAATCTAGATGCTTTCTGACCTCTCTAGTCTCTGGATTCTCTCTCCTACCTATCTGAATACTCCTCAATTTTTCTTTGCTGCGTCTTTGTCCTTACTGGGCCACCTAACTGTGAGTCTCCCCTGAGGTTCTGCCCTGGGCCCTTTTCTCTCTACACTGTCTCATGTGGCGAGCTCATCAGCTCCCCTGTGTTCAGTGACCATGTGAATGCAGATGCTTGCCAGATTCATGTGCCCAGCTCTAAACTCTCTCATAAGCTCTAGGCCTGCAACTCCAACTGCCCATTAGGACACGTGGAACTAGATGCCCCACGGGCATCTCAAACTCAACATGTCCAAAGCTGAAATCATTGTCATTCCTCCCACACCCTCCCCTCTTTCTAATGTCTCCATTGCTATTGAGACCCCTGCCACTCTTCCAGTTACCCAGGCTCCAAATCTAAGGGTCTTCTTTAACACCTCATTCTCTCAGCCCAGATCCAAATCTTGTCATTTCCACCTTCTCTCCACTCACATAGCTACGCACTCGAAATCAGGGCCTTCTCACCCCTTGCCTGGATTATTGCAATAGCCTCCGAATTAATCTCCTTGCCCCAAGTCATTCCCTATTCTAGTCCACCCTCCACACAGCTAACAAAGTGTTCTTCCTAAAGCATAAATCTGACTATGTCAGCCCCCTCCTCAATAAATCCCCCCTATACCCTTGAGGATCAAATATTCAAGTCCCCTGTTAGGCCCTCCATGACGTAGCCCCTCCTACCTTTCAAGTCTTCTTGCAGGTCATTCTCTTCCATAGCCCCTACAATTCAGCGGCCCTGGCCAATTTGCTGCTCCTTGCCCACAGTGCCCCATCTCCCAAGTTCCTGACTGTCCACAAGCTTGGAATGTTCTCCTCTTACACCTCCACCTCCTGGCTTCCTTGAGGCCTCAGCTTGAATCCCACCTTTTGCCTTCCCAGGTTCCCCTTAGTGTTAATGCCTTCTCCTCTCTGGTTCCTTCCCCTTTACTTCAGTGTCATGAAAGAAAAGGATGATGGAGAGTGTCAAATATTACAGAGTCATAAAGCATCTGGACTGAGAGAAGGATATGGATCTGCTTATGTCTGTGTTGTCTTCCAGGATCAGAACGGAAGCTCCCTGAGGGCAGCCACTGTGTTTGTATCCTTCGCACCTGGGACAGTGACTGGCATGTAATCAGTTGATAAATGACTGCTGGTTGATAGACTGAGGCTAGCCTTTCCACCACACTACAGCTGCCTTTCCAAGTCACAATGACAGAATGAACACTGAAATGTAAGCTACAAAGCCCCTAGAAGAGTATGGAGATCTCTGGGCTATGGTGTGGTAAAATATTGCTCCCTCCTGTCAAATTCAAACTTTAATTAAGCTATCAGCTGCTCTCTAGTAATGAAAAGCCTACAGCTGTCACACTACCACTAAGCTTTCTCATTCGTTACAAAGCCATGCTGAGAACTCTAGTGAAACCACTGGTCACCACTAAGCAGGACGGAGCAGAGAGCCTGCTGCGGGGTAGGGAGGCGAAAGGAAGCGAGGACTTGGCCCCATGATCCCTGCTCTTCTGCTCACCTCCCTCCTTCACAAGAGTTCCCCTCATAGTGCCTGGTTGAACACCTTCAGCACAAATCTTAGGATTTTATGAAGTCATGCTTTCAGGAAGGTAGTTATTAATAACTCAGCTTAAAGTCAATCTCCTGTAGATGGGGCCATTTTCCTAATAAATCAGTTGTCCATAGGAATTTAAGATAAACTGTCCAAATCAGATAGTTAATTTATTCCTCTGCTTTTCTTTTTAAAATAAAAAAGTAACACAGTCCTGCCTCCTGCCTCCAGCTCCATAAGGTATTATTTGTCCTATTTTACAAATGAGATAATTGAGGCCAAGAAAGTGAATGAATGAATGAATGAATGAATGAATGTATGACTAGCCCTGTACCTTTGCACAATAGGCAAGGATATGTCCCTGAAGAAATGAAACCTCAGAAGCTCAGGACTGTAAGGGCTAGAAGAGGCCATGCTGCCCAATGAAGATGTAACTCTCTTCAACATTTATTCACATCAATGCAAAACACTAATTAGAATGCTACCAAACAGATCACAGCAAGTAGAATATTTTTAAACTAACAAAAAGGAAAAAAATCCAACATGACCAAGGAGGACTAATGAATGGAATGCAAAGATTGTTTTCCTGGTATTAAGCCATCCATCTGAGAAATCTTATCAAGATTTTAAAAAAAGAGTAAAGAGTCACATGATCACATCATTAGATAGAGAGAAAGCCTTTGTGCTAAGAAATTTAAAGGTATAGGAGTATACCTCAGTTTCCTCATCTATAAAATGAGTGGGCTAGACTGGATGGCCTCGAAGCTCTTCCAGCTGGAGACCTATATGTGACCTTAGACAAGTCACTTCCCCTCCCTGGGCCACGCTTTCCTCCCCCTCCATAAAATAAAGCAGTTAGACTATCTGGCCTCTGAGGGCTCTTCTAAATCTCCTATGACCTACATTAGAAGGAGCTTTTCATAAAAAATGGTCCTAACAATTAGCCTCCCAAGGCTTGCTAAAATGGCTAATGACGATGCGATTCTGGTGAGTCACGTGGGCACACGTGGCACTGCCCGAAGGTTTCCCAAAGACGGCCTGATCTTGAGCAGGAAAGTGACTCCAAGAGGGCCTCAGGTTGGGTTTTTTCCTCGCTGCCACTCACTGAAGACAAGGGATCCGCTGGAGAAGGACGGACTTGGGAGCTCCCCAGCTGGCGTCCCAGGAGGTAATTTAGGTTTCTGCGCTCAGGCTTAAAATATAGCTATGACAGGCTCCTGGCTGGGGATGGAATGCACCAGACACAAGCTGGCAAGAATGGATTTCTTTGGTGTCTTCCAGATCGAATCATAAGAACTTTTCAATTGAAAAGAACTAGGGAGGGACAAAACTGCCCGTAGTAAGTCTATCTCCCAAGCCAGACACCAACAAAAGTCAGTTTAAATGAAAGCTCAAGGAAGACCGTGGTTGAGACATCCAGAAGATCGCAGGAGTCTCCACATAAATACCCAACGTTTAGGCAATAAGGAAACTTGAGCTCATAGATAACTCCGAGCCTTGGGACCAGAATATGGCTCTGGCTGAGTGGGCCTTATTCGAAAGGATCAAGACATAGGAAAGAGGGTGCTGTGGGGAGGACTGCAAGCAAGGAGGGTGCACTGGGGTGAAGAGATCCAATAACCAGAGCGGGAGCACCACAGACAGCATTTGGAGGAAGATGAATGGTGGGGAAAGCAGCAATTTGGTCTCTGGGTTTTCATGACGCTAATTTCTCTGGGTCCCCCACCTACATGTCTGACCATTCCCTTTAAGGCCCCTTGACTGAATCATCATCCATCACTTATGTCCTAATTGTGGGTGGCCCCTAGGACTCTGGAGGGGCCCTCTTCTCGACGTCTCCCTCTACATCACACCCTCGTTGCCCCTCACCTAAACTATTGCAATAACTGGATTCTTTGGTCTCCCTGTATCCAGTCTCTCCCCTCTCCAATTAACTTCCACACAAATGTCAAAAAATATATCCTTAAAGTCTAAGACTCCCCTATGATTGAGAAACTCTTGCCTCTAGGATAAAATTGAAAATTCTGTTCCACTTTGACAGACCCTCACAATCTGACTTTAACCTACACCTTTCTAGAATTATTACACATTACTTTTCTTCAAACACCTGATGTTCCAGCCAAACTTTCTGTTCCCCTTACTGCTATTCTATCTCCCAACTCCAAGCCTTTGCATACGCTATCCCCCTATGCCTACAATGCACTTTGTCTTCCTTCACCTCTATCTCACGGACTCCCCGACTTCCTTTAAAGTTCAGCTCAACATCCATCAAGTACAGGAAGCTCATCCTGATCCCTGAAATTGTTAACGCCCTGCACTCCACCCAGAAATTACCTGGTATATATTTTGTGCTCACATGTTGCTTCCCCCATAGTAGGATGTAAGGTCTCCAAGGACAGGCAAGGTTTCACTTTTGGCTCTGTATCATCAGTGCCTAACACAGATCATCACAGTGTTCATCACAGCATAATGAATACAGGCCATCTTGACAGAAAGAGGAAATGGAGGAAGATTTCAGGAAGCAGAATACAAGAGATGCAAAAACTATCATTGATTTGGGAAGTGAATAGCTGGCCAGGAAGATGATGTCTGGGGTAGCAGGGTTTAGATTTCTGGATCCTATCATAGGAATGACCAGCTCTTCACCAGGGAGGTTATGAATGGTCTTGCAAATCTCCTAGAAAGGGCTTCTGACTAAAATAATGGGGAAGGGATAAAATTGATGGAATGAGAGTAGAGAAAATGAAGGAAGTTGTTGTTGTTTTTCAGTCGTTTCAGTTGTGTCCAACTCTTCGTGACCCCATTTGGGGTTTTCTTGGCCAAGAATGGTTTGCCATTTCCTTCTCTAGCTCATTTTACAGATAAGGAAATGGAGGCAAATAGGGTAAAGTGACTTGCCCAGGGTCACACAGCTAGTAAGTGTCTGAGGCCAGACTGGATCTCAGAAAGATGAGTCTTCTTGACTCCAGGGCTGGCACTTTATCCACTGCAGTGCCACTGAGCAGCCCAAAATGAAGGAAGAAGAGTTGCCAA
Source organism: Phascolarctos cinereus (assembly GCF_003287225.1). Classification (NCBI taxonomy): domain Eukaryota; kingdom Metazoa; phylum Chordata; class Mammalia; order Diprotodontia; family Phascolarctidae; genus Phascolarctos; species Phascolarctos cinereus. The sequence goes on along the minus strand of NW_027556291.1, from coordinate 63,847,133 downwards.
TGAGACACCCAGCAAAAGTTCATAAGAGACAAAATTTAAGAAAGGAAAGGAGCCAGTAGTAGAACTTGTGATCTCAAGTGTCTAAGCCCAACCATCCAAAGCTTACACAACAAACAGTAAGATCTAGAGGTCCTAAAAGAAATCTATCCTCGCAGAGAACACCAAGTCTTGGCTGGACGAAAGGCCATACCTGAAATATGGCTGTGCAGAAACAAGACAGGTTAAGGTGGGATCACATTATTTATTAAAATGACATACTCTTGTGAGAAAACTGGGGAAATGGGAGGAAGCACAGTGGGGAGAAGCTGGTTAAAGGTGAATGAAAGGAGAAACAGTAGTAATTTTTCCCCCATTGTAGTAAACTACAGACCATCTGGGCAGAAAGAGGAAATAGATGAGTGCATAGGAAACAGATCACAAGTCTGGCACAGAGAGAGGTAGGGTGTGACAGTGACAGGGGCCTTCAATTCTCCAGATGGAGAACATGGAGCCCTCTCTCTGCCAAAAGCAGAAAAGCTAATACCTTCTTATGGATAATCTCATACTTCAGAATGCACATGGAGAAACTAAGAAGCGGAAAATATTTTATAGATCTGAGTCTCACTAACGAGGAAGAACTAGAAATGATAGGAACCTGGGAGGAAGGAACTGCTCCATTCCAGAGTTTGCGATGATAGCAGAGGAGAGGAAATCTGGGCACAGTCTGACACAGACCCTAGATTTGAGATAAGCAGATTTCAAAGGGTTCAGAGAAAGGCTAGGGAGGATCCCACCACCCAGAATTCTGTATGGAAGCTAGCCCAGGAGGAATGGGAGACTCGCAGAAATGAACATTCTAAAAACACAAAAGGAAATCATTTTGATGAGGAAAAAAGAGTCCCCTGGAGAGACTGATGAGGGGAATCACTGGGCACCTTAGATTCAAAAAAAGATACGGGTGGGAGATGGCAGCAAGGGTGGGGAGCAGGATGAACGGGAAGGCATTGCCAGATACTCGAAGAACAGCACAGAGAATTCAGAAATTGTAAAAGAAGAACCAAGGCCTGGTGACGAAAGCTCAGAACAACAGAAAGGAGGGTTTTTAAATTCTGTTTAGAAAAAAAGGAAGATCAAAGATACAACATTAATCTGACAACAGAGAGAGGCCATGGTGGCTCAGCCCTGACTCTGCTGGGTTTTACTCTTCCAAGGAGAACAGCCTTTGGCCAGGAGAGGACAGAAGGAAACTTGCTTAAAAGGAGCTGATAGTCAAGATAAATTGAGAGAAAGCACGGGAAGGACACCCTGGATAGGTTCATGGCATCCGGTCCAAATGACCTATGACCCAGAGTGCTCAAAGAATTTGCAGCTGTGATGCTGAGCAAGAGCGGGCAGAATGGGAGGGGGACCACAGGGCTGCAGATAGGAAAATGTTTCTTTTTCAAAACAGGGAACAAAAGAGAGGCTGCAAACTCGGGATGCCACTGAGCCTGACTTCAATTTCAGGGGAAGTTCAATAACAGATCATTAAAAAGCGGTTGGGGAAGAGCTGGAAAGGGAAGCAGAAACTGCAAAGAGCCAGCCAAGCTTCATCAAAAACAGGCCATGCCAAGCTCAAGTCATTTCCTTTTTTTACTGGTTACTAAGCCAGTCGGGGAAAGTTGGTGATCTGGTTTACCTAGATTTTAATGAACTATTTGAAAAGGTACCTCAAATTATTCTGGTGAAAAAGATGGAGAAAAATAGGTTAGATCAGGGGTGGGGAACTTGTGGCCTCCAGGCCACATGTGGTCCTCTAAGTCCTCAAGTGCAGCCCTTTGACTGAATCCAAATTTCATAGAACAAATCTCCTTCATAAAAAGGATTTGTTCTGTACAACTTGGACTCAGTCAAAAGGCCACAACCAAGGATCTAGGAGGCCAAATGTGGCCTCGAGGCCACAGGTTCCCCACCCCTGGGTTAGATGCTAGTATACTTAGCCAGATCTAGAACTGGGTGCATGATCATTCGTGGTTCCATGTCCATTTGGCAGAAGGTCTCCAGAGGACAGCCCCAGCGATCTGTTCCTGGCCCTGGGATGTCAAGTATCTTCGTTATTGGCTTATTTATATAAAGGCACTGATGGCACCCTTATCGATGTGCAGATGATACCAAGCTGGGAGGGTGAGCTAACCCACTGGATCAGATGAGTCAAACATGCAACCCATGATACTCCCAAGTGAAGCTTAAGGCAGATAAAAATATAACTGGGAAACATTCTGTAAATGAAAATACAACAGAACATAGACGATGTTGATATGTGGTTTTCTAAGTCAATATGCTGCCAGTTTAGTGGCCCCATTTCTATTTGAGTTTGACACTGAACTGGGATGACAGGGCCAGCATCCGAGCAGAACTTGACAGGCTAGGACACTGGGCTGAATCTAACAAAATCAATTTTAATAGGAATAAATGTCAAGTTCTTACACTTGGGCTGAGAAAATCAACTTCACAAGTACAAGACCTGGCTAGACAATGGTGTGTCGGATAATGATGCGAATGGAGGGTTTAGTAGACTGCAAGCACAATGTTAGTCAGTGTTGTGTGTTAGCCCAAAAACTACTAAGAAAATCTTGGCCTGTGCTAAGAGAGGGCTAGCCTCCTGAAATAAAATGGGGCGATATCCCACTGTGCTTTTCGCTGATCTGACAGCAGCTGGAGTACTGGGCTCTCTTCTGGACACCATGGTTTAGAAAGGGCATTGAGGACACTCCCAGGCCTGACATCATGTGTTCTAAGGCCCCTCCTAGCTCTGACATTGTTCTAAGGCCCCAAACAGGTCTAACATTTTGTATTCTAAGGTCCCTCCCAACTCTTGCATTCTGTGTTCTAAGGCCCCTATCAGCTCTTGTCATTCTAGGCTCTAAGGGCCCTCCCAGCTCTGACATTCTAGGTTCAAAGGCCCCTCCCAGCCCTGGCATTCTGGGTTCAAAGGCCCCTCCTGGCCCTGGCATTCTGGGTTCAAAGGCCCCTCCCAGCCCTGGCATTCTGGGTTCAAAGGCCCCTCCCGGCCCTGGCATTCTGGGTTCAAAGGCCCCTCCTGGCCCTGACATTCTGGGTTCAAAGGCCCCTCCCGACCCTGACATTCTGTGTTCTAAGGGCCCTCTCAGCTGTGACATTCTACATTCAAAGGGCTCTGCCAGCTCTAACTAATGTTCTCTAATTGTACAAAGATAAACGATTCTCTCCTGTTTCCTCTCCTTCTCCTCAGACACAGCCTCACTCACTGGCCCCCTGAACACATTCCAAGACCAACAATGCCTTTGGCTCAGTCTACCCTGGAGTCTGGTTTGGGCAGCTTCGGTTGTTCCATCCCTTCCATTTTTCTAATCCTCCACACTTCCAGGTCAGACACATTTCTTTAAAAAAAAAAATTTCAAAATCCAACGAATTGATCGATCCCTCCAGGCAGAGACAAAGAAGCAATGAGACCAAGGGCCCCATCCCCTCCCGCCCAGCATCTGTTGACTGAGAACGTACTAATACCAAGCGTCAAGCTCCCCAGAAATAGGCTTAGACACAGGCTCAGATGTCTTGGCCCAAACAGCTGGACGTAGGCCAGCCACTAGCCACATAAAGGAGAGATTCAGCTGCCCTTCCTATTGGCAAGGGCATCCTTGCCAGAGGCCTGCAAACATCATACTGTGGGCACCTCTGACAAGACATGAAAAATATGATTCGAAGGGTACAAATGATCTCCCTGTCATGCATCTCGAGGAGATGACTGCGCCTTTATCTGACTATGGCTAATGGGCTTCTGTGCTAGGGGATGAAAGGACCCCATTATGGACAAAGTTGGCTCAGGTCCCGTTTGTGCTGCTGTGGTCTGGTGGACCTCTCAGAGTGCTGCATCTGGAGGAAGAGGTGGGTCCTGCAAATCCAGCTTGATTCACAGTGGGAGGACTCACCCAAACTGTGCTCAGGGACTTGGGGAGGTGGGAGGGACAGCAGAAATTATCCAAACATGAGTCTAGAGTAGGTGGCCAGAAGACTCAAAGCCAAGCTGGGCAAGAAATGAGGCCAAAGGAAGGCTGGAGAGGTTACGAAGGGACGCTGCTGATTCATCAGTCTTGGTAATCAGAGAATAACATTCAATTCAACATGTAAAATTGGAGGCACTGAAATGCAGAGTACTTACTGGACAGACACAGAACATCTATGGTCATGTCCAATCTCTGCCTCTGATCCACTGGGCAACCCTGAGATTGCTACTTGTACTCAGTTTTCTTCTTTCAAATCATGGAGTTACAACTAAATGATCTGTTAGGGGCCCTCCCAGCTCTAAAGTTCTGGATCCTAAGACCCCTCCCAGCTCTGACATTTCCTACTCTAGAAGGCCCCTCCCAACTCTGACAGCCCCTGTTCTAAGGCCCCTCCCAGCTCTGACATTCCCTGTTCTAAGGCCCCTCCCAGCTCTGACACAATCTATGCTCGAAGGGCACTCTTATCCCTGACATTCGGTGTTCCAAGTTCCCTCCTAGCTCTGACAGTATGTTCCAAAGCCACTGCCATTTCTGACATTCTGCCTTATAAACTCCCTCCCAGAGCTAACATCTTATGATTCTATGATTCTAGCCAAACGAGGCTGTGGATTATCAACAGAAATTAGTTTTAAAATTTCACCTAGGATATGAAAGGGATTGTGAATTTGTGACCAAAAATATTTTTTAAAAAGAATTTCACAGAACAACGAAAATGAGAAATTCTGAATGTCAACTAGGAAACTTGCAAATAGGAAGAGAACTATCAGTGTTCTAGATCTACTCTGTTAACTTAAGATGCCGGAAAGAGAAGACTTTGATTTAAGTCCTAGTTCTAACACTTCTTCATTGTGTGACCTCAGGAAAGTCATTTAACCTCTCTGAAACTCAAATGACGAAAATGATCTTTCTCTTACCTACCTCACAGTGGTGTTGTGAGGGTCAGATTGGGGAACTGACATAAAGCACTTGGTAATCATGAAGCGTGTGAGAAATGCTGCCTCTCACTAGTCAGCAGAGGTTGATCAATGTATTCCCTCGAGTAGGAAAAGAAAATCTACTGGGTTTTAGGCAAACTTAGAAGACATCCTGAAGAAAGTGGCAACCGTCAGTGCTTAAGTCTGTGTTTGCCAAGTCAAACCTTTGCCAGGCAAGTGCCTGGCTGCTTGATTTACAAGTGACTAGGGTACCATTTTGGTTTGCAAAAGTATCTCCTGAGAATTTGGTTAGCGGTAGTTTGTTTACACAGGCCAGATTACCTCTGAACAAATGACAATGGGTTTCCTGACCCTAAACACCAAACTCCAGATCAGAGGTGATGTCTGTACCATCTCTGACCACAAACTACCACATCATCCGCATGGATGGCATGCTCAGTCAGCAGGATCACTTGCTCCTGGGAATCCATCTCTCCCTTCTTCCCCCACATCAAATCAGTCATCAAATCCTAAGATTTGACCTCCTTCCTTTCTATTTTCACTGCTGAAACCCTAGCCTGGGTAATGATGATCATCTCCCTGCAGCCATTCTCTTTTCCCTTCAATCTATCCTACCTACCACCATTGGATTCAACGTTCTAAAACATGGCACTGTCCTCCTTATAAACACTGAGCAGATACCCATTACCCAGAGGATAAAACCCAAAGTCATCGGCCTGGCATTTAAAACTCCACACAATCTGGACCCAACCGTCCTCTCCAACTTGAAACCCTCAATATACCCCAATACAAAGCCTTCTTTCTTGGGTCAAAATGAGTCTCTTCTCTATTACCTTCTCTGTTGTTCCTCAATACAAGAACCAAGCACAGGACACAATGACAAAGAGTCCAGAACAAATGGATCAATTCACAGCACACCAGCAGCCTATTAGTGTGCCTGCCTTCCACAGCACCTCCAATATTATTTGCATTTTTTCTAATTTCATGGGTATAAGGCAACACTTCAGCCATTTTAATTTACATTTCTTCCTTTATTTGCAGGCTTTTTTCGTGTGGCTGTTGATAGTTTTTATTTCTTCTTTTGGAAACTGTTCTCCTTTGACCACTTATCTATCGAGTCTACTCATTCAGTGGTGATCACAACGAAACGGGCTAAGTACAGGCCTCATTTCCAGCCCTTCTCAAGCCATTGTTGTGTGATTAGTGCCAGGCAAGGAGGGAGGATCCATTACTCCAATCACATGGCTCCTTTTCATTAGCTATGGTAGAAGGAGGCCTCAATTTGAAGTCCCAAGACCTGGGTTGCTGTCCTTGTTCTGTGGCACTTCACTGCCTCCCCCCCCCAACCCTCATTTCCTCACAGGTTTGGTGTGCAAAAAGCATTCTGGGAAGTCTATTAAGTACTGTTTTCAGCTTCTTTGATCCAAAGGGTTTGTTGGAAGAAGTATATCCCAGATAAAACAGAAAGCAGATCATAGAATCCAAGGATTTAGGAATAAGGAGGATCTTGGAGAGTCTCTTGTTCAACTACTTCATTTTCCAGAGAAGGAAACTGAGGCACACAGAGGAAAAAGTGACTTGGCTACAGTTACATGGTGAGCTATTGAGAGGGCTAGGTCTACAACCCAGGTCTACTGAATTATACCCTACTAAATCATATTCTGTTCAGAGAACACCTCTTGAATATCATAAACACCCCTCACCCTTGGACTAGCGTAGCATCTAGTCTAACAAGTCACTCAGTCGCGATAAGAGGATCTCGCCCACGGTGGAGAGAAGGAAGAATGAAACATACCTTGGTGAGGCCGATTTGCTCCTTACGGAAATTTTCCAGCGGTTTGATCAACAAATCACTAGCATTTTGTACCTACAGGAAAAGGAAGCATACTTTAGTTTAGTGATCAAATTAGAGCTTAGAGGACTTTCTACAACCTGTGCTTAGAGTCATTGAGCCCCAAGGAGTCACCAAGTCCTAACTAACTGGAGTTTTAGAGTCTCATAGAATGTCAGAGCCAGCAGGGACCTTATTAGAGATGAAAACAACCTTACTACAGAGGTGACAAACTCAAACAGAAATGAGAGCCACCAATCTGTACAAAACAAACCCTAGGGGCCACAGATTGACTTAATTTTAAAATGTAAAGCTATCTATATTTTACTGTGTTTTTATTAATTTTGTTAAATATTTCCCAATTCCATTTACTCAGGAGTGTCAAGGATGTATGGTTGACACTTCTGCCTTACTCCATAGGATATCTAAATTAGTCAGGGCATGAAGAGTCTTTTGATTCCTTCATTGGAAAGATGGAGAGGGAAAAAAATCAACTACCTCGAGATAATAAGGACTTGTCCAAGGTCAACAGAGTATTTGAATGGCAGGCCTAGGGTTGGAATTTGACTCTCCTGACGTCCAGGCCAATGTTCTTTCCACTCTGTCCTGATTTCTAAGTAACTTCATAAATCAGACTCTGCAAACCAAATGCTTTAAAGAGCGAAACAAGAGCAGGGTAATTTATTGGGTCCTCGTGATTTTATTAGTAGTCTGCTCTGAGGCTTCAAAACCATAAATACACTGGGTCATATCCAACAGCAGAAATGGTGAGGCCCGAAAGGGGAGAGAGGAGGCACAGGGCGAACACAGAGATAGGGTCTGAGGAACACATGGGAATACAGCTTGGGGATCACTGACCCCATAATTAAGCAAATCATTTTCCAGGCTATACAGGATTGAACAGGCACATGGTCTAGGCTCCCAGAGTTGATCATTTCCACCCTGAGTGATATACCACAAAAACAGAACCACATTTGTTTCAACATTTCCCCTGAGATTGGGTTCTGCCATTACAACATCTCCCAGGCCTGCTCCTCAGCTTAGAACATAGTCTGTCCTTCTAGGAAGCAAGAGCTTGGAGCAATGAAAACACCAAGCTCTGTAGGGCCATCATGAATAAGTATTACAGGTCTTTCTTCCATATCTTGACTTTCCCCACAGCGTTCTCGATGTATTGCGGGTTGGCATAAGAAACTAAATTGGAATTTGGGGGGGAGTTTTGCAAAAGCCACAGACGACACGAGAAGGCCAGCAGACATCACAAAAAAGTTTAGAAACTCAGAAATGCATAAAACATATGTATAGTGTTGTATAACATCAATATATTTTGCCTTTTAATACCATGATAATTCAGACTTCTTCTCTGGTACCAAGGGAGGGCCAAAAAGTTTGATGCAGATTTTTCAGATAATGAGGGTGTTGTGCCTCTAACCCCCATGATGCAGAAGGGATAACTGCATAATAAGCAAGACTAGCAAAGGCTATCGCCCTCCATCCCCATAGCACGGAAGGAACAAGGCAAATACTTAAGCAGCCCCTTTTCCGTCCCACTGTGCCCAGCTTCCTCAGCAGTGGGCAACCAACACAGACCTGTAAGAATTGGAAGGGAAAGAATTGGGGAGGGGAGGGGGGGCGGTGACAGTGCCAGAAGCTCTTTCTTAAAAAAATCTGGCTTATAACGAGCCCTTCTCTCACATGAAGCATAAGGAAAGATTCCCTGTCCCCAGGGAGCTTATACTCTACCAAAGGGAAATACTCAATCAATACGCCTTTAATAAACACCAGCAGTGTACAAAGCAAAGGGGGATACAAAAATGAAAGGAAATAGGCCCCGGCCTCAAAGAGCTTACACTCTACTACAGATGTTCTTAACCTTTTTCTTGGGTTCTGGACCCTTCTGGCAACAGTCTGGCAAAGCTCATGGAGTCCTTCTCAGAATCAAGTTTTTAAATGCATAAAATAAAATATATTTCAAAGGATTTCAAAGGAAGCCAATTATATTCAAATACAGTTATGAAAATATTTTTTAAAAAACCCAAGGTTAAGAACCAGAGTGTGAAAATATATTACTCAATCAGTCAACAGGCATTTGGTAAGCACCTACTATGTGCCGGCCATTTTGTTGGGTAATGGGGATACAAAAAACAAAATTTTTTTACTGCCCTTAAGGAGCTGCATTTTATAAGGGGAGAAAATGAGTAGGTAAAGCAATTATCTGTCTAGTAGAGTTTCTGAGGTATAATTACTCTCTAAGACAACAAGCATTTACTACATACCTACTATGTATCAGGCATTTTACAGTTGAGGAAACTGAGGCAATCAGAGATTAAGTGACTTGTCCAAGGTCACATAGCTAGTAAATGTCTGAGGCTGGATTTGAACTCAGATCTGACTCCAGGACCTTTGCTGTGCATCTAACTGTGTTACCTAGCTGCCTCACCAGAGGTCTTGAAACAAAGGCTGGATAAGTATGGAACCAGAGGAAATCCAGGAGAAATTGAAAGCCAACACGAGGCTTGTGTTACCCACTGTACTCATCTCCAGACTCAGAAACTGTCCTTGAGGTATGGCAGCATGGTTAGGCCTAATGGCTGTCCCCAGAAGAACAAGACACAGTCTCTGCCCTTGTGTAGTTTACAGCAGACTACAGAAGGCAAGAGATAGTCAAATAAGTAGGAACCAAACCAAATGTGAGCAGTGTATGTGTATAGAAGGAGCAATCAGTGCTGGGGTGGGGGGAGATGAGGGAGGCCTTCCTGGAAGAGGTGGGTCCTTCAGGACAATCCTCTGAATCTGTATCCTTTCACTACTCCCAGTCTGGACAAGGACCAAAGGACATTCTAGAACATCACTGTTTCTCTGCCTCTGGAACTCAGAAAAGAGAGAAAAGAGAACAAGAACTCTTTTGGAGGGCCATATTCCTCTCCTTCAGCATTATCCTCCAAGCCCTTCGTAGTACCTGCTCTAAAAGGTAGAACCATGAAGCCTGAGGTTCGGGGTTTGAGTCCTGACTTGGTTGGCTAGTACCTACGTGATCCTGAGCAGTCATTTCACATCTCTGGGCCTCAGCTTCCTCAGCTGTCAAGTGAGTGGGATAGACTAGATCACAGGTGTCAAACTTTCAGCCCAGGGGCGGCTAGGTGGCGCAGTGGATAGAGCACCAGTCCTGAAGTCAGGAGGACCTGAGTTCAAATCCGACCTCAGACCTAACACTTAACACTAGCTGTGTGACCACCCTGGGCAAGTCACTTAACCTCAGTTGCTTTAAAAAAAAAAAACTTTCAGCCTAGCCCTGCCTAAACCAGAACAAAATGTCACTGGGAAGTGTCTAACAAAATAAATTAAAAACACAGCACAAACTGTTGTTTTTGTTCAGTTGTGTTCAACTCCTCGTGACCCCAAGGACAACTTCTTGGCAAAGATATACTGGAGCGGTTTATCATTTCTTTTTTGAGTTGCGTCTCCATTTTACAGATGAAGAACTGAGGCAAATAGGGGTTATGTGACTTGCCTAGGGTCACGTAGTTAGTAAGTGTCTAAGGCCACATTTGAACTCAGGTCTTCCCAATTCTGGGTGCAGCGCTCTATCCACCAAGTCATCTAGCTGCCCCACAACACAACACAGACAATGTTAACGTGGGGTTTTCTTCCATTTCTATATCTAACAATCCCTCCCTTCTATCCCCACTACTTAAAAAGCCCTACCAGCCAATTGATCACCCCATCATTCTCTCTCTCATCCAGACTGCCAGCTCCTTAAAGGCAAGGCCTGTTTGCATTTCTCTCCTGCATCCCTATCAAAAGGCAGCTGAAATAACGCACAGTGTAGAAAGCTGACGTTGGGTGAAGCCAACCTAGAAAACCACTTCTGTCCCAGGTATGTGTCACTGCCTCCAGGAAACTCTCTAAGACAGTAAGTGGTCGAGTGGGTGCCAATCTGCATTGTTGAAGTGAGTTTTCACACTGGAATTTCCCTGCACCAATGAAATCCTTCAGCATGGACAGACTGAATAAATACTTGTTGGTTGATTGTCTAATTACTTCTTCCAGATCATGGTTTCCATAATTCTCCCATAATAGCCTGGGGAATTCTTCTCCTTAGCACGTCAGTCTGATAGACCAGGTTTCTTACCAAATGCAATTCAATTAAAGAAGAAACTCAGAAAATGCGTTGCTAGGGACAGAGAAAGCCACTCAACAAGGTGGCTTCCTTCTTTTGAGCATGGAGACACTGTAAGAGTTGGGGGGAGTGGGGGGGGCACCCCGAAGGAACATGGGTCCCATCCCAAGGAGCTATCACATCACAACCAATCATAAAAGAAAGACCTGAGAAACACTTGAAATTTGTCAAGAGGCCCCAGTTTTAAGTGTGTTTAGTCATTTTTCAGTCATGCCTGACTCTTTGTGACCCCATTTGGGTTTTCTTGGCCCAGATACTGGAGTGGTTTACTATTTCCTTCTCCAGCTCATTTGACAGATGAAGAAACTAAGGCAGAGCGAAGTGACTTATCTAGGATCACAGAGCCATCAAGTGTTTGGGGCTAGATTTGAACTCAGGAAGCTAAGTCTTCCTGACACCAGGACAAGCACTCTATCTACTGTGCCACCTAGATGCCCAGTTTTAAATGTAAGGGCTAATTAATGGTAGCATGAAGTTAGAATACATCCTGTAAGGTCAGCTCGGGTGCTTGTACCCATCCAGAACACACCAAAGAAAGTCTCCCAGAAGAGAAGGGTTGTGACAGAATTGCTCTGTGAGATGTAAGAAACACGAGCAATGTCTGCCATCACTCCCGGGCAAAGGTTTTCAGCCACAGGAAGCCATGAAGACTGTCCACTAAGGTGCAAAGGAGGTGAGAGCTGTATCAGTGGAGGTAGTGATGAAATCTCAGACCTTTAAAGAGTATTTAAAGTACTGTTGCGGGGCAGCTAGGTGGTGCAGTGGATAGAGCACTGGCCCTGGATTCAGGAGGATCTGAGTTCAAATCCAGCCTCAGACACATAACACTTACTAGCTGCGTGATCCTGGGTGAGTCACTTAACCCCATTGCCTAACCTAAATAAATAAATAAAGTACTGTTGCTGTTGTTATCAATGAAGACATCTAAGAAAGGGCAGACGCCCATTCCAGGCTCCCACAGCCTCGGAGTCATCACTGGAGTATCCTTTTTCCTCATCTCTCCTACTGTCAATTCAAGTTGATTTTTCCTCTGTGATATCCCTAGCATCTATCTCCTTCTCTCTATGTCCAATGCTGCCACCCTAGCGTAGGCCTTGATGCCACCTCTCTGAACTACTACAATTGCCTAATAAATCCTCCAGTGTCTACTCTCTCTCCCCTCCAATCCCTCCTTCACACAGATATGTCAGCTCTCTACTCAAAAACCTCCCGGGACTCCGAACTGTCCTAAAGTTCATGGATGCCAAGTTAAGAACCCCTGCTCTACACTATATATCTGCTACAACCTCAGTTCCAGCACATGATGCAAGGTTTTGTTGATAGTGATATAGGCGGAGTATTTTGAAGCATTTCCTATGTGCCAGTCATTGTACTAAGATTTATACACAGAAGGAACATGATAAGCATCAGCTAAATGGTACTAAACCTCACCACTGGGAAGTTCTTCCAAAGTTTCTCCTACTGCAATTTCAGGTCTCTCCTGGCACTGGCTGGACCATTTCTGAATGCCTGCACCTCATCCATATGCCCTGCTTTTTCTGCTACTCCGAGGCCTTGGCTAGAAAGGACAAAGACTGTTTGATACCTCCAGCTCATCTGGGATGGGGCCCAGAAGGCCCTTTACTAACTGGGCCAGGAAATGGGTAAAGTGTAATCAGGCAGGGAGTTCCTGGCAGGACGTGAAAGACCTCTGCTGAGACTCCCCTCCACTCACATCGTTCCTGGACACAAGTGGAAAGTGGGGAGCCAACATTCAGCATGTGAGTGAGGCATCCTGGAGACAAAAGGGGACAGCATAATTAAAGACAGAAGAAAGTGACTCACACGGGTGGCCAGGCGCCAGGGAGAGGGGTGGGAAAAGCAGCTTCTCAAAAGACGGATACTCCTTCAATATTGTAGATCTTTTTCTTAAGCAAAGAAAAGAGATAATGAAATAGTGAGGGTGGCCAAGTATAGCCGGGCTTTATAGTGCTGTCTGAATGGACTGGATGGGAGTGGGGGAGACAGCTCTGAGGATGGTGTTGGCATCATCCCACAAACTCTTCAGAAAGCAAAGAACATCACAGGGCTGCTGATTGGCTGGTGGGCTGTCTCCCAGGCTCTTGCCTCATCTCTCCTGCCCCTTGAGATCTGTGGGAGAAAAGCTATCTTCCCACAGGGAATTTCCCAAAGGCAAGCTAGCCAGGCAACCACCTCTGCAACTCTACCTAGGGTAGAGGCAAAATCCCAGTGGTGTCCAAAGGAGTCATGAATCTAGACCATGCCATGTGACTTGCTCTCTGCCAGAGACACTAGAACATTGGGTAAACTGACACAACAACATTTAATAGGGAGAAATATCAAGTTCTAAATTCGGGTTTCAAAATTCAGTTGCATAGGTACTAGACATATGAGATATGGCTAGGGAAGGGTTTGCCTGGAAAAGCAAAAGATCTATGGATGATAGTGGACAACAACCTCAAAATAAGCGAATGTGACATGGCAGCCCCAAAAGCCAACTGGTTCTTAGGCCGTAATAAGAAACCCAAACGGAGATAAATGGCCCCTCTTGCAACTCCTCCCCATTCTTCCAGAAGGTGTACCTTCTGGGGCCGGACAGAGCATACGCCTGATCCCTCTTCCATGTGACAGCACTTCAGGAATTATTTATAACAAGTGTGGAGTTTGGCCCTGGAAAACAGAAGAGAAAATGCTGCTCCTTCCCCTTCTTCACAGAGGTGGAGGTCTATGGGTGGAGAATACTGTGAAAATCAGGCATGGCCAACTGTTGGCTTGTTTTCCTGAACTGCTTCCTTCCACCTCTTTTTAATCTTTGCCCCAAGGGATGGTTCTCTGGGGAGATATGGAGAAATGAATGTGATGTACCAAAAGGCATAAATAAAAATAAAACATTTAAAAGGGGGGTGAGCAGCCAGAGGAAGGTTACCAGGATGGTGAAGTCTTAAGTTCCCACTATGGGAGGATCAGCTGAAGACTCATGGAGGACAGAAGAGCTGCCTTCAAATATACCTGAAGGGTTATACTATGGAAGAGGGATGGGACATGTTCTGTCTAGCCCCAGAAGGTGCACCTAGGAACAGTGGAAAGGAAGCTCAAAAGGAGTCAATTTAAACAAGATCTAAGAACCAGCTTCCTAGCAATGTGAGCTCTCCCCAAGTGGACTGAGCTCCATCAGCAGAGAGTGGGTTCTCCCTCACTGGTAGTCTTCAAGCAGAGGTTAGCCCAGGGGTGGGGGAACATGCAGCCTCAAGGCCACATGTGGCCCTTTGGGTCCTTGGGTGTGGTCCTTTGACTGAGTCCAAGTTTTACAGAACAAATCCTTTTATTATGGGGATTTGCTCTGTGAAGTTTGGATTCGGTCAAAGGGTTGCTCTTGAGGACCTAGAGGGGCACATGTGGCCTCAAGGCCCCAGGTCCCCCTAGGTTAGACAGTCAATCATTGGCTAAGTCATAGAGGGGATTTGGGGGGACAGCAGCAGCTCTAGGTCAGACAAGATGGCCACTGAGGTCCCTTCCAACACCAAGATTCTGCAACATTCCTTTGGACACAATGAATAGAGTACAGCCCAGTAGGGAGAACCCTAGATTTTGATACAGAGAACGTTGCTTTCTCTCTTGGCTCTACCACTCACTACCTGTGTGACTCTAGACAAGTCACATAACCTCTGTGGGCCTCCTCTGTAAAATGAGGGGTTCTACCAGTTGACTCTGAGGTCTCTCCTAGCTCTATGGATAGGGATAGGGAGCAGACCTGGAATTTCATTGATATAGAGAACTCTAAGGTGAGGATGTGCCCTCTACCAAAGCTAGATAGGACTTTTTCTGCAATGAAGACTTAGCAATGACAATTTAAAATGAAATGCCCAAGTAAGATCAAATTTGAGGCAATGAGAGTCAAATCTTGATGTGGGTCATTCAGCATAGGCTCCCAACACAAATTAGCTATGTTGTGACATAGTCAGGATGACTGGAGATGACCCCAGATGCAGTGGGAGACCTTGGCCTTTTTAAGTTGAGGTCTCAGTTTGTCTGAGTCAACACCCACTCAGTGATTAAAGGCTAGGTAAGAAATGAGACAAAAGAAAGAATCAATCTAGGAGGGGAAGACCCCTCAGGGTTTCTGGGCAGAACAGAAATAGTTGTTACTTGCCTAAACAATATTAGTATAGAAAAAAATAGGATAATATCTGTTATATTTCTCATCATTCATTTTAGTAGGTATGATATAATTAGCTGGTTCCCCCCAAAACCTGCCAATGCTGAAATAACTGAAGAGATTATAGAGATTCATTTGAAATTCCAATAGTTAAATTTAAATTTGTATCAGATGTTTACTATCTCTGATTTTTAGAGGGAAATAATATCCCTCCATAATGGATAAATACATAATGAATTTGAAGCCTATCCAATGCAACAGCTGAAACTAATACAAATAAAAGAACACAGATGCAGCTTAAGGAATAAAAATACAGAAATGGAAAGGAAAGAGCTCAAATCTCAAAATTTTAATCTAGGATGCTTTGAATTGAGGTTCACAAGTTTTGCTGTTGAGGGGGAGCAAAGACCACTAAAGATGAAACCTAATACAATGAAACGGCATCTTAGAAATGTATTGTGTGCAACAAAAGTCCCTGCTGCCTATGGAATTGCCCACTGGAAATATTACAATGGGAGCCAGGTTGATGCTACTGGCAGGTATTGATCAGGGTCAAATGATGATTAGCAAATCATGCACAGAGCAGCTCTGAATGGTAATAAAAGAGATATCATGATTCCTCTATTAGATTATTATATTAATAATAATACATCTAGTATATTAATAATGGTAGTAAGGGGCAGCTAGGTGGCATAGATTGTGGTGCCAGAGCACTGAGCCTACAGTTCAAGACCTGAGTTCAAATCCAGCCTCAGACAATTATCAGCTGTATGACCCTGGACAAGTCACTTCACCTCTGTCTACCTCAGTTTCCTCAACTGTAAAATGGGGATAATAACACCTACCTCTCAAGAGTGCTGTGACGATCAGATGAGATCATATTTGTAAAGTGCTTAGCACAATGCCTGGCACATAGTAGGTGCTCACTCCTTAATGCAGTTGAAAGGAGTAATGCCCACATACATGGCCAAAGACCTTCATGACCAGTTGAGAATCTACAATCTTCCTACCTTACACTGCAAGTGGATGAAGTGAGAGAAGTAAAGATGCTCCTTTGATTCTATATGTGCAACATAGTGTTGAAACTGACACTAGGGAAGACTTGTCATTGTACCAACCTAAAGGTGGTGATACCACGTTGACAGAAATTTTCAATATAAATTCAGGCTTTTTCAATGAATATAATATAATGTGAGAGAACTGTGTTAGACTCTTCACTGATGGAACTGCATCGAGGTCGGGCCAAAGTACTACTTAAAAATGGCCCCCCCTTAAGCAATTTGGACACACTACACACTTCAAACCAATCACTTGCATTGAAAAGTATCACGAAAGAGTGCCACACTAGTTTCCAAATTTTTATAAGAGTTTTAAGCAACTTTGTAGAAAAGGGTCCATTAAAAGGAAAGTTCTTTGAAAAACTTATATGGAGGTACAGTAACAGGGCACTGGTATATAACATGCTGTTTTTCTTGGGCCAAAGCACTTGGAAGAGTGTTGGGGCTGAAAGAAGAAATAACCATTTTTCTTGGTGGTAGTAACAAAGATGAAGCGAATGCATCTTATAGACAAAATTTCCTCCTAAAACTTGTATATTTTATGGGTACTTTGGAAAGATTGAGTACTCAGACAAATCACTTGGAAGGCCTCAAATCCATACTCTGATCCAGAAAGATAAAATGATGGCATTTATGAACAAATTAGAGCTATAGACAAAGTGGTGACTAAATGATATTTGATATTTTCCAAATTTAAAAAATATCTGCTCTGCAAATAACATAGAACAAAGACAAATTTATTCATCACTTGACCAGTCTGCAGAAACGTTTTCATTTTACTTTCAAGATCTAGATATTTCTAAGTACAAATGGCTAAGGGACTCATTTGCTATGGACAAATATAATAGAGTTGGTCTTATCCTTCTTAACTTCCCTCTTACTGTAGATGGCACCACCATCCTCCCAGTCCCCCAGGCTCCCGACCTGGGTGTCATCTTCAACTTCTTACCCACTCGCACCCCCTAGATCCAATTAGTTACCAACTCCTTTCCTTTCTATCTTCACAACATCTCTCATAAACACCTCCTCTCTCCTCTGACACTGTCAGCACTTCATCGACGCATGCCTGGTCCAATGGCTTGCTAGTTGGTGCCTCCTGTCTCAGATCTCTCCCCACTCCAACCCATCTTCCACTCAGATCAATCTTCCTAAAGTACAGGTCTGACCAGGTCACCCCTTCCCCTTATTCAAGAAACTCCAGTGTATTACCTTATAAATTTATAAACAATAACTTATAAATCTTATAAATTTCTTATTACCTCCAAGATAAAATATAAAAACCTCTCTTTGATGTTCTCCTACCTGACCAGTCTTCTTACACCTTACTCACACCTACGTACTCTTCAATCTAGTGACACTTGACGTGATTTCTCAAACACGACATCGCATCTCCTGATCCTGGGCATTTTCCCTGGCTATCTCCCATGCCTGGAACTTTCTCCTGCTCATCTCTGCCTCCTGACTTCCTTCAAGTCCCAGCTAACAGCCACCTTCTCTAAGAGCCTCTCCCAGTTTTCCTCAATGCCATGTCCTTCCCTCTGTAGATTAAATCCAATTTATCCTGTCTATATCTTGTTTGTACATAGGTGTTTGCATATCGCCTCCCCCGTCACGCTGTGCTCTCCTTGAAAGCAGGGAGTGTCTTTTGTCTGTCTTTGTGTCCCCAGTGCTTAACACAGTGTCTGGCACAGAACAGGTGCCTAATAAATGCTTGTTGACTTGATTTATTCCATCTTAACAAGAAGTAAATGAACTTATCTTGGAAGGCCACATAGAAACAAACATTGGAACTTGAAAGTTCTATTATCTTTTGGCTATAAGGGAGTAAACAGCTTTTTGTGTTATCAAACAAAGCAATACACATTTTACTATTGTTCACAATATCTTGTTAGTATGAGATGGATTTCCAGCTATAGGCTTTATAAAGAAAATAGAGATTTCAATAGTGGCTGAAATGGAATTACAAGTACCATTGTTGTCCACACACCACGTTTTGAGGAACTGACCTGAAAAAAACAAGTTCATTCATCATCCCCTAGATAATATTATGGCTAATACTTTTATAAGTTACAAATATGACCATTTGAAGGGGATTTTTACCAATAAATGAATATGTGTGTTATGTTATTTTATTATGTTTCATGTTTGTGATAAAATCAAAAATTATTATAAATGTTTAATTTTATTTAAATGAAAGATGAGCAAAGAAAATTCTTTGAGTAGATTATTTGATGAAGAGTGCAGAAAGGGGGTAATAAAACAGGATCATCACTACATAAAGTTTGGGAACCACTGGACTAGATCATTTCTAAGGCCCCTCTTAGGTCTAAATTCTGCACTAGAAAAGCCAGGCTACAAGCAGAGGTCCTTGGACTTCAAAGTCAGAGCTTTGGCTAAGTCACCACAATTTGTGTTTGTATTACTTGGTGATGGCATTACTAGGTTTATAATTTTTTGAAAATTCTTCAGTTAATTTTTCTTTAAAACCATCACTGTGTTCAACATTGTTACTCTAGCCTAATTTCATTTCTTCTGAAGTCCTTTTTAGCTGAAGCAAACAGAGACAGGATTTCCATACTAATTCGCCACTGCTTTGATGGCAAACTCCCATGATGGGCACTTGAGATCTTGCAAACAAGTCCATTATTCAAGTATCTTGATTGCTACAAAGGAAACCACAGTTCCAGACCTCCCCTGGCTCAGCAGAAATACTGAGAAACAGCAGCTCACATAGAAGAGGACCACCTGGGAAGTAACTCCCCCACCACCCCCAAATTTCCTCTTGGAGGCCACTAACATGCTTGCCTGCCAATGAGCCCTTCACAGGCTCAATGGTGCATACCTACCATCATCATCCTCTCATTTTCAACTTCATTGAGGAGCTCAGCAAATTCCTTAAAAGATTCCGCTGTAAGAAGAAACCAGAAAAAGAGGCCAATTAGTTTCTAATACTTGACAAGATCCCAGAATGAACTTCACTCAGACCAACCACAGACCAGGCCGACCACTGTGTTCAGCCAGACCACCTCTGAATCAGGGAAAAAAAAAAGATTATTGAGCCCTGTGCTAGAGAAACTGAGTGGAGCCAAAGACTAGCTGAAGTCCTTTTAAAGCTATTCTCTTAATCCTCAGGCCCAGGCTGTGAAGCATGCACTGTCAGCAGCGTTAATCTAATTATGGTAGGTAGTGACCAGACCAGTGATTTCACTGACATGGAAACTCATTGATAAGGAAACTCCTCTCCCAAGGCAGACCAGTGCCTGCTCTGCAACTTCCAGAGAACCTGGGAGGTGCAATAAAGGGCTAAGTGACTTACTTAGTTGACGTGACACAACTAGGGTGAGCTTGAACCCAGGTCCTCTTGGCTTTGAGGCTGGCTCCTTAGCCAATAAAAATAATAATTATTATTTAAGGTTTGCAAAGTGCTTGCTCTCTCTCTATATATATACACATACACACACACACACACATATATCTATATATACATACACACTTATATACATATGAAAGCTAATTTAATCCTCATAACCACCCTACGAGGGAGGCGCTATTATTATCACCAGTTTTATAGATGAGGAAAAAGTTAAGTGACTTTCTGGAGTTACACAGATAGTATGTGTCTGGGGTAGGATTCAGACTCAGATTTTTTTTAATATTGAAATACAGTCATCAAAATATACTCTATTTTATTTTGTTTGTTTATTTTATATTTTATTTTTTCCCAATTACATTTTTTTTATTCTTTTTATTTTTTGGCTAGGCAATGGGGTTAAGTGACTTGCCCAGGGTCACACAGCTAGTAAATGTTATGTGTCTGAGGCCGGATTTGAACTCAGGTCCTCCTGAATCCAGGGCCGGTGTTCTATCCACTGCACCACCTAGCTGCCCCCCAATTACATGTAAACAATTTTTAACATTTGTTTCTGAAAACTCTGAGTTTCAAATTCTCTCCTTCCCTCCTTCCCTTCCTCCCTCATTAAGAAGGCAAGCAATTTGACATGTGCAGTCATACAAAACATATTTTCATATTAGTCATGTTTTGAAAGAAAACACAAACACAAAAAAACCAAGAAAAATAAAGAAAGTTTTTTGAAAGTATGCTTTGATCTACATTCAGACTCCATCAGTTCTCTCTCTGGAGATGGATAGCATTTCTCATCACAAGTCCTTCAGAACTGTCTTGGATCATTGTATTGCTGAGAATAGTTAAGTCATTCACAGCTGATCATTGTACAATATTGGTGTTACTGTGTACAATGTTCTGGTTCTCCTCCTTTCACTTTGCATCAGCTCATACAAGTCTTCCCAAGTTTTTCTGAAATCACCCCCTTCGTCATTTTTGCAGCACAACAGTATTCCATCACATTCATATACTATATAACCTGTTCGGCCATTCCCCAATTGGTGGACATCCCTCTTTTCTTTTTCTCTAATGTTTTTTCCCTGAGTTTTTGCCACTTTCTGAATTTAAGATACAATTTCTTCCCAACTGCCCTGCTGACAGCAGGAAAGAGACATCCCTACATTATCAACAGTGCCAGAGGACAAGGTAAACCTCTCCATAAACCTCAGAGAGAAGACAACAGAAATGCTTCCATTGCCCTAATCCCCTAAGAAGGAATAGGGTCAACACAAGACAAGACAAGCGCAGTTATTTTGTACAAGTGAGTTCAAGCTACTGAACGGAGATCACTCGAACTGAGGCAACAAATTTGTCTAAAGGACAACCTCACTGTTGAGAAAGATGAGAAGAGTAACTCAGAAAGGAATAAATGGACAGAGCTAGAAATATTCATCAACTTCACACAGCCCTACAAATTCAAGGGCACTATTCCCCATCCTCTCATATAAAGGATAGGCATTCATTTCCTTGGTAGCTTGATCCCAGAATCTAGCCTTCTAACCAGAGAATTGAGATGTCTTGGGCAGCACCAGCTCTGGAAGTTGGCTCAGGGATAGAATCCCAAGTTCAAGAGTTCCCAAGTTCAAGCATCAGACCTTCTGGAGAAAGATTTCCTAATCTGGCATTTTCTTTGGAGTATCAAGTGGGCAGACAGCTCATGTAGCTCTACTTGAAGAGCAAAGGTAATGTGTTACACAGACAATGCAAGTCTGATGAAAAGGGGGTCTAGTTGTGCTGTGAGCTCCAAAATGTTGACCTTCCTAAGGGAGCTTAATCCACAGGGTCATACCAAAATTCTTGGGGAGACTGTATAAGAGTCTGTGGGGGAAATGGGACTCATTGGAGTCCCAGAGCAAGCTCAGTTCTCTTGGGAGGCTGGAGGAATGGGTAGAGGTAGAGAAAAAGATTGATTTTTCACCAGAGGGCAAGTGGTTCATTTGTCATCATTGAGACAAAGAGACAGAGGCCATGTATCTTGCCCCTTTCTCACTGATAAGAGTGACTCCATCTTAGAAACTGGCTTCCAATCCATGTAAAGCTGGCAATAAGATGATTTTCTTTGCCCTTGTTCTCACACCCACCCCACTCCTGCCCTTGCCACTAGGCTGGTAAACAGACAGTCCAGTTGTGGGCTAAACAATGATAAAGATCAGCAGTGAACCTGAAATGTAGATCGAAATGCACAGCAAATCCAAGTGGAAAGAAGCTGTTTTTATGAGAAAATAAGAAGTCCCCTTCCAGCTTCATTTTTATGGATTTTTTTTAGGCAGTTGGGGTTAAGTGACTTGCCCAGGGTCACACAGCTAGTAAGTGTCAAGTGTTTGGCCTGAGACCAGATTTGAACTCAGGTCCTCCTGACTTCAGGGCCAGTGCTCTATGCACTGTGCCACCTAGCTGCCCCTATCGATTTCTTTCTTAAAGAGTCCTCCCACATCCCCATGCTGCTACTGACCTGTCTTCAAGAATGCAATCAAAGTTTGAGCAAACAAGCTCATTACTCAGCCTAAGAGAACAAAAACAGAGGGAAAGGACCTATTTTGTACAAAGATATTTCTAGCAACTCTGTTTGCAGTGACAAAGAACTGAAAACTAAAAGGGTGCCCGTGAATTGGGGAATGGCTGAACAAATCATGGTAGATGAATGCAATGGAATAGTATTGTGCTATAAGAAATGATTCGAGATGTGAAAAACAGCTTTAATATGAGCCTATGTCAATTTACATGCCATCTTGACGTGGGGGGTGAGAAGAGATGGGGAGAAAATTTGGAACTGAAAATCTTATGGAAAGAAGGTTGAAAACTAAAAATAAATAAATAATTCATTTTAAAGATTTTCTAAATTAAAGAAATGATTCAAAGGATGGATTCAGAGAAACTGGGAAAGATTTGTATGAACTGAAACAGAATGACATGAGTCAAACCATCAGAACAAGTTTTACAATCACAATAACTTTGCAAAGACAAGCTACTCTGAAAGACTAAAGAACTCTGTACAATACAATAAACGGGCAGGATCCCAAAGTCCTCATAATGAAATAGGTTACCCACATCCTGAAAAGGAAGAAGACATCATTCTCAGGCATGACTCAGGTGGGAATCTGCTTTGCTTCACTGTGTATATTGGTTACAAGGATTTTGTTTTTCTTTCTTTTTTATCAGTTGGGTGGGGGAAGTGAGAAGGGAAAGTAATGACAGGGTTGCCCCTCCCTTCCAAAAAGCAGAAAAAGAAAATTAATATTTTTTGGACATGATCAATGAGGGAATTGGTTTTGTGCATATATATATATATATATATATACACACACACACATATATATACATATACACATATATACACACACACACATATATATGTATATATATATATATATGTGTATACATACACACACACACACACTTATATGTGCACATGTACATATTTATTTGTAATAGAGGTTTTTTCTTTTTTTCTCAATAGGCAGAGGGAAAAGGGAGGGAGAGAAGGTAAATTTTCCCTGATTAAAAAAATTAAAATTTAATTTAAAAAAAGAAAAAGAATCATCAAAGCAATTCTTTAAAATACATAGAAGCAGAAGGAAACTGACCAGCAGGACAGCTTTGAATTTATCATATACACAACATGCAAAGTAAGCCATCCATAAGAGAGATTCAGAGTTTCACATACAATCCTCCTTTTCTACTTGAAAACAGAAATGCTCAATTCATTTGGTATTTGTTAAGTACAGAATAAGCAATTGAAATTTCTTTTTTAAAAAGTACAAACTATGGTCTTTACTACAATATCACCAACTTCTACTTCTTCTGGGATCTCCATTATGGATCATCCTTGGTCTTGCAGGGAGCCATGACTCTTTTTTTTTGGTGAGGCAATTGAGGTTAAGTGACTTGCCCAGGGTCACACAGCTAGTAAGTGTCAAGTGTCTGGTCTGAGGCCAGATTTGAACTCAGGTCCTCCTGACTCCAGGGCTGGTGCTTTATCCACTGCGCCACCTAGCTGCTCCATGACTGACTTTTCACCTGAGGGTGAGGGATTGGCCTCCAGTGGATCCCAAGTCCCAGATTTGGGCTGGAAGAGCCTCAGGTACCTTGGCAGCTCATCTAGAATTGACCTCCCTCTTGAGGAGGAACAGTGACCCTGGTGCACAGGGCACCATATACCTCAAGGAGAGGAAAACACTTACCAATGTTAATCTCATCATCTGTCAGCGTGTCCCCAGTGAAGTCAAACTGGAAGGATTGCAAGGTCTGAGAAAATTTCTGCACAGCTGAAGAATAACCTGGAAAAAAGAAAGCAAGAAACAAGGCTAAGCATCATGGAACCAGTGACAACTGGCTAGGACTCGTTTTGTAGGGGGAGGGGGGAGAAACGGGTAGGGCTAGACCAGTGCTTTGATTGGCACAGGGAACTCCCAGATGAGGAAAATCCCTTTGACAAAGCAGGTGAGCACCTTCTCTGTGCTTAACGAGCAGCCTAGAACACTGAGAGATGCTCCGGGTGACACAGAGCCAGAAAGAGGATTTGAACTCAGATATCTGTGTCTTTGAGGCAGCTTTCCATTATGCCATGTTGACTCTCTTCTAGGAGGAGAGCAATTTGGAAATGTGGCACGGGGCCAGTCGCCCAGACAGCAGCTGAGGCACAGGAGTAAAGCCACTATCACTCAACAGGGCCTAGGGTCGTGCAGGGAGGCTCTGTGTCTTCTGTGCTGCCTCAGAAGACACTTGATAATCATCATCAGCCCATCTATCCCAAGCAGTGGGCCTAACCCTTCCTTTTTTAACCCCTTCTCTACCCCTACAAAAACTCTTCTTTGTGGTCTTAGCTTTCCTCATCAGCTCCAGATCATTCTGAACTTCAGCTCCCAATAGGCCCCACACTATGCTCTTGTGTTCATTTTTTGTTATTTGCCCTTAATTCTCTCTTCTGCACTTTCAAGTGAAAAATCTAAGTGACTTCATCACCCCTCTCTCATTTTTCCTTCTCCCTGAAATGATTTCTCTCTGTGTCCTCAGAAATTCATTCTTACGTCATTCATCCCTCGAGGAGTGACGTCCTCTGCAGAACATCATTAGTCCACAGGATCCTACTTTCCTGCCTCTTGAACCTCTCCTAAAATCTAGAGTGCATCTCAGTCTGGGCCTGGTTGTCTTCTCTTCCATCATAAACTCTAGGAGAGAGTGATCACTTCCCCCAAGATGCCCATCATCCCCACCCCAGCAACTGGTTCCTCCCTATCGGCAGGCATCAATCCCTTTGCTGGTTCTTCTGCCTACTGAAGGATAAAATGAGCATCAAGAGAGATCAAGAAAATAGTGGCTGCTCTGCTTTTGGCAGAGGGAGAGAGCTCCTGCCGATGTTCCCCATCACCATGGCACCATGCCCCCACTCCCCACAACTCTTCACCTACTTCTTCTTTCTATCTACAGGGTATGTACTATTTTCCATTGGAGTTCCTCACACAAGTTTACCTCCTCCATATACTATGCTGTTCCTGTCCCACCTCCCTGCCCTTCTGCCCAGCCTTTTCTTTTGAATATTGTATACTCATCTTGAGAAGCAACCCAGTATCATTCTACCTGGGTCACACAGGGGCTGTGTGACCCTGGGCAAATCACTTAACATATCTGTGCTTGAGGCTACTCTCTAAGAGTAAAAGTTTTGGAGAAGATGCCAATCTGCATTCATATAGAGTTCTCTCAGCTGACAACTCCTTATCCCAATGAAATCCCAGGTCCATTGCCTATTCCAAGAGTGGGGAACTTGCAGGCCTCGAGGCCACATGTGGCCCTCTAGGTCCTCAAGTGCGGCTCTTTGACCGAATCCAAACTTCACAGAACAAATCTCCCTTCATAAAACGATTTGTTCTGTAAAAACTTGGACTCAGCCAAAAGGCTGCACCCAAGGACCTAGAAGGCCACATGTGGCCTCAAGGCCTGCAGGTTCCCCATCCCCACTACCTATTCCCTATATTTGCCTAGAGTCATATTCCAGACATAGATTAAATTCTACCATCCCACCTACTAGAATAAGCTCCATGAAGGGAGGGAAGACAAGAAGAAAGAGGAGGAGGACAAAGAGCTGATGATTACATAGTACTTTCAGGACTGCAAAAAAAGCATTACATCAAGAGTTCTTAACCTTTTTGCATCAAGGACCCCTTTGAGAATCTGGTGAAGCCTATGGACCCCCCCCTTTTCAGAATTATGTTTTTAAATGCATTTTAAAAAATACATAGTATTATGAAGGAAACACATTCTACTGAAATATGATTATCCAAATACAATTTAAGACAAGTTCATGGACCTCAGGTTAAGAATTCCTGCTTGAAATATATTATCTCCTCACAACAATGTTCTCATTATTCCCATTTTACAGAAAAGGAAACTGAGATTAAGTGAGTTGCCCATAGTCACACAGCGAGCAGGATTCAAAATCAGAGCTGAGCCAGTAACCTAGTCCACTAACTCCAGGTCCAGCTGTCAGGAACCAGCGACCTCTGACCCAGGCACGCCAAAGAGAAAAGGGAAGAGTTTAGAAGGCTTTTTTGAAGACACAGCTGCCGCTGTCCTTGCGACAACAGGGGGAATCTCTGCCAACACTTCAGCACTCTGTTGCGCCTCCAAATCTCGGGCAGCTCACAGCACATCCAGGCACACCAGACTCCTCCAGGGACAGACACAGTGCAAGGGAACAGAAAGAAACATGGAGGAAATCATCAAAGAACAACCAGTTCCCCTTCTTGGCTGGCGCTCTCTCTCTCTCTCTCTCTCTCTCTCTCTCTCTCTCTCTCTCTCTCTCTCTCTCTCTCTGTCTCCCCTCCTAGCCAGTTCTACAAGCAGCAACTGGTCCAGGGACCAGCCTCAGATACCAACCCAACCTAGAGATTCTGGTTTGCCTTTTTCTCCTGGCAGCCTCTAAGCTGGAGAGAGATTGGTACAGTCTTCATGGATACTAGCAGTAGCTGCAATTTGTCATCTCCCAATTCAGCTGTCCTAGCTTGTAGGGCGTCTCCCACAAAAAAAAAAAAAAACAGGACAGCAGTCAATTTGGGCAGCATGCCACCTATCACATAAAAGGTTTATACTACTCCCCTCACCTCCCTGGGTACAGATTTTGACTTTTTATTCTAGTAGGATCAGAGATCTTGAGTAGGAAGGGATTTTGGAGGCCATTCCAACCTCTCATTTAACACAGAAGGAAACTGAGGCACAGAGAAGATTCTACATCTAGAGCTGGAAAGGATTTTAGAGGCCATAGAGTCCAACTTCCTCATTTTTCAGAAGAGGAAACTGAGACCCAAGGAGGTATCAGTGGGGGTTGGGGTAGGGGGGAACTTGAACCCAGGTCTTCCTGACCAGGCGGCCAACTCTCTATCAACTATACTACAATGCTTCTGTAGCACAGGATACATTTATATGTTCTCACCTCATGTACTTTATACCTAACAGTACATACAGGTGAGAAAACCGGTCAGAGGTCAAGGTACTCAGAAGAGAGTTCGATCAAGTGGCTCCCACAGCTATCTAGCCAGGGGCCTAGCCTTCACCAGTGCACCTCCTCTGGTGACATGGGCGAAAGACACTAGCACTTTTCTGCTTCTTGCTTGTTCTGAATCAGTTCTCACCCAACATTTACACTTAGCAAACAGCCAGCTTATCTTACTATGTACAGAAGTCAAGCAGCTCGGTTTCATTGCTTTCTGGGACCAAGGAAAAGGAGATGGGGAAGGCAACATGACCTATTCCTTTTAACTAAAACATGCTTATAATAGGAGTAGGGCCACATAAAACTTTGCCAGGTAATTTAGCTGGAACTTCAGAACTCCCTGGGGATTCGATTACCGTCTTGTTTCTTTCCCATTTCCAAAAGCACTTTGTTTCAGGCAATTAGAACCTAGAAACCTGGAATGGACCACATTTCAGACAAACTCTGTGGTAACTGGGGAAGGCAGTCCAGGTTATCATGGCTTCCCACCGTTTCCACCTTTAGAATTAGACTTCCCCTAAAACATTTCCCCTACAAATCACTGACACAAATGAAATAAAATTAGCAGCATGCCAGCCCGGCGTCCATATTTCATCACAAGAAAGAACACAAAACTGGCCATGTTTATGGAAAACAATCCTATCGCCTACAACTTTCCACAGGCCGAGCTCACTGATGTCTTTGGCCAGTCATGGCCGGTCAGGAGGCCCTTGAGGAAGGAGTTCACCATTTGCTCTCTGGTACACCCCAGAAACCTTAATAAAGATCTTAATTGCTTCTCTGTTGACCCATAACATGAATTTCAAGGGGCAGACTTTTTTAAGGAGAGGAGTAATTATAGAACTATAGGTTGTACTCACTCCCTCTCCTATTCTCCTCACCTAAGCCTTCCTGCCCTTATAGATTCAATTCAGCAAACCAATCAGTCAATAAGCTCTTATCAAGCACCTCCTTTCTGGGCACTGTGCTAGATGCTGGGTATACAGACACAAAAATGAACCAGTCTTTACCTTCAAGCAGCTAACACATTAACCAAGCAGCAAGCATTTACTAAGTTCCCACTATATGTCAGACACTCTACTGGGTACTAGGGATGTTGCTGCCTGTCTTTCGTTTTGGAAGAGGACCAATGACATCTTGCAATTGACTTGCAGGTGAACTGGATGCAAGTGAAGCAGAGTTGTACAAAGTTGTCAACCTCACTCTCTCTTCCAGAGTCATTAAAGTCCAATGGTAAGGCAAAAGTCAAGATGACCGGCGATGGCTGGGGATGCAGTGGATGACCTTGGCATCTTCGATGCCTGTCCAAACTCTAAGTGTTCCACAGAACCTGCTCCAGCCACTTTATGTGTCTACTTTTTTTCCTCTCAAAACTATCCCTCCGTTTGTACCGCTGATCCACCCATATTTTGCTGATTTTGTAGGGGACCCTAAAAGTACAAAGAAGCAAATGTCCTGGAGATCTTTGATTATTTACTTTGCCCTAGAAAAAGGTTTCACAAGCTCCTACAGATAAGAGAATAGCCCTCTCCTCCCTTAGAGCATCATTGAAGGACCTACTTTACAATGGATGGATACCTCCATTCCTTATATCCTCCAACCAACCTAACCATGGAAACATCTGGATAAATAATCAGGTACCTCAGACCTTTTTGCTTTTGTTTATTAATCTCCCAGCTGTCTTCTTCCTTTTCCCCTCTAAAACAATCACTTAGAAAAAAATGTCAGGCAAAAACAAACAAAAAAAACCCACCCTGTGATTCATTATTTTGACTGCTGATCATGATATTGACCGAGACGGTGGAAATAGACAAAACAGACTAGCAAAGTGCTGCATTTGCTGTATGGTTTTAGTTAGAAGATCACTGGTATCAAAATAAGAAAATACATAGATGTATATTCCTTTATACTCTATTTGTTCAACTGTGCCAACGCTCAGTGAATCAACAGGCACTGATTAGGTGCTTACAATGTACCAGACACTAAGGATAGAATGAAAGTAAAAATAGCCCCTGCCCTCACTTGCAAATGGGAGATGCAACCTGTAAATAACTAGGTGGATACAAGATAGAGAGTAGATGGAAGGTGAGAGCAGAAGGGAAGGCACAACTAGTTGGGAAGAGCAAGAAAGACCTGCAGAAGGCAGGTTTTGACCCAAGTGTTGAAGGAAACCAAGGAAGCTAAGGGAGAGCATTCCAGGCACAAGGGTGGGGGGGGGCAGCATTGCAAAGGTATTGGAGGCAGGAAATGTTCAGTGTAACCAGATCATAGAGTTTGTGGGAGCAAAGTATAAGATGACTCAAAAGGTAGAAAGGGGTCAGGTGGTGAAGGACTTTCTTCTTGCCGTCACTGATCCGTCATTTTGGAAGAGGACCAATGCCATCACAGCTGATGCCTTGACTTGTGAGTGAATTAGATTTAAGTGAAGCAGAGCTGCACAAAGTTGTCACCCTTAAATGCCGAACAGAGGATTTCATGTCTGATCCTGCGAGTTGGTTATAGGGAGCCACTGGAATTTACTGAATAGGGGGTGACATGGGCAGACCTGTTGCTATTTTTCTTCAGCTGTTCCAATTGTGTCCAACTTTGTTACCCCATTTGGGGTTTTCTTGGCAGAGACACTGGCTTAGTTTGCCATTTCTTTCTCCAGCTTATTTTACAGATGAGGAAACTGAGGCAGACAGGGTAAAGTGACTTGCCCAGGGTCACATAGCCAGTAAGTGTCTGAGGCCAGATTTGAACTCAGGAAGATGAGTCTTCCTGACTCCAGGCCCAGTGCGCTATCCACTGCAGTACCACCTATCTGCCCCTACTGTGTAGGAAAATCAATTTGGCAGCTGAGTGGAGAAACGATTGAAGAGAAGAGACTTGAGGCCGAGAGGCCTTCAGAAGGCTATTGCAGTAGTTCAGGCAAGAGGCTCAGAGGGTTTGTACTAATATGGTGGTTTCATGACTTGAGAGAGAGGGAAGTACACAAGAGATGTTGTAAAGATAGAAATGGCAAGATTAGCCACTGGACTAGACATGTGAGCTGAGCAAGAGTGAGGAGCTGAGGGGGACACGTAGGTTGTGAGCTTAGACGACAGGGACAATGGTGCTACTCTTGATCATTAATGTTGCATTACTAAGGTTAAGAGGGTCTTTCCTGTCCATGAAAATTTTAAGTGGGGGAAGGGGAAGGAATAGGCTACTGGACTAAGCACTGTTTACATACATTATCTCATTTGATCCTCATAACAACCCCGCAAAGTAGGGGCTGTTATTATCTCTACTTTACAGTTGAGGAAAGTCAGGCAAATAGCAATTAAGTGACTTGCCCACTTATAGCTAGAAAGTGTCAGAGGCTGGATTTGAATTCAAGTCTTCCCAATTCTAGGCCCAGAGCTCCATCCATTGCTCCACCAGCTGCCCATAGGTAAGAGTAACCAAAATCTCCCCTGCTGCCCCAAGTGAATGGGTAGAGAAGAATGTCTCCTCAAAGACTCCAGCCCAAGTTGGGGAATGAGGGAGGTGGGGGGGGAGGGGGAGAAACCTAGGCCAAGACTGAAACCAAGACCTCTCCTTTCCCCCAGCACTGTTCCTTCTCAGGGATTTTCTGAAATGCTATCTCTCCTGGATTGCTACTTACTGGAAATCCCCAGTTCCAGCTCACTCAGTGCTTTTACAGAAGACCCAGGGCATAATGAAATCTCTCAATCAACTGGAGCAGACTTCCTTTCTGGCATAATTTCACCTCAACCAAGGGCTTTCAAAGACTTTTCACACTTAGTCTAAAGCCTAGGAATGACACTGATGGAGCTCATTACTTACTTTAAGGGTGGAGTGACTGATTTGATTTGCTCAATCACCCTACCCTTACATATATGGAAATAAATGTGATATAAAAACAAAAGATGTGAAGAAAAACAAAAAATGGAAAACTTAAATGTCCACAGCTAGGTTAGGAATTCCATTCATTCTGCACTGCCTGGCACTCAAGGCCTTCCACAAAATTGCCTTACTCCATCTTTCTAGCCAAATACCTGCCATGTTCTAGCCAAACAGGATTTCAGACTAGCCCCCAACCCATCCACCTATGCCTTAGGCCTTTCTTATGCCATGTTCTATGACTCAAATGCCCTCTCTGAAAGATGAGTAGGAGACGGGGGCAAAGTCCTACTCAAGCACCACTTCCTCCATGAGGCCTCCCTTAATATTTGAGGGTCAAAGTAATATCTTCTTTCTCAAAGCCCCCACAAGCTGTAGACAGACCTCTTTATGAACAAGTTGATCCTGAGGCCTTGGAGACCACAACAGTGGAAGGCCCTATCAAGTTAGACAGGCCTTGAGGCCTGGCACATATGTGTTGTGTGAAGATTAGGCCAAGTTGACAAAGGCCCATCCCCGGTGGCAGCTAGCAAGTGATGAACTAAAGGTCATCAGCAACTCACTGACTATTACGGATTTGCAGTCTTCATCCAGTAGAGGGAGTAGCGTCACTAATGGAATCACAGATCTTTAAAAGAAAAGGATTCTCCTAATCTGCAGATATATCATCTCCTTCTTTGACTGTAAGTTTCCTATGGGCAGGCACCTCATCTTAGACTCCATATGATTGGCTTAATAAATATACAGTGAATGGATCAACAGAACACAGCACATATGGAAAAGCCACCTGGATGCACAGCTAACTAGACACACACAGTTACATTTGGTTTTGTCAACTCAACAAACAGACATGAAATCCTTATTAAGGGCAAAGTATCATGCTCAGCAGCAGGGATGCAAAGATAGACATAACACACCTTACTCTCATTGAGTTGATAGCTGGGGAAGACACATGAACACCAAGAGCTATGATGCAAAGGCAAGCAACACTCGTGGAAAAAGAGATGGCCAAGCAAAGTGCTATGTGAAATCTGAGGAGGACTGGGTGACCTTGGACAAGTCCCTTCCCCTCCCTGGGCCTCAAGTTTCCTCTGTAAAATGAGGGGGTTGGACTAGGTAGCCTCTGAGGACCCTTGTAGCTCCAGATCTAGGGTGTTGTGTGTGACCTTGGACAAGCCCCTTCCCTTCCCTGGGCCTCAGTTTCCCCTTCTGTAAAATGAGGGATTTGGACTAGGTGGCCTCTGAGGGTCTTGCCAGCTCTAAATTAGTGGTGCTCTCTATGATTACTCCCAAGATGAGTTGTGGAGAAAGGGAGGAAAGGTCAGGAAAGGTTTCACATGAGGAAGCTGATGAAATCCAACTCCCAGTTACCGTTGCACTTAAAAAGAAAATGAAAGGGGGGAAATCTAGAGTCATCTGGAACCTGTTCTGCAACTTAAAGTCTCAGAGACATGCCTGGAGCACTGAGAAGTTAAGTCCCTTGCCCAGAGTCCAGGATATACTGGAGGCTGAACTTGAACCCTGGTCTTGCCAACTCCAGGGCTGGCTCTTCCTCCACTATGCTACAGCTGCCTCTGTCCATGCAGCCATAGGTGAAAGGTAAACTGGGCTTAAAGTGAAAAGATCTGGGTGTGAATTCTGTCTCTTCCACTAGTGAGCTGTGTGACTGGGCACAAGTACTTCCCCCTCTGAGCCTCAGTTCCCTCATCTGTAAAAGGAAGAGGCTAGACTAGATGTTCTCAAAGGTCTCTCTAAGCTAACATTTTTTAAATTAAATTTGTTCATTTTTAGTTTTCAACATTCACTTCTATAAGACTTTGAGTTCTAAATTTTCCCCCTTCTACACTTTTCCTCCCTCCCCAAGGCGGCGTGTAATCTGATATAAGCTATACATGTACAATCATATTGAACATGTTTCCATATTAGTCGAGTTGTGAAAGAAGAATCAGAACAAAAGGGGGAAACCACCAGAAAGAAAAAACAAACAACAAAAGAGCAAATAATCTGCTTCGATCTGCATTCAGACTCCACAGTTCTTTCTCTGGATGTGGATAGCATTTTCCGTCATGAGTCTTTTGGAGTTGTCTTAGATTATTGCATTGCTAAGAAAAGCTAAGTCTATTAAGGTTGGTCATCACACAATGTGCCTGTTACTGTGTACAATGTTCTCCTGGTTCTGCTCACTTCACTCAGCATCAGTTCATGTAAGACTTTCCAGGTTTTTCTGAAATCCTGCTCATCATTTCTTATGGAACAATAGTATTCCATCACATTCATATACTACAACTTGTTCGGCCATTCCCCAATTGATGGGCATCCCTTCAACTTCCAATTCTTGGCCACCAAAAAAAGATCACCACTAACAGTTTATGATTTTCCCTGGACATGCATGTATGTACACATTAGTCTCTCTTCTGAGCTCCAATCTCATGTTATCAACTGCCTGTCAGATATTTCCAAATTCAACTTGTCCAAAACAGATCTCATTCTCTTGCCCCCGAAACCCACCCCCTTCAGAACTTCCCTCTTTCTGTCCAAGGAACCACCATTCTCCCAGGTTCTCAACCTCTGTATCATCCCAACTCCCCTCTTTTCCTCACCTCCTCTACATCCAATCAATTCAAACTTTGTCATGTCTTCCTCCACATCTCTAGCTTACAACCCCTTTCTCTCTACTCACACAGCCCCTACCCTATATTTTAGCCCTGTCTGGACACAAGAAATTAAATGGGAATTTTGGGGGCATTTTGCAGAAGCCACAGACAATAAATGAAGGCCAGCAGATGACATAGAACCTATGACCAAATGCCCAAATTTTACAATAAGGTACTGTAAACACCCCATAGAAGAAAAAAAGAAAATTCAGACATCTTCTCCAGTACAAAGTGAGAGCCAAAACATTTTATGTGGATTTTCCAGACCATGGGGGCACTGCGCCCTTAACCCCCACCATGCGGAAGGGATAACTGCACCAAATCCTCTCTTTTGTATTGAAAGCCCTTCACAACATGGTTCCACCCTCCCTTTCTAGCCTCATCACATATTACTCCCCTGCATACATGTTATAGACTACTGGCCTTCTTGTTCCTCACACATGACACTCCATTTCCTTGCCTTTGTATGATCCATCTGGCCCCCATGACTGGAATGCCCTCTTTCCTCGCTGATCCTTCTTAGAATACCTCATTTCCTTCAAAGTTGTTCAAGTACTCCCTTTTACATGAAATTTTTCCTAATTCCTAACCCTTCCAGCTGCTAGTGTACACACACACACACACACACACACACACACACACACACACACACACATTGACACACACAGTGGTCTCTGCAGACAGTTCACTTTTCCTTCTCATCAGAATTTTCTGTTTGTTTCCTCAGAATTTGATTTGTATGAGCCATGATCTCTCCCTATGCAAATTTTTATAGTCAATTGCTTCTGGCTATCCTTTCTCCTGATGATTTGACATCTATTCTACCCAAATCTATTGCTTCTGGCTATCCTTTCTCCTGATGATTTGACATCTATTCTACCCAAATCTATTGCTTCTGGCTATCCTTTCTCCTGATGATTTGACATCTATTCTACCCAAATCTAGGATACATGGCAGATCCAGCTTTCCTCTCCTTCTCTATCATGAATTTGAAGATGGAGTGGCTCCTTTCCCCCAAGGTTCCCATCATTTCTACTTTAGCATTCCTCTTTGTTGGTGAGAATTAGTTGCAGAGTCAAATTTCCCCCTCATGGTTTCCTCCATCTTTTGAAGGATGAAATTATCATGAGGGCTAGCCAAGAATTTATTAGCTGCTCTGCTTTTGGCAGAGAAAGAGCTCCAGCAGATGTCCACATAACTGAAGTCCCTCATCACTGCTAGATCATGCCTCTGGGCCAGGCTTATGATCTATTTCCCTAACTCCTCATCTATTTCTTCCTTCTGTCCCAACGGTCTGCAGTATACTCCCAGGATAGTATAACCTCTGTTTCTTCCTTCCTTGATCTTTATCCAAATGTCCTCTACCACGCTTCCTCCTCCCTGCCCCTGCTTCTGAGTTTCCTTACTTAAGCACATCATTTTAATATATAAGGATACTCATGAGAATTCTTAACCAAAGGAGGGACAGAGATGATCATAAAAGATAAAACAGACTATTTTTATTATATAAAATTTGAAAACTCTTCCAAAAAGGAAATCAAATCAACTAGAAGAAAAACTGCCAAGTGAGGGGCAGGGGAATTTTAATCAAATACCCCTGATAAAAGTCTAATATCTAACATATATAGAAGATGGATAAAAAAAGACTAAAAGCCTTTCACAGATCATATGGGGGTGGCAAATATAGAGCTAGAAGGACGCTCAGAGGTCATCTACTCTAAACATCTTATTTTACAGGGGATAAAACCGCCCAACTTTACTTGTCCAACATCACACAGCTAGTAAGTGGCAGAGCCCAGATTTGAACACAGATCTCCTAGACTCCAAATTCAGCATTCTTTCCACTGTACTACACTGCCTCTAATAAATAAGCAGTTAAAGACTATGTCTATGATACCTATTCCCCAACAGATAAGAGATCAAAAGTTATGAACAAACATCTTCAACAAGAAGAAATGCAAACTATCGCTAACTATATAAAAATGTTCAGTCATTAAAAATACAAGAAATATACATTTAAAATCTCTGAGGTTTCAAGGCATATCCTTCAAATTGTCAAAGAATGAAAGACAGAAACAGTGTTGGAGGGGCTATAGGAAGACAGGCATACTAACACTATCAGTAGAGCTGTGAATGGATCCAACCATTTGAGAAAATAATATTAAGTTATGTGAGAAGTGACTAAACTCCTTATATCCTTTGATGTAACAACTCAATCACTCAATCAACAAATATTTTAAGTGCCTATGATATGCCAGGTACTGTGGTGAGCACTGGACATACGAAGACAAAAAATAAATAGTCCCTGGTTCAAGGAGCTCACACCCTCAAGGTCAGCACTTCTTAAATTTGGTTTGCGACCAGAAGCACCAAAGGGGTCGCAGGTGGGAAAAGTTTAAGAAGCTCTACTCTAGGTGATAACACACACACATGTAAGCATATACAAAATAAAAATAAAATGATTTAGGGAAGAGAAACCTTTATCTAAGGCACTCAGGAAATGTAGTGCTCGAGCTGAGTTTAGAAGCAAACTAGGGATTCTAAGATGTGAAGATGAGGAGAGACTGCATTCTAGGCATGGGACAATGTGCAAATGGACAGAGATGGGAAATGGAGTATTACATGTGAAAAACAGCAAGGAGGGTAGTATAGCTAGACCACAGAGTGAATAAAGGGCAACTATATACTTTGTTGTCCAGTCCTTTTTCAGTTGTGTCTGACTCTCTGTGACCCCATTTGGGGTTTTCTTGGCAAAGATACTGGCTTGGTTTGCCATTTCCTTCTCCAGCTCATTTCACAGATGAGAAAATTGAGGCAAACAGGATGAAAGTGACTTGTCCAGGGTCACATAGCCAGTAAGTGTCTGAGGCCAGATTTGAACTCAGGAAGAGGAGTCTTCCTGACTCCAGGCCCAGGACTCTATCTACTGTAGCACCATATTGCTGCCCCACAAATGTATTTCATATTTATTAGCATAAAATTAAATGTGGGCTCCCCAACCAAACACTTCTGAATGAGTCTTCATACCCTAATTACCAAGTAAATAGTATCAATCACTAAAGATTATCTTTCTCATTTCTTGGGGTATCAAGTAGGAAGAAACTATTTGGTCAACATTTACATGTATAATTGGGCAGGTAGGCAGCACAGTGGATAGAGCTCTTGGCATGGAATCAGGAAGATCCATCTTCATGATTTCAAATCTGGCCTTAGACACTTAACTAGCTGTGTGACCCTGAACAAGTCACTTAACCCTATTTGCCTCAGTTCCCTCATCTATAAAATGAGCTAGAAAAGGAAACAGTAAACCACTCCACTATCTTTGCCCAAGAAAACCCCAGAAGGGATCACAAAGAGCCAGACATGACTGAAATGACTCAACAAGCTATATATAACCGTACAGAATAAGCCTGGAAATATAGGTGGGAGCTTGGTTGTAAAGGGCTTTAAGTACTAAGCAAGGGGGCAGCTAAGTGGTACAGTGGGGAGGACCCAAGTTCAAATATGGTCTCAAACACTTACTAGCTATGTGACCCTGGGCGAGTCACTTAACCCCAATTGCCTAAAAAAAAAATGGTAGGCAGAGGAATTTGTATTTTATCCTAAAGCAAATAGAGAACCACTAGAGTTTACTGAGTAGTAAATAAGCCTATTGGCCTACAGTCAGACTTGAACTTTAGGAAAATTACTTTGGTTGGTGTGTGGAGGGTGGCCTGGACTTCTGGCAGGGCCTTGTAGTCAGGAGGACCTGAGTTCATATCCAGGCTCCACACACTTACCAGCTGTGTGACCCTGAACAAGTCGTTTAACCTTGACACATGCACATACACTGAGGAAACATTATGGAAATAGAACTGAGAAGGCTTGGCAATGAATTCGATAAGTGGGAGGAATGAGACTAAAGAGTCAAAGATGACTCCAGGACAGCAAATCAGAGTGACTGAGAAGGTGGTGGTGGTGCCCTGGATAGAAACAGGGAAATTCAGAAGAAGAATGAGTTTGTGGGGAACAGGGAGAGGAGAGAATGAGTTCTGTTTGGGACCTGTTGAGTTTTTTGGTTTGTTTTTTTATTTGTTTGTTTGTTTTTTGGTGAGGCAATC
Source organism: Phascolarctos cinereus (assembly GCF_003287225.1). NCBI lineage: Eukaryota > Metazoa > Chordata > Mammalia > Diprotodontia > Phascolarctidae > Phascolarctos > Phascolarctos cinereus. The sequence continues at coordinate 63,809,462 of NW_027556291.1, read as the reverse complement.
GGGGTTAAGTGATTTGCCCAGGGTCACACAGCTAGGAAGTGTTATATATCTGAGGTCACATTTGAACTCAGGTCCTCCTGGCTCCAAGGCTGGAACTCTATCCACTGCGCCACCCAGCTGCCCCGACCTGCTGAGTTTTAGATGCCTACTGGACAGTGAGACTGAAATGTACAATAGGCAGTTGGTGATATGGAACAGGTCTCAGATTCGGTGAATGACAGGCAAAGTTCCCATGACTGAGAACTTCAAGAAAGAGAAGAACAAGAGAAAGGAGCCAAAGATAACAGGATGTCAAAAGGTAACAGAACGTCACGAGAAATGAACAGGGAAAGATTCAACCCTGAGGATCTAGAGAACATCAGAAAGTGATGGGGACAGACAGAAAGAACAGCATGCTGATCAGTGTGTGGCACTAAGCAAACCATTAGGCAATGAAATAACAAAGGCTCCAGCAAATGTCTGGCATTAAGAGGGTCATTAACCAGCAAAAACTGTTGGTAGCCTCCAAGTGTCACATAGCCAGGGTCATTACATTTTCCCTCTATGAAAACAGCAGCCAGAAATACATTCTATCCAAACACACTCACGTGTTTGAAAGCAGGTGCTGTGATCCAAATTGATCTGCAGAGAACCCTCCTGAAGAATCAGAAGCATGGAACAAAGTTGGAAGGGACCTTCGGCGTCATCCAGCCCAAGGGAATCCCCTCAACAACATGCCCAGCCTTTATTGGAAGACTTGGAGATGAAGAAGGCACTGCCTTCTGGGGCAGCCCATTCTACTGCGTTTGGCTAATTTTAATTGGTGGGAAGTTTTTCCTTATATTGAGCTGAAATCTACTCCCCTATAACCTCTACTTATTGGTTCCTAGGGGCAAAGAGAATCTTTGTAGCTCCTTTCCCATATGATAGCCCTTTGAATGCCTGAAGACAGTGATTATGTGCATGCATACACACACACACACACACACACAGAGTCTTTTTTCCTCTAAGCTAAATATCCCTAATCCTGTCCACTAACTCTTGGCTGGCATGATTCCTAGACATGTTGTTATGCTTATTGGACTCACCTGGATAAGCACTAACTTGGAGGAGGGGCTTAATGAACAAACAACACTTACTGGGTGGCAGAAGCAAACAAGCAAGTCATAGGCAAGGTAGAAACCAAGGCCTGGGTGAGATTGGAGTCAGAGCAGGGGGCAGGGAAGGACTCAGGCACCCTTCTTCTTAGGGTTCTCCAAGGACCCCAGCAGACTGCAAAACTAACAGTTCTGTCCTGCAAAGGCTTCTATGGGGAGCTCTCTTCTCCATCAATGACAATGTCAAAAACACCATTAGAACTCCAACATCAAAGCCCCAAAAACAAAGATGGGAAGAGCAGCAGGATTAGACCAAACCCACAGAGGACATCTGCACTAGAGGGGACACAGTTTTGAGGATACTGAGGGACCTAACCTCAAGATACCTGAAAGAGTGGAAGATACTCAATGCTTTGAAAACACTGTGGCCATTATTACTGCCAAGAAATGATGATCAAGAGTGCATCAATAATTGGTGTCCCATAGGCCTATTTTCTCAACTCTGGAAAATCGACCTGAGGATAATCTCTAGATGCCTCCAGGGCAGCCTTGATGAAGGTGTGAGAAGGAAACCAAACCTCCACAAGTGACAGTTGATAGCAGATCACAGAATTGCTCAAGAATACCAGCCCCCACTGAACTTATGGTTTGTTATCCACAAGAAACATCCTTGATTTTCAGCTATCCATTAGACTCTCTGCCATCAAGATGTTTCCCGTATGCACAGGCCAAAACCAAGCAAGAGATGCACCAGATGCACCTTGGTTTGCTGATCTTTGGATCATCGTAATTAAGGAAGGCATAAAACAGAGAAATGTATGCTGGCAAAAAGTATTGGCTACTGTCATGGAGGACAGCTGGCAGAGATTCCAAGTGCAAGAGAAATTCCTAGAGATGGTAAGGCTCTTCAGATGTTCCTGTTTGCATCTAGAATGGCATCTAGTCATACACATTGAAGAAACAAATGCTTATTGACTGACTGACTGAAACACTACATGACACCCTGAATGAGATCCACAGTCACTCAAAAGAGATTGGTATAAAGAGGTCAGAAAAAGAAGAAATGGACCCATCTGCACACAAACAGTTCTAAGCAGCTCTATTAGTGGTGGTAAAGAACTGGAAAACTAAAGGCAACGCCTAGCAATTGTGGAACAGATGAACAAATTGTGGCATAAGAAGGTAATAGAATATTATTGTGCTGAAAGAAATTAAAAGATGGGGGCAGCTAGATGGCGCAGTGGATACAGCACTGGCCCTGAAGTCAGGAGGACCTGAGTTCAAATCTGGCCTCAGGCCAAACACTTGACACTACCTGTGTGACCCTGGGCAAGTCGCTTAACCCCAATTGCCTAAAAATTAAAAAAAAGAAAAAAAGAAATTAAAAGATGATTTCAGAGAAACCTAGGAAGACTTGTATGGACTGAAAGAAGGGAACAAGGAAAATCATTTCTATAATAATAAACGTAAAGGCAAACAACTTTGAAAAACTTAAGAACTTTGATCAACTCAGTGATTAACCACGATTCCAGAGGACTCATGATGAAACATGACTCTTACCTCTTGACAGAGAGGCGAGGGACTTAGAGTGTGATAGATACAGATGCAGGGATAGGTATAGGTATACACACACACACACACACACACACACACACACACACACACCCCAATGCAGGAATTTGTTTAGCTTGACGAGGCATAGTTGTTATAAAGGCCTTGTTATTCCTTTTTTTTTCCCAGTGGGGTGGGAAGGTAAATAGGAGAGAAATATTTTCATTAATTGAAGAAAATTAAATTGAATTTTTTAAATGGGAAAAAAGAGACTGATACAACAATTCACATAAAAAAAAGAAATGGATTTCAATTATGGCATATACTTGGATGGGCCTTCTAAGTTAGTCCATCAATATACATTCCTTAGACAAGAGTCGCATATAATTTGACTTGAATAGTTTCTAGAAAGACAAGAGCTACATATAAACCAGACTTGAATAGTTTCTGGAAAGACACAATCTGGGTTGTATTTGGGAAATCACACAGTGCTTGTAATGATCATAAGATGCTCCCTAAAAAATAGGTGGAAGAAAGAGAAATTGAACCACTCAAGAATACCAAGATATTAGTGCAAAGTCGAAAGCCAGCAAAATTGAAAGAAAATGGGAGCTATTAACAACAGATTCAATTCAGCAAGCCTTTCCTGGTCAATGAACAAGCACTTATGAAGACCCAACTATATAGGGGCTGTGCTAAACACGAGGCCTGTCTTCACGTTAGTGCTTCCCTCTGGAGTTATCTTTCTTTTATGCAGTATTTATCTTGTTTGTACATAGTTGTTTATATGTTGTTTCCCCCCCCCCAACCCCATCATTAGACTGTGAACAACTTGAGAGTAGCCTTTTTATTTGCCTTTCTTTGTATCTCCAGCACTTAGCACAGTACCTGGCACTTAGTAAGTGCTTAATAAATGCTTGTTGATTTGATAACAGGCATTTACTGAATGTCTACCAAGAGCTATGTGTGACAGTAGTGAAAATGAAACAATACAAAGACTGAAATGAAACAGAAATTAAATGAATGAATGAAATGAAACTGAAATGAAACAGAATACAAAACTTGAAATGAAACAGAATACAAACTGAAGGGCAGGCTTGGGAAGAACATTGACTCAGGCAAAGTGAACTACAGTCCATTTGGATATTTGATAAGCCTTTGTTCATATCACAGATAGAAACTTGACATTTCTATCAGGACCAAGGACAGAGCCTTAGGGCACTCCACTGGAGACTTCTCTGGAGATTTCTCTTCCAGTTTAATCTCCACTCTCTCAGCCTACTTATTCACCCAGTTCTACATTCACCAACGCTACTATTCCCCATCAAAATGCACCATATTGTACAACTCTCTCCTTTGTCATAATAACAATAACAACAACAACAACAGTAGGGAGCATTTTTCTAGGCTTTAAGGTTTGCAAAGTGCTTAACACATGTTATCTCATCAGGTTCTGAAAAACCCTTTGAGGTAGGTGCTATTATTATTCTCATTTTACAGATGAAGAAACAGAGGCTGAGAGGTTAAGTGACTAGCACTGAGTCATATAGCTATTAGGTGTCTGAGGCCAGATTCAAACCCACTTCTTCCTGCCTCCAAATCCAGCATTCTAATCATCATCCCACCTAGCTGCCTCAAGGGTATAGTGAGAGGTTTTCAACAAAGGTCTTGCAGAAATCCAGGTAATAGCATGGTGACTGCATTACCCTCCAGACAAAGACTGACATCTACAAGCAATCCCTGAGGTTAGACTGTCATGACTTGTTCTCAGTGAGCCCTGGCCTCTCTGGACAAGTATTCACAAACCATCCTTTTTACAAAGTTTTCAAGAGTTTTGTCAGGAATTGAAGTCAAGTTCAGCCTCTACAGTATGAAGAACCTACCTTCTTCCACTTTGGCAACATCTTCCCTCTCCAATCATCTCCCAAAGGTCACAATACAGTGGAGCAGGAATTATGCAAAAAAATTGAACAAAAATGGGTTCATAGAGACAGAGATGAAAAGGATCTTGGAACATAGACCATCAGAGCTGGAAGGAATCTTAGAACACAGAAGACATCAGATTCTGGCAGGGATCTTAAAACTTAGGCCATCAGACCTGGCAGGGACTTTAAGACTTAGGCCATCAGACCTTAGAACACAGAATGTCAGAGCTGGGAGAGACCTTCAAATATATAATGTTAGCACTAGAAGGAACCTTAGAACACAAAATATTATACCTGTAATCATTTAGTCCAGCTTCCTTGTTTTACAAATGAAGAAACTGAGGCCCAGAGAGAAGTGACTTGCCCCAGGTCACCCAACCAGTCAGTCAGTGGAAGACAGACTGGGAGCGTGAGTCCTTGGCCTCTTATTTCCCACTATACCACAGGCATTGCCAATCTCCCAACAATCTCTTCCATTGTACTAAGCAGTTCATGACTGTAGTATAAACAAACATAAGCACCACTTCAGAATTTTAAATAATATGACTGAACAATGAGAATTGGACTTAAGTCACTAGAATATGTCAGAGGCCAAGAGATTTTTCAATGAGTGAGGATTCAGAGAAGAATCCCTTTCAGTGACTAAAAGGAATGACAAAAATCTAAAGTTTTACTTAATAACAGTGTTCTATAAATTGGGGGGGAGGATCTTTGCCCCCCTCAGCTGCTCTTTACTCCATTTTAGACATCTTCGTAAGAGAACCACAAGGCTTTCACTGGAATGGCCACACACTCTTTACAGACTAAATGCAGACCTATGAGCCAAGAGGGACCAGTTCTAACCACAGGTCTTCTGCTCAGCACCCTAGGCCTTAGGGAAACTTGAAACCAATCAAGTTGACCCATTTACTGGGTCAGTCGGTCAGTTGGCCAACAGCATTTCCTGTGTGCCTAACGTGTGTCGAACAGTACTATTTTACCGGGCCTTAGGGAAAGCTAGAAAAAAAACACAATACATAGGTCCACAAACAATGGAAAGACACTTTTATAGGACACATAAGTGAGGCAACATGCCAAGAGAGAACCATAAACAATGTAGTCTAGAGACTACAGAAAAAGGCACTGGCCTGGGAATCAGAAGACCATGCTTCAAGGCCCAGCTCTGCCAATAACTTGCTGTGTGACCTTGGGCAAGTCATTTCACTCCTCTAGTCCTCAGTTTCCTCACCTGTAAAATGAGTGGCTTACATGAATGACTTTTAAGGTCCTTTCAACTCTGATATTACTGGTGGAAGTCCCTCATTACTTCATCCCCGGACTACTGCAATAGCCTGCTGGTTATTCCACTCCAATCCATCTTCCACTTAGCTATCAAATGAATCTTCCTAAAGCAGGGATCTGACCATGTCAAACCCTGCCTCCCCAGGCAATCAATTCCAAATAGTTCCCCATAGCCTCCAGGATTCAAGGCCCTTCAGAATTTGCCCCCCTCCTATCTTTGGAATTTTCTTCTGCATTACTCATCTCCCAGCCCACATACTCTACAATCCAGTAAGACTGGCCTCCTGGCTGTTCCTCTTACAAGACACTCCACTTCCTGGTTCTGGGCATTCTACCTGGCTGTCCCCTAGGCCTAGAAGGCTCTCTCACCTCACCTCCACCTCCTGACTTCCCTGGCTTCCTTCAAGTCTCAGCTTAAATCTCACTTTCTATAAAAGTTATATCTTTACCCCCCTAATGCTACTGCCTTCCTTCTGTTCATTATATCCAAGTTAACCTGCATATACCTTGTTTGCACACTGTCTTCCCTTCCCCCTCATTAGACTGTGCCTTGAAACCATTTTGCCCTTCTTTATATCTCTAGCACTAACACAGTGCCTGACACATAATAGGTGCTTAATAAATGCTTGTTTATTTGACTTGATGTGATATGTTCCATATTCTAAGATCTCACTCAGTTTTGGTATGTTCTGAAGTCCCTTTCAGCTCTGATATTTTCCATCCTAAGGACCCTTCAATACATAAGTTTTTATGTCATGCCAAAGATAAAACCAGGTGGAATAAGTCATGGGAGGCTTCCTAAATGTCAGAATCACCATGAGTTCTGAAAGAGTGTGTAAGTGAGAAAGGATGGCATTCCAGGTAGAGGTCATACATGAATATTTGGAGGTAGAAAATAACATGTGGAGGAGCAAGGCGTAAGTGGTAACTAAAAAGAAGGTCCACTTAGGAAAATGAGGAGAAATAAAGCTGAGAAAATGGAGATACAGTAGAGGCAGTCAAAGGACTTACTGAATACCCACTACATGCAAGCCAATACCAATCATGAGGGTACTGAATGCTAGTTAAGGCACTGAGATTTAGTGGTAAGCAGCAGGGCTAGAGATAGGGATTGGACATGAGATTTCATTGGTACAGAAAAACTCCCTAGTAAGGAAACTTCCCAGTGAGGGAACACTGTCAATAAAAGCAGGTCAACACCTTTTCTGCAACTTATAGTCTTAGAAAGTTGCCTAGAGGATTGAGAGGACAAGTGACTTGTACAGGGTCACACAACTGGCATGTGACAGAGCTGGGTCTTTCCATCTCCACGTCAGCTCCCTATCTACTCCAATAAATGCCCATGAACAAAGTAGAAACATAAGAAAACTTGTGCTTCAGAAAGATTATATTTGGGGCAGCTAGGTGGCACAGTGGATAGACCACTGGCCCTGAAATCAGGAGGACCTGAGTTCAAATCCGGTCTCAGACCAAACACTTAACACTAACTGTGTGACTCTGGGCAAGTCACTAAACCCCAACTGCCTAAAAAAAATTTTTTTAATTTAAAAAAAGAAAGATTATATTTGCATCCCTATGTAAATGAATGATTGAACAGACTAGAGACTTTTAGAATAGTACAAGGATGAGATATGGGTCTATAGTGTAGTGAGGCAGTCCCATGTATAGTAGAAAGAATACTAGCCTAGGCACTAGAAGGCCAGGATTCTAGTCATGGATGACCCATTAAGAACCATAAGTTTGAGCTTAAGCAAAAATTTTACCTTTCTGGGGCTCAGTTTTCACAGGGGTAAGAATGAGAGAGTTGTACTTAGCAGCAACTTCAGACTAAATAAAGCAAGCCAAGGAGATACAGTTGCAGATACAGTGTGACCTGGCTCCAGAACACTACTGCTTAGGAACTGGGATGTGGTCAAGAAGGCCAAGGTCAAACAGTTCTGTGATTCTACGGAACTGGAAGAAATCTCAGAGGGATGCTAGGTTAAACCACACCTGAATAAGAATGACCCCAGCAATATCCTCAATAAGTGGTCATCTTACCTTTACTTGAAGACCTCCAATACCAGAGAACTCAAACCACCTCCCCACCACCCCCAGGTAGGCCACTACACCCAGACAGCTCCAAGTGTTAGGAGGAAGTTTTGGTTTCTTTTTTATCCCCCAAATTATCCTCCTTGCAACTTTCCCTCATTGCTCCTGTATCTGCCTTTTGGAGCCAAACAGAACAAGTCTAACCCCTCCTTCACATCACAGTTCCCACTCAGGTTTCTCTTCATGAGGCTAAACATCCCCATTTCCTTCACCTGAGCTTCACAGAACACCAACTCAAGGCCCTTCACCATCCTGATTGCCCTCCTCTGGACATTCTCCAGCTTATTTATCAATGTCTTTCCAAAGATGTGGCCCAGGAAGAATAACCAGAACTAAAATCAAGGCTCTAGATGTCATGTGATCAAGGCAGAAGACAGAGGAACCATCCTCTCCCTAGTCCTGGACACCATACCTCTCTTTATGCAGCTTAATGCTTCATCAGGTTTTTGACTGCCAGATCACACTTTTATTGACTCATATCGAGCTTTTACTACACTAAAATCTCCACATCTTCTCTATACAAACTTCTGTCAAGTTACGCTTCTCCTATATTGTACTTTGGAAATCTACTTGATGAACCCAAGTGTAAGACTTTACTTTCATCCTTATTGGATTTCCTCTTATTAAATATAACCTAAAATTCTGTCATGCCTACATCTTTTGAAATTTCGACTGTCATCTAGTGTGTTAGCTCTTTCTTCTAGCTTTGTATTACCTGTAAATTTGATGAGCCTGCTATCTGAGCCTTTATCCAAGTCATTGATAAAAAATAATGAATAGCACAGGGCCAAGGCCAGATCTCTAGGGAACTACACTGGTTACCTTCTGCCAAGCTGACATCAAACCATTAATGACTACATTTTGGATCTGGATTCCAAATCCACCTAACTACCATCAGTGGGCCACATCTCGAAGTCTTATTAACTTGACCTCTGAGGTTCTGTGTCTTTTTTTCCTGTAATGATCTAATGAAATCCTAGATCCCACATTTTAATTTTTTTAATATTCATTCACTTCTTTTATTCAAAAAAATAGAGTTTCTCTGTTTTTCATGTATAAACAAATGGTACATATTTATTAGCATAAGATTAAATTTGGGCTCTGCAACCAAACATTTCAGAATGAACCTTCACACCCTAATTAGTGAAGACTATCCTCATTTCTTGGGTTATCAAGTAAGAAGAAACTATTTTGTCAATATTTACATGTATAATTGTCTTAGTAAATATTTTATTTTTCAGTTTATTAAATACTTCTCATGAAGCAAGTAGACAACGAACAAAACACTAAATCAAGCCCTAATTTGTAGCATTTGTGATTTCCAAGGTGTAAATGCTCACATTGAAAATTTGACAATGGCTCTTGGGAGCCAGTTCAAACTGCCTACAGCACACCCCTGGGTCCCTTCCCATTCTAAAATCCTGTATTCCTATGAAAAGGGGTACCTTGTGAGAGAGGGTGGGAAGGAGCACAGCAGAAAAGAAGAATGAAGAGCTCTGAACCCCACCTTGGGGGAGGGGAGGGAGGTGAGTTATAGAAAGAAAGAACCAGCACTGAATCCTAACATCTTAGAGCTGAAGAGGACTTCAGATGTCCTCTAGTCCAACCCCTCCATTCAGTAATGGAAATATTGCTAACTCGGAAGTCAGAGGGTATAGGTTCAAATCTCACCTCTGACATGTACCTTCGACATCAGGCAAATCACTTTAACAACTTGGGTTTCAGTTTTCCTCCTCTGGAAAATGAGGAGTTTGGACTAGATTAGGGATGGGGAACCTACCGTCTTAAGGCCACATGTGGCCTTCTAGGTCCTCAGGTGCGGCCTTTTTGACTGGGTCCAAGTTTTACAGAACAAATCCTTTTACTAAGGGGATTTGATCTGCAAAGTTTGGATTCAGTCAAGGGCCATGCTTGAGGTCCTAGAGGGCCACACGTGGCCTCAAAGCAGCAGATTCTCCACCCCTGGACTAGATGGTCTCCAGGGCTAATTTGAAGCTCCAAATCTATGACACTAGTTAGAAGATAAAACTAAGGCTCAAAGACAAGGGAAATGACTTGCTCAAAGTCACACAGCTAGTTGTGTTAAAATTAGGACTAGAATTGTAGAATCTTACAGCTGGAAGGGACTTCAGAGGTCCTCTAAGAATAACAACAATAATAATGATGATGATGATGATGATGATGATGATGATAATAGCTAGCATTTATATAGTACTTTAAGGTTTGAAGGCAGGTCTTCCTGACTCTGGTCCCATGCTCTATCTACTGCAGCGCCACCTAGCTGCCTCTACTAGTCCAATCCCTGCCCTATAACAGTATTGCTAACAAGCAGGCATCAAGCCTCCACTTGAATACCTCTGTCAACTAAGGCCTCTACCTCTCTAGGTGATCCAATCCATCACTGAACAGCCAGCCTGAGTGGTTAGAAATTTCTAGTAAATGGTATGAAAAATAGTATGGTGCACTATAAAGAGTTCTGGATTTGGAATCGAAGGACCTGGGTTCCAAACCTGGCTTACTTTGTAACCTTGGGCAAAATGGGTGTAAAACAGAGGGCAGGAAGGAGCACAGCAGAAAAGAATGAAGAGCTTGGAACCACACCTTGTGGGAGGCCCAAATTTAACTTGGGTGTGTGTGCATATATGTATACATGTATGTGTGTATATGTATATTATATATGTGTGTATGTTCTCACTGGATCTTTACAACAACTCTGTGAAGTAGATGTTATTACTAACCCCATTTTAAAGATTAGGAAACTGAGGATGAAAGCTGTTAAGTGACTTGCCCAGACTTTTCAATTCTTAATTGACTTTACCCCAAAGCCCAGGGTACTGTCTTCCTCAAAAAAAATGTTCCACTCACATTTCTATAGCCCAATACAGCTTATAAAGCACATTACATACATTAATTAAGTCATTTGATCCTCATCACAATCTAGTGGGGCCAGTCCTTATCTCCATTTTCCAAATAAAGAAACTGAGGCTCAGACAGTTGCCTCATCTCTAAAGTGAGGCAGTTTGATGAATTACAGACTTGGAGTTGAAGGAGATCTCAGCATCATCTAGTCTGGATTGTGCACAAAAGGAATCCCCACTATTCCACAACCATTAAGTGATTGTGCAGCCTCTGTTTGAGGTACTCCAAGGAAGAACAAGGACTGCTCCAGGCAGACCATTCCACTCTCGATGACCTCAGGATTGGAAGCCAACTTCAAAGGGCTAACTAGGACCTAAATGGAAATCTCCTCAGTAACATAACTAAGGAGTGGTCATCGAAGCTCAGCTTGAAGACCCCTGCCCTCTCAAGGAGGAAGTGACTGGCCCAAGATCACCTGACCAGAAGAGCTGTGCCCAGGAATTCCCATGCCTGTGATAACACTTAATTTAGCAGCGAGCACAGGAAGGGGGATGCCGTGGATGGTCTAGGCCAGTCAGGTACAGCTATCTGAAGAAAAGGAGTTGTGTCCACTTCCTAAAAGGCCCAGTCTCAACCCTATCCTGTGGCTAACCTCTGACCCCCAATAAGAGGCAGCAAATGAGGAGGGGAGGAGTAAAGCTCTGGGGCCCAAGGTGGCTGGAGGGTGGAGATTCATGGGAATGACAACCCAAGGACATCAGCAACTTAGGGTAACGCCTAGGTTGCTACTCCATAGTTCTTGCAGAGCCAAGCCTGCAGGCCTTCTCACCTCAAAGTCTGCAATTCCCTTTCCACTGTACCCTTTTCACAAAGCACATATTTAAACTTCTTTTTCTATAAAATTTTCTAGAAAACATTATAAGGTTTAAAGTAGCAAATCTCTTACGGGAGAAAGGGTTAATCAAAGCCCGCAGAAAAAAACCTCATCTTCACCACCACCAGCTAATGGAAACTAAATTTCCAGTCAAAGTACGGTTGGGTCCCAATGCCCAATGTGTTTGCTGAACACATAATGCTTAGGAAGATCAGAGTGACATGTGAAGAAAGAATGTGCCCGAGTCTCCAGTTGCAATGTGACTATGTGTTGGCAAAGAGACCAGGGATGGATTCTGGTAGCCTCCTGCTTCCGTGGAAGAATATATACTTGTTAAAGCTGACAAGACAGACGTCAAGACAGCTTCTGTTCCTTTTTGGAGAGCTGCCTGTGAGCAGCACAGAGCCCCAACTTCAGGAGAAGTTTTCAAGGGAGCTGCTTCAGGCCCAGTAAAGAGGAGGCCTCAATGGGGGAGCCCAGAAAGCTTTGGAAGAGACATAGGTCGGGGAGGGAGGCTCAGGAGAAGTACAAGGCAGGAAGAAGATTGCTCAAATGGAGCAAAAGCAAACTTCCTAAGCCAGCCAAAGACACTGGGGTAGGTCGGGGAAACTCAGCACGACAGCACGGGGAGCCAGAAAGTCGGCAGCTTGCACCATTGGCTTTTCAAACAGAAAATTACTTTTTCTGAGTTTGTACAAAGCAATCAATTACTGAGGCCCTTTCCGTCGACTCCCCCCGGCCTGGTTGCCAGCATGAATTGCAATGACAGCAGGGCAGGATGGAGTCTCTCCCAGTTTCTCCTAATCCCATCTACCCCTTCCCCCACCGAAGTATGTGGGAAAACTCAGCAGAGCACAGATGGAAGGCTTTTTCATTTGGGGTTTTTGGCCTCAGCTTTTGGCTCAGAAACCTTACCAAATCTAATTACCAATCTAGCGCAAGAAACGTACTGCGGTTTTTACTCTTATTTAACGTCAAAATCCTCTGTATTCCCTGCACTGGGCAAATCTTCCAAGTGGCTTCATGATCAATAGCCAGAGAGAAAAGCCCTGGAACCTATGGAAAACATCAGGAAGAGGGCAGCCAAGATGCAAAGGGGTCAAAGACTATGCCACAGAAGAGTCAACTGAAGAAACTGGGGGTATTAAACGTAGAAGATTTAGGGAAGACATGATAGCTGTCTTCAAGTATTTGGAGGGATCAAATGGAAGAGGGAGGAGCCTTACCTGTTTAACCCTGGAGGGTACCAAGAGAAATGAGTGGAAATTGCAGAGAAGAAAATATAGGTTGGTTCTACACAAAGAATTGCCTAATATTTAGAACTGCTCAACACAAACAAAATTAATGCATCTAGGATATGAAGGGAACCGATGAAATGGGAAAAATTCTTTATATCAAATTTCTCAGATAAAGGTTTGCTATACAAGATACATATGAAACAAAAAAATTACACACATACATATATGTGTGTGTGTGTGTATATGTCTATGCGTATATATATGTCTATGTGTGTATATAGATGTACATATACTCCAAAAGGCATCCCCCAACAGCAAAGTGGTCAAAAGATATGAACAAAAATTTCTCAAAAGAAGAATTGCAAGCTAGTAACAATCATATGAAACAATGCTCCAAATCACTAAGAGAACAACAAATCAAAATAACCCTGCCCATTCACCTCACATCCAGAAAATGGGCAAAAAAAAAAAAGACAAAAGATAAGAATAGGCAAAGTTAGAGAAAGTGTGAAAGGACAGGCACATTAACACATTGTTGAATTAATATAACCAATCTGGAAAGCACTTTTGAATTATGCAAATAAAGCAGCTAAAATATCTATACTCTGTGACCCAGAGATTCTGCTGCTAGGCATGTATATGTGTGTGTATATGTATACATGTGTGTGCACATATGTATGTATGTGTGTGTGTATATACACACACACACACACACACACACAAAGAGGTCATTGACAAAAAGAAAGGTCTCAGATACATTCTAATATTTATAAAAGCACTTTTTTATGGGAACAAAGAATAAGAAACAAAGCAGGTGCCCATCGATTGGGGAATAACTAAACATATTATTGCAGTACAAGATACAATGGAATATTGCTGTACTGTTAAAAAAAAAAAACAAATAAGAAATCTGATCTCCAAAGAAGCCTGGAAGGACTTAATGAGCTGGTGCAAAGTGAGGTAGAGCCAAGAAAACAATGGAAAGAACCACCACAAAATAATGGAAAATGCATGTTACAACATTACAAAAATAAGCATGGCTCCAAAGAAGAGACATAAGAAGATACCTTCCACCATTGCATTGTAGAGGAGAGAGGGGGCCTCATGGGTGTGCAACATTGCAAATAAAGTCATATTATCTTCAATATGTTCATAGGCCTTATTGAATTTTTCACTTGTTCCTTTTTAATTTTTCCTTTCATAATCTGCGTTATTAGGCATGGCTCTCTGGGAAGGAAGATACAGGACATTAAGACAATGTAAAAACCAAAAGATATCAGTACAAACTTATTTTAAAAGAGCAATGTTCACAAGTGGAATGAGCTGCCCTTGGGCAGCAGGAAGTTCTGTCACTAGAGGTCACAACAAGTAAAGGTTAATTGACCACTTGTTGGAAATGTTCTAGTAGAGATTCCTGCTCAGGGAGGGGATGGAGTACATGCCCTCTGATGACCCTTCCAGTTCTAACATTCTCCATATCCCCAGTACTTAACACAGTGCCTGGCACATAGCAGGCCCTTAATAAATACTGACTGATTGATTTTATAATGTGGACTTTTGGATTCCCTTTCTCACGGAGAGCTGTCCTCTAAGTGGTCTATCTCAAAGTCCCTTCTGGAGCATAAGAGGAAGCCCCACAAACAACAGACCTACTAGTAGAAATGGCTCTGGGTTGCAGAGTCAGAAGGCTTGGATTTAAAGAATAGCTTGACCATGATTTGCCAAATGACCTTGGGCAAGCACTTTCCCTCTTGGGACCTCAGTTTCCTCAACTGTAAAATGTTTCATTACTTACTTCACAGAGGTATTTCCAAAATGCTTTGGCATCCAAAAGCACTATAAGAAATGCTAAGAAGATACATTCAACTACATCTCCAAACACAACATATCTATATGAGTACATGGCAGCTAATTTAGATAATAGATATTTACAGCGGAGAAGAATTGGGGGAGCGGGTGTGGGAAATGACAGCTTGTTTTTGAGAATTTAAAGGGCTGCCACAAAAAAACACAAATTAGCCTTGCTCAGCTTGGCCCGAGGGAAGAATTAGATGCAATGGATGGTGGAGGCAGAGAGACAGATGTACATTTGATGTCAGTCACAAACTTCCTCCTGATGAGAGTAGTTCCGAAATGGAATGGCCCACCCTCAGGAGGTGGTGGCGCCCCCTCCCTGTGGATCGCCGAGCAGAGGTGGTACAGTTATTGGTCAGGGATGCTGTCGAGGGGATTCCTGTTTGAGGAGTGAGATTAGACTTCAGGTATCAGCAAACTGGCTATGGGCCAAATTTGGCCAACTGCCTCTTTCTGTACAGCCTGTAAGCTAAGAGTGGTTTTTATATTGCTAAGAACAATAAAACTTTACTTTAAAATGTAAAATTCAAAAAACAAAACACAAATAAATAAATAAATAAATAAATATAGATAGATAGATAGATAGATAGATAGATAGATAAGTGAATGAGTGAACAAATAAATAAATAAATATAGTACAAAATAAAACTTCATTTCAAAACATAAATACCATTCTTAGCTCGTAGGCCGTGCAAAAATAGCTGAGAACTAGATTTGGTTCATGAGCCAACCTCTGGACTAAATGATCCCTATGGTGTCTTTCAGGTCTAGAATTCTCCATCTCTATGGCTCTTGGTCCTGCTGATGGTACCCCTGTTGATGGGCAGATCAGCCTGGTTCCCCTAGCAAGTACTCTGTCCTCTCAGATACTCCTGGCTCAATAGTGACAAAGGTCACAGAGCCCAGAAAGTCAGTTCTGGGCCATCCTCTCCTCCTGGCCTGGTCTAGCTATCAATAATGAAGGTCTTTCTTTGGCATTTACACACTGTCTTGTGCTTTACTGCATATATCTTTGAAAAATGTGACACACTCAGAGCTTGTTGGGAACTGGACAGATGTTCAGTCTAACAAATGAAATTGTTGAATAAAGCAATAAAGACAGATGCTCCATAAGAAAACGAAGGTATATTTCCGATGTGTAGGGTTATTATCTGCTCAGAAAAACAGATTTCCAAAACCTGCACACAAGCCTTGATTCTTTGATTGTGAATTTCCAGATGATAAGGCATATTCTTCCAATCTGCAACTCACATTGAGAGAAAGAAAGAAGGGAAGGAGCTGTTTTCATCATGAACTATCTTCCTATTACAAACAGATGGAAAGCTGGTTATCCTTCCTCCTCCCCCCCCCCCCGACCCATCTTTGAAATCAAGCAGGCAGATCAACATTCTTTCTTTAGGATCGTTTTTAAACTCACTATCTCAAAGGAGTAGATAATGCAAAATAGACATTCAAAATCCTACTCCTGGTTCAGGCTTTTCCAATGACGGCAACACTGGACATGAAGGTAAAAGGGATTATTTCTAAGGCAAAAGGAGGAAATTCCTTCTACAGAGTTCCAATGCCCCCTGTCAGACCACATCTGGCATGCCATAATTCAATTCCTTCTACCATATAAGAGCATCGATAAGCTGGAGAGTGGCAACCAGGATAGCGAAGGGCCCCAAGTATATGCTATATGACGATTGATTGAAGGAACTAAAGATATTTGTAAAACCTGAAGAAAAGGAGACTCATTGGGTGAGGGGGAGGCAGTACATGAAAGTTATTTAATATAGACTCAGAAGGGTCAATTTAGTTAATCATCAAAAGGCTGTCATGTGAAAGAAGGATTCAATTTGTTCTGGGTGTCTCCAAAAGGCACAATCGGTAGCAATGGATAGAAATTACAAAGAGGTAAACTGAGTCTTGCCATCAGGTCAACCCTTGGAACTGCCCCTTCAAACGGCACAGGCTGCCTCCAGAGGGTGAACACTCCCTTTCATTGGCAGTTTTCAGGAAGAAGCCAAATGACCACTTGCGGGAGATGTCATGATAGGAAATCCTTTTCAGGTATGGGTTGAATTAGATTGACACCGAGCTCTCTTCTGATTCTAAGATTCGGAGATTCTTCAGTCTTCCTTAATCTCAGTGCCTTCCTTCTGTTGATTAGCTCCTATAGCTTGTTTATCCATAATCATTAGACTGGGAGTTCCTTGGGGGCAGGGCTATCTTAAGCCTTTCTTACAAAGTAAGGAATGAATAAATAGCCTGTTGACTTGAATTCATTCCCAGATAAAAATCATTTTTTCTAAACTTATCTATCTCAGCCTCTGATTAGGGAGGGTTTGAGGTTGCCCTCAAACTTGCCTCAAGGCTTGCCCACTGGGGCCATTTCTATGATCAACCCAAAACGTCTATAGCTTGTACCACAAGAGAGCCAGATCTTATCAGCATTGGTTCATAGGATCGCACAGCTGGAGCTAGATGGGACCCCAGTGGCCATCCAATCTAAACCCCTCATTAGTGAATTGCCGATTTTAAAATACTTGATACTTTGTGTGAGCAAATGCCACAAGGGCTGGTTACTCATTAAAAACTGAACAAAACAACATCAACTTAAATTGCAGTAAGAGAGAGAGTACAGTCTGACGTGTGGTACATTGTACGGGTAGTAATTACACACTGGGAAAGTTTCCTAAGGGGGGGGGGTGGAAGGGAAGGGACTGTAAAATCTCTTTTTCCTGGAAAACTTGCAAAAGAAGACATATAATCATGGAAATGGAAAGCTCTGAAGTAACCAAGCCAGAAGGCAGGAGAGTGGACCATAGAGTCACTTAAGCTGCAAAAGAGGGCTAAGAACGTGGGCACTCTTAGCTGCCAGGACTCTACGCTGTCAATTTAGCCCCATCAAAATGTGAGGAGCTCTTGCCATCATCATTATTACAAAGAAGGAGGTTACTTTAGGATGAAAGAGGTGACAAAATCCAAATACAACCCATTCAAAATATAGCAGCTAGTTGAAAGGCAGAACATATTAGTTGAAACCAGTTCCAAGGACAACTGAACATTTGAGCAGAGATGTGTCTGCTCTAGTGACTTTAAAAATGCACTAAAGTCAACCTACTAGCCATTCGGTTTCATTCAAACTAAACATGGCTCATCCTCAGTGATACCTTTGTTGTTCTCCCATTTAGGACCTTTAGTTCAGATTGATGGCAGAGTGGACAAAGGATGACCTTGGGTGAATCGCTGCAGCTCTTGATGCCCACTGGCAACTTTCTAAGACTATAAGCTACAAAATAGTTGCCTGTCTGTATTGGCAGAGGGAGTTTCTTCACAGGGAATTCCCTAAAACCAATGAACTCATAGGCCCAGAGCTCTTTGCCCTCCTCTCTAAAAAAGGTGAAATTCTTGTTGTTGTTCACTCATTTCAGTCCTGTCTGACTCTTTGTGACCCGATTTGGGGTTTTCTTGGCAGACATACTGGAGTGGTTCGCCATTTCCTTCTCCAGCTCATTTTACGGAGGAGGAAACTGAGGCAAACAGGGTGAGTGACTTGCCCAGAGTCACACAGCTACTAAGTGTCTGAGGCCAGATTTGAACCCAGGAAGATGAGTCCTCCTGACTTCAGACCTAGTATTCTATCCACTGCAATACCACCTAGTTTTAAAAACTAAATAAATTTTTAAAATAACTTGTAAAGAAATAGTTCTTTGGAGAAAAGACAGAAATAGTCAGTGTTGGAAGGGCTGTGGGAGGACAGGCACACTAATATATGCTCCTGGCAGAACTGTGAATTAAATCAATCGTTTTAGAAAACAATAAAATTGTGCAAAAAGAGTGATTTGCCCATTTGACCCAGGAATCCTACTACCTGGCATATAACCAAAGAGGTAAAAGATAAAAAGGAACATCCTATAGCCACCAAAAGAGGCTAGGGCAGGCCCTTTTTGTGGTAGTAAAGCCCTCCCTGGAAACAAAGCAGGGCCCACTGACCAGGGAATGGCCCAGCCATCCAGACCCTGGGAAAGCAAGCTCTCTCTGCTGACCATTCCTTGGTTTGGGGCTTATGGGAATGAGAGACTACGCAGAATTAGCTATAACTACTTAGGGGGCAGCTAGGTGGCACTACAGTGAATAGAGCACTGGGCCTAGAATCAGGAAGACCTGAGTTCAAAATCTAGCCTCAGATACTTACTAGCTGTGTGACACTGGACAAGTCACTTCACCTGTTTGCCTTAATCCACTAGAAAAGGAAATGGCACACAACACCAGTACCTTTGCCAAGAAAACCCCATGGACAATATCGGTGTCCATGGGGTCACGAAGAATTGGATACACCAAATAATGACACTTAGGGTCATCTAGAGAAGTCAAACTCAAATAGAAACAGGGGCCACTATACAGTACATAAGGAACCCTATGGGCTGTCTATTGACTTAATATTATCTATGTTCTATTGCATTTTAATTTATTTTGTTAGCTATTTCCCAATTACATTTTAGTCTGGTTTGGGTCCCACTTGGGAGTCTTGTGGGCCACGAGTGTTTGGCACCTCTGATGTAGAGAATGCTTATTTCTAGCTTCACTAACCTGCAATAAAGCCTATGGCAGCAAACCCACTATGAGTCCTCCCCTTGCGTCAGGCCACTGGGATCCTTTTAACTCAGGAGCAAGATGGGACTATGGCTGCCCCCCAATAGCCAACCCCAGGAGACAGGCCAGCTGCTTCCTCGGGAGAAGCCTACTTCTATCCCTACTTCTTACACCCTCATCATAGTCTCTGCCCAGCCACAACTCTATCCCCAAACCTACTGCCAGGATCCATCTTACCTTCTACACACTTAGCCCTCTTTTTTTTTTCTTTTTTAGGCAATTGGGGTTAAGCGACTTGCCCAGGGTCACACAGCTAGTAAGTGTCAAGTGTTTGGTCTGAGGCTGGATTTGAGCTCAGGTCCTCCTGACTTCAGGGCCGGTGCTCTATCCACTGTGCCACCTAGCTGCCCCCGACTTAGCCCTCTTTTAAACTTCACACATTAGAAGAAATTTCCACCTTGGGATGAAACCCTGATTGCCCTATGCTGGCTACTGCTGTAAATGAATGTACTGGTATATTATTGATGAGGAATGGAGAAAAGCTTGGGAAGATTTGTATATAACCAAAAAAACAAAGTAAGCAGAACTAGGAGAGCAACACACACAATGGTGACGAGAATACATGGGTAACTCTCCTCCCAAGTAACTCTCCATTTTCAATCAAAAGAACACCAAGGATAAATCAATCACCTGAAACTTCATCACCATGCTCATCCCTTCTAATTGGAGGGTTGGTGGGTGGAGCACCAACTAAACTCCACTCAAAGTTTTCCTTTATAGAAGGCTAAGAACTTTCAGAACTTTGCTGCTAACTCCATTAGCCATCAGCATCTCTGTTTGGTATTTACTCCATGGAACGACATGGCCTCCTTGGTGATTGCCCCTCCCTTTCTTGTGTTGTCTTCCCTCATTAGATTGTAAGTTTCTTGAGGGCAGAGACTTTCTTTTTCTTATTTGGATCCCCAGCACTGAGCACAGTGCCTGACACACAGTAGGCACTCCATAAATATTTACTGAATTGAATTAAGGCAGGCAGAATATGACTCATTGGAATGACCAATATTGATACCAGAGGACTGCTGATGATTAACTGGTTTTCTTTGTTACAAGGGAAGCTAAATCTGAACCTGACTACTATAAAAACATTAAAAGAAATTATACTTTTGCTGAATTCTCTGAGTACCTACTGAAGAGCGCAAGTAGAGACTGTTAAACACAATATTAAAATCTCATTAAATATAGTATCTACTGGGGCAGCTAGGTGGCGCAGTGGATAGAGCACCGGCCCTGAAGTCAGGAGGACCTGAGTTCAAATCCGGACTCAGACCAAACACTTGACACTAGCTGTGTGACCCTGGGCAAGTCACTTAACCCCAATTGCCTCACCAGAAAAGATAAAATATAGTATTTATTTAAATAAAATTAAATAGGTCAGTGGACCTGTGATCTCCACAGTACTACATCTGTGATCACTCCTTCAAGTACAGCTTGAAATCCAGCCACAATTTCCATTTCTCTCAATTTCCCCTCTTATGCAATTGTTGTTCCGAGGGCCTTGCTCTCAGTCTTTCAACCCACAATCTGTACAGCACTCAGGCTGCCCATCCGCGGTCCCTCAGTCTTTGCTATATGGTCAAACCCATTTCATTCCAAGCCATCTCCTAGAGTGGAAATGTCAAAGGTCAGCAGACACCAAGCTGCACAAAGCTTCCAGTGCTTGCCTGAATCAGATTAAAATGTGATTGGGAAACGTTTAACAAAATAAATAAAAATACAGCACAGAAAATGTTAATTTGTGGTTTTCTAAGTCAATATGTGCCTTTCAGCATCCATTTCTATTTAATACTCTTCCTTATGCCTGAGTCATTTTGCTAATATATGCTGCAATCTGCTTATGAATACCATTTGTCTATCCATTGTCCTTTGGCTCACTTATGATTTTGATGATTCTGAGACTGCTGTTCCATGATATGTAGATATATAAGATCACCAGGAAAATAATCCCATTAACAAAGAGATGTCGTAGCTTCCCAGTTGCAATGGAGGCCCTCTCTTCCTCCTGATCAGTTCTTGTCCTAGCTGCCCACTCAATCACATACCACCATCCTCTTCCTTTGAAACATTTCAAAATCCACAATGATGTTGGATTCCTTGGCCTACGGTCAAGGCCCTGCCCAATTTGGCCAACCTTCTCTTTCTATTCTCACCGCCTATCGCTCCTCTATATAAACTCTCTAATCCTGCTTGTCTGGTCCCCTCAGTATACCCTAACCAGGCCTTGTACATCCCCACCTTCTCTTCTCTAAACCCAGGCCATCCTCTGAAGCCCAACTCAAATGCTATCTCCTCTATAACTGGCCCGCTTACACTCCTTGTTCTCACCTCCTGTAGCATTTAAAATCTGATCCGCTTATTTGACTTTTCATGGGTTACCTATAAAATGTCAGACCTAGAGATCATCTGGCTTAATCCCCTTCGTTTGTACAGATGGGGAAACTGAGGCCCCTAGAGAAGTGATTTGCCCAGCTGACTCTGTGAGTTATTAACAGAGCCACAATTAGAGGCCCAGGGCCCTGTCTGTTATCCAGTCCTCTGTGCCCCACTTCCTTGCATATGCCCTTTTGTGGACTCAACACTAAACCAGGAATTATGGCTTCTTCACAGTCATCCTTGAATGTGTCTTCGCTTGTTACAGTGTGGGGTTCACTGAACACTAAAAGCACAGGCTTTTCCTAACGAGTGTGAGGACTCCTGCTCACCTGTTTAGTATCTCATGAGATCCAGTCTCTTGGCTGGGAGGCCTGTCAGTTGTCTGCCACCCTTTCTGCAGGCCTACTCCAGAGTCTTTCACATGCTGGGCTGCCTCCAGTCTTCAACACCAGAAATCCATTACCTTCCCAGTGTGGGCATTATTTTGCCCTGATGCCCAAGATGGCCCCTCTAAATGGTGGCAGACAGGCTTCGGCAGCTGCTCTAGACCAAAGAGTCATCACTGAGGGTAAACATGTTGAAGAACTACTTGGGACTCAAGTAAGTTGCTCACACGCCATGACGTCTGTCACTGGGTCTGCGCTTAGAGAGCCTCCCCCACTTGCAGGGGCCTGCCAGAGCTTGTTCGGCCACTGGCAAAGCTTCAGAGAACCTACACCCTTTGGGCGGTGTTAGGGTAGTGGGCCATAAGTCTTAGAGCTGCATCTAAAGTAGCAGGGCAGAGTGAAACATGTATGTGGCTTGGACTGAGAAGACCCCAGTTTTAGCTGTATGACTTTTAGAAAGCCTCTTTCCCTCCCTAGGCCCATTTCCTCATCTATTATGTGAGAGAGGCCTTTGGTTCAAAAACTGGGTGTGCTACTTACTACGTGTATGAACCAGGAAAAGTCACATGATTTCCTCTTCTGTAAAATGGGGGGATGAGACTAACTGGCCTCAGAGGGCCCACCTCACTCTAGATTCAGGATCCAATGAGGATTTAGTTGGGCAGAGAATTCTAGGATGGAAAGACATCAACAAAAACAGACATGAGGAAACCCAATATGGTTCTGGGGAAAGGTGACAAAAGACAAGGTTCAATAGGGGAATGAGATATGAGGTTCAAGCCAAAGAGCCCAAATGCTCAGGCTGGAAGGGACCTTGGGAATCAACTAGTTGAATTTTCTCATTTTCAGATCTAGGCCCAGAGAGGGTCAGTGACAGTTTCACAGCAACTCAGCAGCAGGAGTAGGTACAGAAGTCAGGTCTCCTGAGTACTGGAAAGGTGCTCTTTCCACTCCATTCCCTGGGGGCCCAGATTGCAGAGGGATCCAGAGGATTCTGATGGATAAGCTGACGATTCCCCAGGCTATGGAGAACCAATGTTGTTTGGTTTTTTTTTTTTTTGCAGCAAAAAGGAACCTGATTAGAGCCCTACTTGATAAAGGTTGACTCATTAGAGGCAACTTAAACCAGACAGATGCAGCCTGAAGACTTCATATGGAAGACTGATTAGCTGTTCTATGCTTGCCCTCAAAGGACAGAAACGGGGACAGTAGGTAGACGTTCCAGATGTACAGATTTAGGCTTGATGCCAATAGAAAGGTCCCCAAGTGGAAAGAGTTGCCTCAGGAGCTAGTGAGCTTCCCATCGCTATGGGTCTCTTTCTACAGGAAGCTTCTAGAACAAAGGCAGGGAACTTGCGGCCTTGAGACCACATGGGGCCTTCTAGATCCTTAGGTTCAGCCTTATTCAGTCAAAAGGTCAAACTTAAGGATCTAGAAGGCCACATGTGGCCTCAAGGCCGCAGGTTCCCCACCCTTCTTCTAGAGGATTCTCAGAAGGGGGCTGTGGGGAGGGGCAAAGAAAGCAGTCATCCTATGGAGAATACCTGGTCTGTACCCTGGCCACTTCCACACAGACATGTGCTTTGGCCTCTTGATAAAAGGCATATGAAACCAGAAGCTTTTAGTTGGTCCCCATGGGGCCCTCATCCCCCCCATGATGGAGGCTAGGATTGGCCATTGAGCAGAAAGAGACTGACTCAGTGGACTGGAAAAGAAGAGATATCTTCTGTTATCACTCTCTTTTAAATATGTGGCTTGGGACTCAGCTCTCTTAGACTTTGAGGGGGCAGGGGGAGGGCAGTTAGGAGGGGGTGAGGAGATGGCTGCTTATATAAGGTGAGCTTGGATCCCCAGCCCCAAGCCTTACAGAGGACTTGTAAAGTCCATACTCCCTGGTTTTGTTTTTTGTTTTTTTTAACTGAGAGAAAAATGAGCTGGATTCTATTTCAGTAAATAAAGAGAGAAGAGCCTGCAGGGGAAATAAAACCAATGATTAACGAATTCCCCTATGGCCTTGTTATGAGGAAGGCACGAGTAATTTTTAGCCAAACAGACTAAACACCTGAAGAACAGGGTTGTAAGCCTCTCCCAACACATGGCACAGGGGCCTGAACACAGTGGGCACGTAGTGAAGGCTTGGGGAGGCAGAGAAAGCACTAGAAAGGTAGGAGACCTGGTTTTTGCCACAGACTAACTGTCTGGGACATCTGGAGCCTTTCTGGGCTTCCTCATCTAGGAAATAAAGGGTATTGGACAGCAGGACAGCCAAGGGCTGACATTCAAGCTGCAACGTTTTAGATTTTAAGATTTTTAAAGTCCCTACCACTTCAGACGTTCTCTGTTCTAAGAGCCCTCCTAGCTCTGACATTCTGTGTTCTAAGCCTCCTCCCAGCTCTTAACTTCTCTATTCTAAGGCTAGGGAGGCAGTATGGCCTCACTGAGGCAGTGAAATGGCATCAGAAAAAAAAAATTTTTTTAAAGGGCATCAGATTTAGAGTCAGAGAGTTCCAATCCTGCTTCTGCCACACTTCACCTGTGTGGGCCTCAGTTTTATCATCTGCAAAATGAGAAGACTGACTTCAGTAACTTCTCACATCACTTCCAGATCTAAACCTATGATCCTAGAATCCCCATTTCCCTCCCATATATGACATTCTATTCAATTACTATACGGCCTTGAAGGATGGGTCCAATTTGGACAGAAAGAGGAGAGATTAGGTTACGACTAATCATTGTCTAAGTAACAACGAAACTAGCAAACAGAAAAGAAAATATGCAGACATTTAAACAGTTGACAAAAACTGACTTTTTGTGAGGTAGAGAGAAATTCTGGGCCTTGCTACCAGTACATTCAATGTTCCAAAATGGTGATTCTTAAATTTTTTTTTTCTGGGAAAAGAACCGTCTTCACTCCTATCTGTGATGACTTTGATACTACCCTTCTTTGATACTACTTTGATACTGCTTGCTTTCAAGACAGGAGAAATGCTTAAGATCTCTTCCAGCCCTAGGCCTCTGAATATCTGAGGTATGATGGGGGGAGAGGCCTAGGGGCAGAGATTTAGAGACTCCAAGGAGTCCAACCCCCTCATTTTAGAGATGGAAAAACTGAGGATCATATAGGTCACACAGCTACAAAGTAGCCAAATCAGGCCTCCAGCCAAGGTCGGCTGAGGAAGCCTGTAATCTTTCAACCACATTGCATGGTACTATCATTAGAGAGGAAGGGATTATTTAGACAGGGAGTCAGCATGGACAGCTAGGTGGTGCCATAGTGCATAGACTGCCTGGCCTGGAGTCAGAAAGACTTATCTTCATGAGTTCAAATCCAGCCTCAGAAGCTTGCTAGCTGTATGACCCTGGGCAGCCCACTTCACCCCAAGCACCTCAGGGTTTGCCACCTGCAAACCAAGCTAGGGAAAGAAATGGCAAACCACTCCAGTACCTTTGCCAAGAAAACCCCAAAAGGGATCACAAAATATTGGACGTGACTGAAACAATGGAAAAATGGCAGGGATTGTCGCAGTTTTGCTGCCCAAAATACAGAATCAAAGTAAGGAAAGGTCTGCATAATATGCATAATATGAGCAGCTAGGTGGCGCAGTGGATAGAGCTCCAGCCTTGGGGTCAGGAGGACCTGAGTTCAAATGTCACCTCAGACACATGTCACTTACTAGCTGTGTGACCCTGGGCCAGCCACTTAACCCCGAATGCCTCACCAAAAAAATTAATTAATTAATAATAATAATAATAATAATAATAATATGCATAATAAAAGCAGGCAAAATGTGGTGGTAGGTGGATAGAAGGCCTCTTTAGTTTACCTTTAGTTCCCACTCAAATTAATTTGCATGGACAGCCAAAAGGGACCTTGTGAATATCTAACCCTAGGTTGGAAGGTTATCTGTAAAGGAGGACTTTGATATAAAAACTCCCATTAGCCTTTGGGCACTCTGGATAACTTCTGTTGGCTGGGTGTGGCAGCTGTGACTAAAGCCCTGTCAGTCTGCCCTTATCAAGTAAAGGTTATGGCTACTCTAAGCTGAGTTGGCCAGTTCCGGGCCCTGAAGAGACAAAACTAGAAACTGGTAGCAGGGAGCAATGCCCAAAAGAGACTACATACCCAGGAGCCAGCACAATACCATGTGGGACTAGCAGAGAAATGGCCAGCGGAGAACACACGCCCAGGAGACCAGTGGGTTATATATAACCTATAGCAAATTGCTTACCATTTTAGAAAAAGAGAGGGGAAGGAGGAAGGGAAAAAAATTTGGAGCTCAAAATTTTGAAAAACTGAATGTTGGGGCAGCTAGGTGGCACAGTGGATAGAGCACAGGCCCTAGAGTCAGGAGGACCTGAGTTCAAATCCAGCCTCAGACACGACACTTTCTAGCTGTGTGACCCTGGGCAAGTCATTTAACCCCAACTGCCTCAAAAAAAAAATGTCTTTGCATATAATTGGGGGGAAAATGCTATTAGAAAAAAAAAAATAGAAAAAAAACAGTGGGAGGTAGTGGCAAGTGGAGATACCACACCCAATGGAGAGCCAGACCCAGTGAAGGAGTATAATGACCTCACCAGAAGATATCAGTCAACTTGTAGCCTGGCGTGAAATGCTCCACCACATGTGTCCTGGCCACATGTGGTCCATCATGCCTGACCCATATATATGACCACTCTCCTTATTGATGGCATGTACATTTGTGAGCAGGTATACCCTAGGTTTGCTGAGGTCTATGGGGGAAATGTTCTTATTGTACCTTTTGTATGATAATATTCTATTAAATGCATCTGTTTTGAACTAATTGTGTCTCATTTACTAACTAGGAAAAATCTATCATTAAGGGGCTCGTGAAAAGAGTGCCCCATGGGTTACTCTTGGCAGATTTCTATATAGTACATGTGTTCAAGAGCCACAGACTTTCCCAAATGTCAGAAAAGACCTTAGGCCTTACTTAGGCCAATCTCTTCATTTCAGAGGAAGAAAATGTGGCTACAATACACAAATCTCATGTGCTGAGCCTAAATAAAGGCTACCAACAAAACTTATCCAGTCCCTTTCCCAAGTCCCACAAAGAAGCACAATATGGAAAGTGCATGGCCTGTTCCCTCCTCCCCACGGTGATCTGAGGAGTGATCAACACCACAGAATCACCCATTTAGAACCAGGAGGGACCTTCAAGACCATCTGAGAGAGATAAAAACTGCCCAAGGTCACACAGCTGGGAAGCAGACGACTCCGGATTTGAACCCATGGCCTCTGACACCAAATTGGCACTTTATTAGACCATGCTGCCCCTTATACCAAAAGCTTTCCAGAAAGTAGGTTTTGAAGTGAGAGACAAAAGTCTAAACAACATGGCCGACATTTCATGAATAATGGGTTTGAAGACATTGCTTTGAGAGATGAGGGACTGTGGGTACAGAACACTAAAGATAAGGTCACACTTTTTGATGTGTTGGTTTGTTTTGTCAACTTTTTTCTTTCATGTTCTTTCTTATTCCTTTCTATATGCCCGTGTTCTCTGGAGGGGAAAGGAGAGATACACTGGGAAATGTAAATAATAATAAAAAATACACAGAGATCAATAATTAAAAAAAAAAGAAACTATATCGGTCTTTTATTATCTACACAAGGCTATGGCATCTCTCTGCCATTCTGAGGTATACCCACCTGCAAGCAGCTGGGTGGAGCAGTGGCTAGAGCACTGGCTTGGAGTCAGGAAGACCTGAGTTCAAACCTGACCTTGGACACTGACTGTGGACTAATCGAGTTACTTAAACTCTGATTGTCTGTTTCCTCAAATGAAAAATGGGGATAATAATGTTGCTCGTCCTTCATTTTTGAAGAGGACCAATGACATCACAGGGTGATGTCTTGACTTGAGAGTGAATTGGATTTAAGTGAGGCAGGACTACACAAAGTCATTGGCTCACTGTCTCTCCCAGAGTCATCCAAGTCCAGTGGCAAGACAAAAGTCATGATGACTGGCCATGGCCCAGGATGCAGGAGATGACCTTGATGTCTTCAAAGTCTGACCAAGCTCTAAGCACTCTACGATGCCTGCTTCAGCCAGGCTGTTGGAACAAATTGTTTTCATCTACCCATTCCACCAAGACTTGCAAGCCTTCACATGCTTGGGGTAGACAGTGTTAATAATTATACCTACCTCACAGGGTTGTTGTAAGGATCAGATGAGATAATACTGGTAAAAATACTTAGCACACAGTTGGTACTATATAAATGCCTATTTGCTTATTCCCTTTCTCCTTCCCCATCTCTCTCACTCTTCCCATGCCCAGCCCTCGGCCAAAAGCAAGGTTCTGTGAACTGAAAGAAACTGGGCTCTTTTGGTGGGGAAGTGATTGTCCTCCTCCAGAGATGTCACCGAGCCGTGGAAATGGCACTGAGTTCCCTACAAAGGGAGGCTTCGAGGACAGTCTAATTACAAGAAACTGCCAATTAAAAGAAACCACCAATTAAGGGCCTCCCAGAAAACAGCCACCTGCATCTAAGCGGGTTGAATGTGTGCCAAGGTCAAACTGTCCAAAAGACCAATAGTGAACACCATCCACAAGCTTGGACACGGGGACCTTGGGTAATTAGCACTTCTTCACAAACAACTGAAAAAGAAGACTTTACTAATAAGCTATATCACAGTCTTTTTTTCCTATATGGATGAGAACAATCTGGACTAGAATTACTGTGGTTGCCAAAGATTCATCCTGACTATAACCTTCACATAGATATTGGTGCTTAGAGTGGCATCTACGGGACTGGTGAAGAACCAGGGGAACGCATCCCCTATCTGAATGATTTCATGCTTCTTGTAATTACGATGCATCCAAGATGGCCATCCTACTGTGTAATGCCCTTCCACAAAATTCACTAGAATATATGAGGTGCGCATTGAGTTTTCCTTTGGTGTTTTAGCATGCAGGGGTTACACTGGCCCTATTACTATCCATTTCAAGAGCATTTGTTCCCTGTTAAACACTAGAACAAAGAGACTGATCAGTCACCTTACCAGCCCTAGGAAGTAGTCCCTCAAGGTGAGAACAAGACTGAAAGACAATGTCTCCAATAGAATAAGAGTGAAGCCACAATTTGGGGAGTCTCTGATTCTACGGCTGCCAGCCTGGGGCACCTGCCCCAGTCACACTGTGGTGACTCTTGTACAAATAGATAGCACGCTTGCTGAACACAGCAGGCAAAGAGTCAGAACTGGCTTGTTTAATTAGGCAAGCTTTAAGTTGCAAAGTCGCTGGGCTACAAGAATGGCCAGATAGAACCTCCTCCACAAGAGGTCCACTGAATTCTGGGCTTTTCCGAGCCTACTGGAAGCATATGTTCAGTCCTGGGCACAGCATTTTTGAAGGACATTTAGGAACTGGAATGTGGACAGACGAGGGTGGCCAGGAGAGAAGGACAGACCATTAGAGATCATTGAGTCCAAACTCCTCATTTCACAATGATGAAACTGAAGCCCAGAAGAAGGGAAATGACTTATCCAAGGTACACAGGTAATGGAGCAGCTCAGCCAAGTGAACTCAAAGGCCAGCTGAAGGAACTTGGAATAGTAGGAGAGAAGTTGTGGGGGATTTGTTCAGTCATTTTTCAGTCATGTCTTACTCTCCGTCACCCTATTTGCGGTTTTCTTGACAAAGATACTGGAGTGGACTGCCATTTCCTTCTCCAGCTCATCTGACAGATGAGGAAACTGAAGCAAATGGGGTGAAGTGACTCGGTCAGAGTCACATAGCTACTAAGTTTCTGAGGCTAGATTTGAACTCAGGTCTTCCTGACTCCAGGCCTAGTATCCATTGCACCACCACCTAGTTGCCCTTGTGGGGAATTATCATTCTTCAAATACCCAAAGAATGGGTCTCATAGAAGAGGGCTTTGATTTGTGCTACTTGACACCAGACAGAAAGCACTGGACCTGGAGCCAGGAAGACCTGAGTTCAAATCCAGCTTCATATACTTACAAGCTCAGTGACCCTGGGCAAGTCACTTAACATCTCCCAGACTCAGTTTCCTCAACTGTAAAATGGGGATAATAATGGAACCTACCTCAAAGAGTTGTTGTGAGGATCAAATATTTGTAAAGTGCTTTGCAAATCTTAAAGAGATATAGAAATGCTAGCTGTTATTATTATTACTATTATTATTAATAGAAGGAAGAAACAGGACCAGTGGGTAGAAAATACAAAAGGAAGATTCTAGCTCTTTATCTAAAGCTTGCACTGATTAGTGAAGATGTGACCTTTGTGAGGTAGTACAGGTAGCTCCCCTGCACTGCAAGCATTCAGGAACAGACGAGACAACCAAGATTAGACCAGATGATCCCCAAGGTCCTTTCTAGCTTAAATACCCTAGTCTTTATAAGGGAGAAAGTGAAATGTGAGCTTTGGAAACTTCTGTAGTGAGCTCCCCATCACTAGAAGTATTCAAGCAAAAAAAAAAAACCGGTTTTATTAAATAGCCTCTCTAAGGTCCCTTACAGCTCAGAGACCCTACTCTTTATAAGGAAAAAGTAAAATAAATAAAATCTATAATCCAACCCTGGAAACCATTACTGTGTTCTGTGTATAATAAGCCTTGTTCTCTCTAAGTCACGTCCCAAAGTTCAGTGGTGGTGTCGACTTGTGGGTCTGTTTTCAATGGCGCTCTTCCATACCTCTGAAACCCAAATCAACTGAACAGCCTTCCTGGGACCTGGTCAGACAGGTTCTGATGAGAATTTCTCCACCTGTAACAGTACGCTCCTCGTAGCCCGTCCCAAGTGCCCCACCACTGAGGGAGACATTCACTGGGCTCTCGAATAGCAAGGAAGTGGGCCCAGGGAGGCAGAGGGGAGGAAGGGGAGACCTGGAAATGACAGTGACAGAAAACAAGAGGCAAAAACAAAACCCAAAGCAGGAAGTGGGCAAGTCGAAGAGGGCAGCGTGTGTGTGTGTGTGTGTGTGTGTGTGTGTGTGTGTGTGTGTGTGTGTGTCTCTCTCTCTCTCTGGGACCAGACCCAGTTCGATGATGACGTGGCACAGGGCGGCCTTTGGGAAGCCTCTAAGTCCCCAACATCTTCCCCAACTTGGGCCTCACCTGGCACTGCGTGCCTTGATCTCTACCTCTTCATAAAGTATAATTTGTCAGAACTGGAACTTCAGAGAGCATTCCTTCTAAAGCCATCGTTTTACAGGGAAATAAACTGATACCCAGAGAGGGGCCATGCTTTGCCCAGGGTCACATGGCTAGTAAATTGCATCTCCTGACTTAGGCCCACGTTCACTGACGCCAAATCCAATACTCTTTCCATATACAGCTCATGGTGTATATGTCCTATTTCCCCTAAAATGTGGGCTGATAATTACTAGATGGGACCCTCTCTGAATTTCAGTTTCTTCCTGTGTAAAACAGAGAGAAGGTAAATGCTACTGGTCAAAATGCTCAGCCCTGCTGACAGCCATGCATCCTAGCCAAGCCCCACTCTGCCCTATGGTATCACTGCACCCCACTCTGTGATGTCAGAGACCCCATCCTGGCCCCAGTGGGCAGCCCGCTCAACCATGAGCTTTTCCCCCTGGTGACACCACCCTATTGTTACCAAGTCCCTCAGAGTCTGGTCACACCATGCTCTTCTGAGTTCTGCATCCCAGAGCCAACCTTTCCAAAATTCCACCCCTTACTACCCTCTACCCATCTCTGACTAGATAGAAAGTTTGAACCAAGACCAGAGCTTTCCAACCCTTTGGCCCCTACACATCACAGGAAAGGCCTCTCATGCCAACTTCCCACCTTTCCTTCAGTGCCCCCTACAAATGGAAGGAAAGCTAGAGCTAGTGCTCCCTGCCTCCCAGTACCCCTGCAGTCTGCTTTCTGGGTATCTCTCTCTTCCGTGCCCTCAATCGGGCACAGTGTATTTGTCAATAGGGGCAGGCTCTTTATAGGGTCCCACATCACACGGGTGTGTGTGTCATCAGTCACCAAGACACCCAAGGGGAAAGCCAAAGCACCCATTGCCCCCACTGCAACGCTATCTGTTGCCCAGATGCCATTAGGGAGCCTTGGGATGTCCATTAAAGATTAAATACTATAGCTGAAAGTATCCTGCTGCTTTAGAATTTGTTTAGAGCCATTCATTACGGGTATTTGGAGGGGTTTGGGGGAGAGCTCAAGCAAGTCACAGCTTTTACTCTCTGAAAGGTATCCTGGCGACGGATGTCATGGATGTACTAGAACAGATGACAAATGTACTAGAACAGGGTGACAAGGGGCTCCTCCAGAAAAATATCCTACACACAACTGAGTGCGCACGGGAGACAGGCACCAGTGTATTCCAAAGATGGCACACCCAGAGATGAAGCTGACCAGAACAGGGAGATGAGGGGTGTGGGGCCAGTGGAAAAGTTGGCAGAAAAAAATTCAGAACCTGCCCATTTGGAAAGGTTCTATTTCTTGTCCATAATTCCACATTGCATGATGGATATTCTCTATTTCAGCAGCTGGGGCTTGGATGGAGATAGAAATACAAGGCTTCAACAGTCACTTTATTGGCTAATTTTCCTGCTGATGGGGCTGAGTTAGTGTATGCTATGGGTTTTCCAGAAAGGGGCCTTTCCCACACTTTTAAAAAAATGTGGTCCAGAATGAGGACTAGGCAAGAGCCTTGCTGGATTTAAAATATAACGGCCCTTTGGCCTTGAAGGAGAGAGGAGACGATGTACTTCTCCTTCCTTACAAAGGTATGGGGGGACCATGCGGACAGAGCGCTCTATATATTGTTAGACTGCATCGACGTATTGGTTAATTTTTCTGAGTTCATTTTTTTCCTTTTTTTTTAATTCTCTTACAATGAGGAGGAAAGAGGAGAGATACATTGAGAAAGGAAGGCGAAATTTGTTGCTGTTGTCCAGTCATTTTCAGTTATGTCCGACTCTCCCTCTCCGTGACCCCATTTGGGGTTTTCTTGGCCAAAGATACTGGAGTGGTTTGCCATTTCCCTCTCCAGCTCATCTGACAGCTGAGGAAACCGAGGCAAACAGGGTGAAGTGACTTGCCCAGGGACCCACAGCTAGCAAGTAGTGTCTGAGGCCAAATTTGAACTCGGATCTTTCAGACTCCAGGCCCAGTGCTTTAACCACTGCATTACCACTTAGCTGCCCATAGAAACAAAATATATCAACAAAAATGTATAAATACCTAGATTATGGGCCTGACCAAATGAAGAGCAGGAAACTGGCAGAGATAGTGAAACAGTAGGAAAAACAATAAAATGTGACTAATCCCCGTGTGCATTACACTGTGACTGCAAATAGGCCGAGCACATCCTGAAGTGCTCATGCGTTATACTCACAGGCTCGTCAATCAAGAGCTGGCCAGGCCCTCAGAGGCCATCTGGTCTGATCTTCTCATTTTATGGAAGAGGAAAAGGAAGCCTGGGGAGGGGAAGGGACTTAGCCAAGGTTCCGCATAGGATCCTAGATGTAGAATTTGAAGGGACCTCAGAGACCACTTTAACACTGGAGGAAACTGGGATAAACAGAGGTTAAGTGACTTGCCTAGGACCACACAGCTAATAACTATCTGAAGCAGAATTTGAACTCATGTCTTCCTGACGGCGAGCCCAATTCTCTACTGCGGCACCTAGCTGCCTCTTGCCTAACCAGACCACAACCAAATGGCATTACCTCAAGCAGCATTATCTTTAAAATGAAGGGCATCTGGGCACAGGAATGAAAAAAGATACTGTAGCAAGAGCCTGTGTTTCAGGTCTTCTTGAGAAAGCATGCCCTTCAGCTGCCCCTGGAGCCCCAGGATGCCCCAAGGGCCCCCCAAAAGCTGTCTGTCCTGTGTTGTACAGCAAGAGGAGGAGATAGATGCACTATTGGCCTTTCTAGTCTGTCTTCATTAGTGAGTGAGACCAAGGGTAGCATGTTACAGAAGATAGCGTATTGATTGGACATTAAATCAACAACATTTGGGTTCAAACCTGGAGTCAGGAAGACCCGAGTTCAAGTCCAGCCTCAGACATTTAAAAGCTGAGTGACCCTGGGCAAGTCACTTCCCCTCTCTGGGCCTCAGTCTCCTCCTTTATAAAATGAGGGAACTGGAATAAAAGGCTTCAGAGGTCCCTAACAATTATAGATCTAGGAGTCTATGTGTGACCTTGGGCAAGTCACTTTTCTCTGAGCCTCAGCTTCTCCATCTGTAAAAAGAGGTCTTTATAGATTCATTGGCCTCTGCGGTCCCATCCTGCTCCAGATCTATGGTCTCAAGACCTTCACAGGCCACTACTTCACTAGCACCTCCACCAAACCTGAACACAACAAACTGCCTGACTGTTTGGGGAACACTCACTCACCACAACAGCAGCTCTGCTTTTCGGCAGCTTGGGAGGGGAATGGGCCGTCCTTCTAGGGGGTGAGCTGATCAGTGAATTACTCCCAAGGGCATAATCCCAGAGTTCATATCAAGGGCACATGAATCCAGGTGGGAAGACTGCTTTCAAAGGGAATAATACAGACTGTCACAAAGGGAATGAAAGGCAATGATGAAACTAGCCAAAAGGGTCATGCAGCAGGACAGCACTGAGCATGATAAGAGGTGTGGGCCAATGGACACCAAACCACTGAACAGGGCCTCGCGTGTGGCCTACGACAAAACAGACCATTCCAAGGGTTTAAAATACCCTTACAATTTCTGAACCCTCGGATGGGCGGCAGTAACATTCCTTTTCTTATACAGCACCCAATTTCATAGGGAAAAGTAATTTTGTGAGAAAGTTATTAGAAAACAGTGCTAAGCAGGTGTATGTTGGGTTCCCAGGAACACTGTTGTTGTTACAGCTGCTCACAGCCTGTGTGTGGGGAGCTGTGTTGGAAGCTTTCAAACAGCCAGTTTTTCAACGGCTCCCCACATTTAATGATAAAGAGCTCCCTCCCAAGCAGGGCATCATGCTGACTATGGAGGAGCTAGCAGACACGGCCTGGAACACTGGAGAACCTGAAGAAGCTGTCACCTAGTAGGTCTACTATCAGAATCGGAGTCCTCTCATCCAAAACATGGTCTGCCAGGGGAAAAAAGAGCTGGACCTTCTACCAGACTACCAGATACATGGTTCTTTCAAAAAGTAAGAAATCCCTAGCTCATCACTACACTGGGTCAACAAATATATACCACTCAATTGCATTTCTTTCTGGAGGCCTTGCACCAGGCCCCAAAGAAACCCCATGGAGCTCGCTCCCCACTGCTCTCATCAAACAGCACCAGAACCGGCCCATGACCCAACATCACCAGCAATGTTCTTAACTACTGCTTCCACAGGAAACTTGAAAAAGCCACAGCCTCTCAAATCCAATCAGATGAGATCATATCTGTAAAGCACTTAGCAGAGTGCTTGGCACGTAGTAGGTACTTCATA
This sequence comes from Phascolarctos cinereus, assembly GCF_003287225.1. Classification (NCBI taxonomy): domain Eukaryota; kingdom Metazoa; phylum Chordata; class Mammalia; order Diprotodontia; family Phascolarctidae; genus Phascolarctos; species Phascolarctos cinereus. The sequence goes on along the minus strand of NW_027556291.1, from coordinate 63,773,898 downwards.
AATGCTTGTCCCCTTCCCTTTCCCCCGCCTCGAAAGAGTCAAATCTTCCATTCCTATGACACATTGAAACCTATAACCAAGTTCCAGCCAAGCCCTGTAAAAGGCACCTATAGTCTGTCCCCCCATCATGGTCTTTCTTTCAGCTTACAAACAAGCTACTACCCTCCTGCTATCAAGTCGGTCACTATAGATATCTCAATTATGAATGTTGTTTTTTGCAAATATCCCTCCTTTATCTAAGATACCCCCATATCTAAGATGACCCGAGATGGGGTTGTTGATTTTTCTTTTCAGGCTTTGGCCATAGGCAGGTCTCCAAATCTCTAAGGAATTTGCAGAAGCAGCAGTCACTTATGGACCGGTTGGCAGTAGGTAAGTTCTAAGTTACCTCAAAAGTCCTGAAGCACGTCAGCATATCAAAAAGGACTACAAATTGGGACCTAATACCGCACCTTTGATTTCACAGTGCAGATAAAATGCTCAACCAGCCCTGCGTTCACCTTGTCATTTAGGACAAAATGACACATATCTTCTACCTTGGCCAAGTCACTTCACAACTCTGGGCCTCAGTTTCCTCATCTATAAAAAGAAGGGATTTGATAAATGATTTCAAATGTCCCTTCCAGTTCTAGGTTGGTGACCCTATGACCGTGTGCTTCTTATACACTAAAAAATATTTTACCAACAAAAAATTTTACGAAAGAAAGAATGGCTCAAAAGCTTATGGAAGTGAATGTCGAAAACTAAAAGTAAATTAATTTTAAAAAGAATGTCATCATTATTTATTTGCATTGAATCTAGTTTCCATTGGATTTGGCCTAATACTTTGTTCGGTCAAGATATTATGGGATATTGCTTCTGCCATCAAACACTTTAGCTATCTTTCTTAATTTGGTATCATCCGCATATATGAGAAACATACCAGTCAGTCACCATACAGTGTCTGACACATAGCAGGCACTTAATAAATGTTTATTTATGGACTAAGGCAGTCAGTCAACATGGATTTATTAACTGCTTACTATGTGCCAGGCATTGTGCCACATGCCGGGGCTATAGAAACAAAAACATGATCTCTGCCCTCTGGGAGCTCCCTTGCTAACTGGGGAGCCAACAAGCAAATAGCTATTTATATACAAGATATATACAGTTTAAGTGGAAAGTAAGGTCAAAGGGAAGGCATTAGGGGTGAGGGGAGGTGGGAAGGGGTGGACTGGGACAAGCCAGAAGGTAGATTTTGAGTCGAGTCGTGAAGGAGGTAGTCAGGAGGTAGAGGTGAGGATGAAGAGTATCCTAGGCATGGCGCACAGCCATGGCAGAAGCCCAGAGTCAGGAGATGGAGTGTTGTGCATAAGGAACCAAGCATTGCAGGATCCCAGGGTACATGGAGGGGAAGAAAGTGAAAGGAAGACTATAACATTGAGGCTCTTAGCCAAGTCATTGATTTAAATACATTCCCTGGTTTAAAGCTAAGGAAGCATAGATTCCTGAGAGACTCCACTGGAGTCATACCTCCGAGTTAACATCTGTTAGTCTTTGTGTCTAATAATTCAATCAGTTCCACATTCTAGCCCACTATCTAGCCCACATCTCTCTACCTCATCTACCAGATAGCATGAGGAGTGACTTCATGAAATGCCTTGCTAAAATCCAAGTAAATTGTATCTACCAACCCAGTACCCTCGTCAAAAAAGAACATAGGGTTAGTCTGCAATGATCTGTTCTTGACCAAGAAGCTTAGCAATTTCCCAAAAGCGATCTAACCTGCTCTCCCCTTCCTGTTCAGCTCTTCCTCCACTTGGTCTTTCCCATGTGGCTAGATGGGCCAAATTCTCTGAAGTGACTACAGATCTGTTCCAGGAGGCTCTGCAATGTTCTGGGGCTGGATGCCATGACAAACATGCGCATCTGGAGACCTTGCCATCCACAGCAAACCTTTCTTTGACCTGGTTCCCCTCCATCGCAATGGTGAAGTCCTCTAGCGATCATACTTCGCCTTGCTTCATGCCTCCTCCTCTGATGTTTATTATCAAAGGGTCACTGAACAGGGTTATCGCCAGTGTTAAGTCTTCCAAGGAATCTGGAATGATTGTGATGGGTGGATGGAGCACGCTTTGTTATAAAAGACCTGGAGGGGCAGCATTTTATTCTATGGAGATGAATGCTTTTTCATAATCAATTAAGAATAACAAAAGGAGATCTTGTATTCTCTACATCTTTCAGTTCTTAACGGGACAGAGGTGGACCATTGCTAAAAATTGCTTGTGAAAGCCAGCTTGTTCCTACCAAAACCCTCAAGGAGGATACCCTTGATTTGTGTAAAGATGGCTCTCATAAAAGGTTTGTAGAGATGGAAGAGTAGACCTATAGATCAGCAGTTACAAATTTCCTCAGTTGATCCAGGGTTTTTCTATGCCCTTACCATACTCCCCCAGTCTCTCAATGCCTCCCCAGCTGTCCAGCACAGCTCTCCTCTCTAGACACCTGGTCCACTATAGCTGCTTGCTTCAGCCATCTCTGCTTTCTTCAGCATCATTCCTACCTCCTATGGAAGCACCTCAGGGATAGTGATGTGAGGGGCCAAGGGTGGTGGTTCCCCCATCTTGGATGGAGAAAACAGGTGGTTAAAGTGTCTTTTGAAAATCTTTTCCATTTTTCTTTTGTTTGTTGTCCTCCTTCCGTGTTCATCCTTGAATGCCCTTAGAATGACTTTGCTTAGTTGGCGAGCCTGGAAAGCTTTCTCTAAATTGCTTTCACCCTCCACTGGTTTTCTCTGCTTCACAAGACAATACTGCTCACAATCACCCATCATTCCTTCTTTGTAAGATTTTATAAATGAGTTTGTATTCTAACCTGGTGTTGCCCTGGCAGCCATCATTCTCCATTTGGCAACCAACTCAGATGTTTGCTAACTAAGGTACTTCAAGTTGGCCAATGCCAACATGTTTCCTGGGCTCGTTATACAACTCTCCATTTTCTTCCTCATCAGAACTGCTTTTCTTTGTATCTTTGGAATCTTATTCTTGAGAGGTTCCCAGGCCCCTGGGATGACTTTCCCTGTAGAATTTCAGGCCATGGGCTTCCCCCTATTCTTACTCTGAGCCTTTTGAAATCAGCTTTCTCAGACTCTAGGTACAGTACATGTCAGTCTCTGCCTGGCTCCTCTCATGAATGCTAAGACAGAATAGTGCTTCCTTTAAAGTTCTTCCTTGTTGGTCAGATCAGGACCAGAATAGCAGTTCCTCTTTATTGCTTCCCCCAACATCTGAATCCTCATTATCCAGCACAGTGCCTGGCACACAGTAGGTGATTAAGAAATGCAAGCAGATTCTTTGATTGATCATTAAAGCAAGCCAAGAAGACTTGGTTAGCTGTTCTGCTTTTGGCAAAGAGGGAACATATAAGTGAAGAGCATTCTGGCATAACTCAAGTCCCCATCACTAGGACATCCCCGCCTTTATGCCAGCCTAGTGATCAGCTTCCTGACCTCTTTGTCTATTTCTTCTTCCTGTCCTGTGCTCCAGTAACAATATCCCTTCTGTTTCTGCTTCCATTGACATTCACCCACTCCAGTTCCTGGAGGATTTCCTCTATTCTTTGTTCGCTTTCATTCCTTCGGGTCCTTCTGAATAAGGTAATGTTTTTCCCACCCCACCCCCCCCAGTCTGAACAACACCTAGAAAATCAATTTTGCCTCCTTGTGTTACTGTCAAGTTGGCTTGGCTGCTTATCCACCGTTTGTGCATTCAGACACAGACATACAAGGCCATTTGTTTCACTGTTAGCTCATTCCTTGGACTTCTTTTGCCTGTGAATTTCCGGACATCTCTACTGCTAGTCTTCATCCTATATCGTAGCTACTATGTATGGTGGTGGTGGTTGTTGGTGTTCAGTTGTTTTTCAATCGTATCTAACCCTTCATGACCAACTCTTCATGACCCCCATTTGGGGTTTTCTAGGCAAAGATACTAGAGTGGTTTGCCATTTCCTGCTCATTTTACAGATAAGGAAACTGAGGCAAATAGGGTAAAGTGACTTGTCCAGGATCACACAGCTAGTAAGTGTCTGAGAATGAATTTGAACTCAGGTCTTCCTGACTCTAGGCCTGGCACTCTACCCACTGCAGCGCCCCCTAGCTGCCCCACCATGTATGGTACCTAGCTTCAAATACGCATATGGGAAGTCTTCTCCTTAGCATTTCCCACAAGTTTCAGCCGGATTCAAATCCAGAATCTGCCACTTACTATCTCTGTGACATGGGCTAAGTCACTTAAACTCCTTTATCCTTAGTCCCTTCCTCTGCAAAATAAGGGGGTTGGATTAGATGGCCTCTGAGGTCCCTTCCAATTAGAGATCTATAAGTCTATGTATAACCTTGGGGAAGTCATTCACGTCTCTGAGCCTCAGTTTCCCCACTTGTAAAAGGAGGGACTTCAACAAAATGGCTCCAAAGGTCCCTTCCAGTTCTAGATCAACAGTCCTCAGCTCTTGAGTAGTCAAGAAGCGTTAAAGTTACACTGTCCCAGTGACAACCCTGGGAGGTTAGGCAGAGTAGGCTTTATCAACCCCATTACACAGACAAAGAAACTGAGGTTAGAGAGATCAAGTGACTTATCTCCAGGTCACAGGCAGAAGGGAAGTGACTCACCCAAGGCCATATCATATTAAGTCACACAGGCAGTACTAGAAGGACAAATCTAGTGGTTTTTCCTTTACCTCACTTAACCTCTGACCCAATCACATGTGGCCCAGCAAAAGGAATGATAATGATGATTCGATGCAATCAATAAACATTTATTAAGCAATGTGTAATGTACTATACTAGGTAACAAAATATGCAAAAACAAAGATGAAACATAGTGTCTGTCTACCAGAAGCTTATATGTTACTGAAGGGTGTGACTTGTACAAAAATAAGAAAATCCAATGTATTTTGAAAAAGGAGGAAGCATTAGCATATTTGGAGGTCAGGAAGAAGTACCTGAAGCCCCTGGAGAAATGCTAAGAATTCTGAAAGCGAACACATTCCAAGAAAAGGTCAAAGGTCACCACCACAATCCAACCCTATTTTGCCAACAACATCAGGGAGTTCTCTGGTTTAAGACCTTCCCCTCATTCTCTGCTAAGTGCAAAGCACTGTAGTGTAATATGGCTAGGGATCCAAACATGTAAGTGCTCACCTTCAGGGAGATCACAGCATCCCAGGCCCTCCACAGCCCTGGCCCCAAATGCTCACTCTGTCGTCCCCTCCCACTGGCCTCCAATGGCTAGGCCTAATCCATCACACCACACCCAGTAACGTGGGCTGCACACCCTCCTCTCCATTACATCCCCTCCACGTCCCCAGATCATTCCATTTCTCCTTTAAGGCCTTGCTTCAGTCCCACCTTCCCTGTCCACAGTAAGCAAGTCTAGCAGGAACTGCTGGGATTATGCAATAACCCGAATGTGGTTGTCATCATCATCATCGTCATCATCATCAACATAGCTTGTATTTATATAGTGCTTTAAGTTTTGCAAAGCAAGTTACCAATATAATCTCATTTGATCCTCACAACAACCCTGGATGGTAGGTGTTAGTATTTATTACCACCATTCTGCACAAATGGAAACTGATGCTGAAAGAGATTAAGTGATTTGCCCAGGGTCACATGGCTTGTTAGCGTCTGTGACAGGATTTGAACTCAGGTCTCCCTGACCCCAAGTCCAATACTCTATCCACCATGCCACCTAGGTGCCTAGGTGAAAAAGGATATTAGGCATTCCAAATGAGATAATATACAGAAAGCCGTCCAGAAACAAAGTGGTATATGAATGTGTGCTATTATTTTTACCAAAATGGGTAGATCTAGATCCATTGATCAACAAGCATGTGTTAGGCATCTACTGTATGCCAGGCTCTGAGCTAGGCACTGGAGATGCAAAGCCAACAAAAGAAAGAACCCCTCCTCACAAGGAGTTTCCATTGTAATAGGGAACACAATAAGGACACAGGTATAAACATCTAAAGTGAATAAATACAAATGAATATTGAGTAGCTAAATCCCAGGTTGTTAGGGAGGTAGCAAACTTGCAATAAGGGAGATCAGGAAAGGCTTCTTGTAGAAGGAAGTGCTTGAGCTGATTCTTAAAGGAAGAAAGGGATTCTAAGAAACTGGGAGGAAGTGCTTTGCAGACATGGGAGATGATCAGTGCAAAGGTGTGGAGGTGGTAAATGAAGTAACCTGTGTGAGGAGCAGCAATGAGCCCAGCTTGCCTGGGCTCCACAGTTTTTAGTGCGTAGAGAATAAGAATATCCATTGAGGCTGAAAAGGACTTTATTAGCTAAACAGAGGAGTTGATGTTTTATCTTAGAGGCAACAGGGAGCCACTGAAGTTGATGGAATAGAGTGGTCACATGGTCCTATCTTTGCTAAAGGAAAACCACTTTGGCAGCATCATGTAGGATGGGCTGGAGTAGGGAGAGACCCAAGGCAGAGAGATCAATGTGGAGACTTTTTTTTTTTTTAACAATCTCGGGAAGAGGTGATAGGGGCCTGAGCTAAAGTGGTTGCTGTGAGTAGGAAGAAGTGTTGTGAAAAGCGGCAGCTAGGTGGCTCAGTGAATGGAGCACTGGCCCTGGAGTCAGGAAGACCTGAGTTCAAATCCAGCCTCAGACACATAACACTTACTAGCTGTGTGACCCTGGGCAAGTCACTTACCCCTCAACTACCCCATCAAAAAAAAAAAGTGTTTTGAAAGTAGAAATGACAAGATCTGGCAACGGACTGAATATGTAGATGGAAGAGAGTGAATTCAAGGCAAGGGGAACACCACGGTGACAAACATGGGGAAATGCCAAAGACGGTGGTGCTTTTGACAGAAGAGAGAGGAGGGTTATGTTCAACTAAGAGGAGAAGATGAGTTCAGGAAGGAAGCACAGGGTTCTTTCTCCTTCCTTGTTTCCAGTCCAAGGTAACACGGCATCATGGGAAAAGAAATGAATTTAGAGTCAGAAGACACGAGTTCAAATCTTTCTATCACTTACTTCTAGTGGGATCATGAGCAAGTCACTTCCTGGACCTCAGTTTCCTGTTCTGTAAATTAAGGGGATTGCACTAGAGGGCCTGAGCTCCTTTCCAGCTTTCAATGCCATAAGCCCAACATGGCCTTCTGCAGTGGATGTTGACTTCCATCAGGAACGCCAAGCACTCAGTTGCCCAAGAGTCTTTATGTGGGTTGGCATGGGCAGTCGTAGGGGAGAAAACATGTTAGTAACACGCCAGTCACACCATCCTACCTGAGGTTTGCTTTCAAGTGGTTGGGGTGGCAGCCTTCTTCCTCCCATTACTGTCACCACAAGCCTAGAAACCCCACAAGAATGGGGAGGTGGCTTAACTACAGATGCTTCTTCTCCCTAGGGGTGTTTCCTCACACATACAACTGAAAACCCTATTCATTCTCCCAAAGCTAAGTGACCAAAGGCTGTGAACACAGTTTTCCCAAAAAGGACTAAAAATGACAAATGACCATTGAAAACATCCTGCAAACATTGCTCCTAGTCAGAAAAATGCAAATTAAATCAACCCTGAGGTCTCACCTTGTGCCCTGCACATTGGCAGAGGACAAAAACAGCAACAATCCGTGTGGGAGTGACTATGGAAAAGACAGACCCACTAACACTGAGCTGTGAATTGGCCCGACTGTTTGGGATCTTGAGATGGAAATATGCAAGGAAAATGACTAAGCCTTCCATAGCCCTTGGTCCAGCAATCCCTTTCCTATGCATATATTCCAAGGAAGTCATAGATGTGAACAAAGGTCCAATATATATGAAAATATGCATACAGGCACTGCAAACAAAGATGGTGTCCACCGACTGGAGAATGGCTGAAAAAAGCAGACAGATGAAATAGAATAGCATTCTGCTGCAGGAAATTAACAACAATAGGAGAAATTCAAAGAAACATAAGAATCATTTCTCAATCACTAAGTATGCATAAAGCACCTCCAGGTACTGTGCCAAATGCTCATGAAAGAAGTTCACAAAGTGCTTTCCCTCAAGGCCCTTACTTCTTTTTCTTTCTTTCTTTTTTTTTTTGGCAATTAGGATTAATTGACTTGCCCAGGGTCACACAGCTAGTAAGTGTCAAGTGTTTGGTCTGAGGCCTCATTTGAACTTAGGTCCTCCTTACCTCACAGCCAATGCTCTATCCACTGCACCACCTAGCTGCCCCCAAGGACCTTACTTCTATGGGGAGAGACAACACAAATTTCATAGGGGAAAGGGGGCAGGAGAAACAGCTAGGTGGAACAGTAGATAGAATGCTGGGCCCAGAGTCAGGAAGACCCAAATTCAAATCTGGACTCGGACATTTACTAGCTACGTGACCCTGGGTAAGTCACTTAACTTGTTTGCTTCAATTTCCTCATCTATAAAATAGGGATAATAATAGCACCTACCTCCAGGACTGTTTTGAGGATCAAAGGAGATAATATTTGTAAAGGTCTTGGCACAGTACCTGGCACATAGTAGGTGCTTTTAAAAAATGCTTGTTCCTTTCCCTTTGTTGGGGAAAGGGAACAGGAAAAACTAAAGGGGGTGGTTGGAAATCAAGAAAAGTTTCATGTAGGAACCTGAGCTTTTTGAAGAAACTGGAGATGTTAGGAGACAGAGGTGAAGGAGAGCATTCCAGGCATAGAGAACAACCCGTGCACATGCATGGAGGTGGGAAATGGAGAGTCTTGCACAGGAATCAGCAAAAAGGCTGAATTGGCTGGACCATGAAATACATGGTGTGTGATAGATAACAAGGCCAGAAAGGCAGGCTGGAGTCAGGTTGTAACTGTCAAAAAGAGGAGAGTAGGGGCAGCTAGGTGGCGCAGTGGATAGAGCACTGGCCCTGAAGTCAGGAGGACCTGAGTTCAAATCCGGCCTCGGACATATAACATTTACTAGCTGCATGACCCTGGGCAAGTCACTTAACCCCAATTGCATAAAAATAAATAAATAAATAAATAAAAACAAATGTTAAAAATTGTTTTAAGGGGGGGGGCAACTAGATGGCACAGTGGATAGAGAACTGGCCCTGAAGCCAGGAGGGCCTGAGTTCAAGTCTGGCCTCGGACACATAACATTTACTAGCTGTGTGACCCTGGGCAAGTCACTTAACCCCAATTGCCTAAAAATAAATAGATAAATAAATAAAAACAAACGTTAAAAATTGTTTAAGGGGGGGGACAACTAAGTGGCATCGTGAATAGAGTACCACCGCCCGTTAGTCAGGAGGACCTGAGTTCAAATCCAGCCTCAGACCAAACACTTGACACTAGCTCTGTGACCCTGGGCAAGTCACTTAACCCCAATTGCCTTAAAAAACAAAAAAATAAAAATAAAAATAAAGAGAGGAGAGTATATTTGATCCTGGAGGTCATAAGCAGCCAATGGAGGTTCTTGAGTACAGTCAGACCTGTGCTATTTGGCAACCATGTGGAGACTGGATTAGAAAGGGGACAGATTAGAAGCAAGGAGAATAATAAGGAAGGCATTCCAATAGTTGAGGTGAGCGGTAATAAGGATCTGAAAAAGAGTGGAGGCTATGTGAATGGAGAGAAGGAGATGGGCGAGAGAGAGATGCTGAGGGAGGGAAACTGAAGAGGATCTGGAAACTGAGTGGATATTGTGGGGGACCAAGAATGACTCCTGGGTGACCAGAAAGATAAGGGGGCCCTCAAAAGAAACAGATGAAATATCAAGAGAGGCAGGAAATTTCATATAAAAACCAGTGGCCTCTGTTTTAGAAATGCTAAGTTGAGGTGGAGCCAAGATGGTAGAGAGAAGCTAGGAAGTTGCCTGAGCTCTGCCCAGCTTCCCTTGGAAATAACATTAAATCAAGCCTCTAAAAGAATTCTGGAGCAACAGAATCCACAGAAAAGACAGAGTGAAACAATTTTCCAGCCCAAGATAACTTAGAAGGACTTCAGGAAAGGTCTGTCTCACTTGGGTAAAAGGGGAATAGAGCCCGACACAGGTGGTGTTCAGTCAAGGCAGCAGGAGGCTCTTACCCATAGTGCAGATCAGCACCCAAGGCCCTGCAGTCCTGGCTCGGCAGGTCAGTGGTACAGCAGACCAGCTATGAGGCCTCCAGCACCAGCACAGCAGGCAAACTGCCAGCCCTGGAACCCAGGGCACAATAGGTGTGACTAGACTGGGTCACCCTAGCACAGTGAGTAAGCCACTAGCCCCAGAGGCCCTGGCACAGAAAGCTAGTGACTAGGCCCCTGGCCTGCAGTGCAAGAAACTTGGGACAATGCCCCCTGACCCCAGAAGCAGAGCTCAACTTGTAAAAATGAACAAAAAACAAAAATGAGCCTGACCATAGAAAGCTACTATAGCAACAGGGAAGATCCAAATACAAACTCAGAAGAGGACAACAATGTCAAAATGTCTACACGCAAAGCCTCAAAGGGGAGTATGGATTGGTCTCAAGCCCAGAAAGACCTCTTGGAAGAGCTCAAAAAGGATTTTTAAAATCAAGTAAGAGAGATAGAAGAAAGATTGGGAAAAGACATGAGAGTTATGCAAGAAAATTATGAAAAATTATGAGAAAAGAGTCTTATGGAAAAAAAAGACAAAAACTGACTGAAGAAAATAACTCCTTAAAAACAGAATTGGCAAAAAAAAAAAAAAAGAAATTGAATTTGCCAAATGGAAAAGGAGGTACAAAAGTTAACTGAAGAACACAATTCCTTAAAAACTAGAATGGGGGGGGGCAGCTAGGTGGCACAGTGGATAGAGCACCAGCCCTGAAGTCAGGAGGACCTGAGTTCAAATCCGGCCTCAGACCAAACACTTGACACTTACTAGCTGTGTGACCCTGGGCAAGTCACTTAACCCCAATTGCCTTAAAAAAAAAAACTAGAATTGGGAAAATAGAAGCTAATGACTCTATGAGACATCAAGAATCAGTCAAACAAAATCAAAAGAAAAACAGAAGAAAATGTGAAATGTCTCATTGTAAAAACAACTGACCTACAAAATAGATCCAACAGAGATAATTTAAGAATTATTGGACTACCTGAAAGCTATGATGAAAAAAAGAGCCTGGACAGCATCTTTCAAGAAATCATCAAGGAATACTGCCCTGATAGCCTAGAACACGAGAGTAAAATAGTCATTGAAAGAATCCACTGATCACCTTCTGAAATGAAAACTCCAAGAATTACTGTAGCCAAATTCCAGAACTATCAGGTCAAGGAGAAAATACTGCAAGCAGGGACAGCTAGGTGATGCAGTGGATACAGCACCAGCCCTGGAGTCAAGTGGACCCGAGTTCAAATCTGGTCTCAGACACATAACACTCAATAGCTGTGTGACCCTGGGCAAGTCACTTAACCCCACTGCCTAGCCCAAAAAAAAAAAATACTGCAAGCAGCCAGAAAGAAACAATTCAAATATCAAGAAGCCACAGTCAGGATTACACAGGACTTATCAGCTTCCACATTAAGGGATCAGAGGGCTTGGAATATGATATTCTAGAAGGCAAAGAAGCTTGGATTACAACCAAGAATCAACTACCCGGCAAAATTGAGCATAAATTTCCAGGGGGAAACAAAATAAGGGACTTACAAACTTTCCTGATGAAAAGACGAGAGCTGAACAGAAAATCTGAGCTTCAAATACAAGACTGAAGAGAAATATAAAAAGGTAAACAGGAAAGAAAAAAATATGGTATTTAATAAGGTTAAACTGTTTATATCCCTACATGGAAAGACGATACTTGTAACTTAAGAACTGTATCTCTATTAGGGCAGTTAGAAGGAGTTTATTTAGCCAGAGGGAGTGGGTATAAGTTGACTTTGATATGATGAAAAAAATTTTATTAAGGGGTTAAAAAAAGGATTGTACTGGGAGAAGAGGAAAGGCAGAGGCAGAATGGGGTAAATTATATCACATGAAGAGGCATGAAAGACCTATTACAGTAGAGGGAATGAGCACTGTTTGAACCTTACTCTCATCAGATTTGGCTCAAAGAGGGAATAACATACACACTCAGTTGGATAAAGAAACCCACGTCACCTGATAGGGAAGTAAGAGGGGAAGTGGAAAAGAAAAGGGGGGGGCTGATAGAAGGGAGGGCATATTGAAGAAGACAGTGGTCAGAAAGAAAACACTGGTGAGGAAGGACAGGGTGAAAGGAGAAAAAAAAGCATAAAGGGCCAGATGGATTTACAAGTGAATTCTACCAAACATTTAAAGAATAATTAATTTTAATACTATATAAACTATTTGGAAAAATAGGTGAAGAAGGAGTCCTACCAAATTCCTTTTATGACATAAATATGGTGCTGATACCTAAATCAGGAAGAGCCAAAACAGAGAAATAAAATTATAGGCCAATTTCCCTAATGAATATTGATGTAAAATTTTTAAATAAAATACTAGCAAAGAGATTATAGCAATTTATCACCAGTATAACACACCATGACCAGGTGGGATTTGTATCAGGAATGCAGGTCTGGTTCAATATTAGGAAAACTATGAGCATAATTGACCACATCAATAACAAAACTAACAGAAATCATATGATCAACTCAATAGATGCAGAAAAGGCTTTTGACAAAATAAATATGCTGAGTTGGAAGTATCTACAGAATGTCCAGTTGGGGATGTCCAACAGGCAGGCAAGAGTACTCTGGGAGGGCCTTCCTCTCTGTAATCATGCAGGAGTTCTCTCTTTGCTGCTCCTACCCTTTCCAACTCTGGCTCCTATCTAGGGGTGGTCTTTTCTTTTTTTTAATTTGGTTAGGCAATCGGGGTTAAGTGACTTGCCCAGGGTCACACAGATAGTAAGGGTTATGTGTCTGAGGCCGAATCTGAACTCAGGTCCTCCTGAATCCAGGGCTGGTGCTCTATCCACTGCAGCGCCACCTAGCTGCCCCAGAAGGTAAGCTCCTACAGGGAACATACTGTCTTGCTAGCTTCTAATTACAGCACTAGTGCTTAACACAGTGTCTTGTACGTAGTAAGTAAATACTTTTAAACGACATTTTCATTCATCCATCCACTTACTCATCTTCTCTGGCTTTACTGAGGCCTTCACTGACCACACAGGCCTATCCTATTGTTTCCCTTCCTTGTGATAGTACTGCCTTTCCAACTGGTCCCTAAACTCCTTAGGGACTGAGATGGGATGTTCTTCTTCTGGGCTAGCAACAAAGACACAGACACAGACATGGAATCTTTGTGCTAGAATGAGTCCAATAATCACGTAGGTAGCAAGCAGCATGGCCAGTCTGAGAATCCAAGTCTCTGTCTTTTGCTTTTACTTTAATTCTAAATTGAACCAACACTAAAACATCCATGAACATTTCCATATACCAAGTAGAACAAAAGGAAAAGGACTATATATGAAACCATGAATCTCTTTTCTATAAAACTTGCTTTTTAAAAAGTAGCTAATAAGTTCCACATGTTACTTTCCAAACTATACCTCATTTGGGCTTTCTTTGAAACTTCTTTCTGTTTTCTTCTGTGAGTTTTTACCATTTCAATTGCCTGCATATTTTTCTTTCTCTTCCTTTTGGCAAGCCCCATCCCACTCCCTTCTCTTTAATTCCCCTCTGCCCATTAAAAAAAAAGGGGGGGGGACCCAAAACTTTTAATAAATAGGCATAGCTGAGCAAAACAAATTTACCCAGTGACTGTGTCTGAAAGTCTACATCTCCCTCTGCACCTTGAGTCAATCAACTGTATGTCTAGAGGTGGGCGTCATACTCTAGCATAGGTCCTCTGGCTGGCTAATCATGGGTCATTTCTACAGTCAGATAAATGACTTAACCTCTTGTGGTATGTGGCACATTGCCGTACCTACCACCATTTGGGGAATTCCTGTCATTCTGGAATAATTCTGCTTTTTAATATGGTAATATATGTATGCAAGTTCAGCATTCCTGCAAAGGAGTCAAGATATTCATACCAAATGAAAATAAAAACTCACCAAAGTATGGGGGGGGGTGGAATAAAGGGGAGGTAGATGTTTTACAGAAGTATAAAGATGCCCAGATCTTAACAGGCTTACCTGGACTTTGGCCGCTATCCTTAACCCTAGTGCTAACTGTGAATGAAAAAGTGAGTTGCATCAGTAAAGATGACCTTATTGCAGTCTTTTTTTTTTTAGGCAATTGGGGTTAAATGACTTGCCCAGGGTCACACAGCTAGTAAGTATCAAGTGTTTGGTCTGAGGCTGGATTTGAACTCAGGTCCTCCTAACCTCAGGGCCAGTGTTCTATTCACTTCGCCACCTAGCTGCCCCCCACCTTATTGTAGTCTTCAGTAAAGTCAAGTCAACAAACACTGTGCGAAGTGCTAGTGATACCACAGAAAAGCAAAAACGCCATTCCTGCCTTCAGAGAGCGCACACTGTAAAGGGAGCAACTTCCCCACACCAAGAGCTGCTACAATATCTCTAACAGTCACTGAAGCAGATTCTCTTTTTCCTATGTCATTGACATGATGTTTGTTTTTTTAAATCACACAATTAAAAACACAGCAAAAGAGAGTAAATGCTTATGACACAAAATCCAATACCCAAGAACTAACTAAAATGTTAGGAAATGAGCTCAATTGATTTCATCTGGTCAAGGTTAAATACTCCAGGCCAGTCAGCCTAGTGACGATAGGAATTATGCACCCCACTGCAGTCACAAAATGAAACTATATTAAAATATTACTTGCCCCAAGTAATTCACATACCACTGCATGTGATCTTGGCAGGGCGAGGTGGGGGGTCACCTCTCTGAGCCTCAGTTCCTCCTCTGTAAAAGAAAGGGATTCCTAGGATCCCTTCTGACTCTACATCTATGATCTTATGAAAACAAGAGCCTTTTCCAAAGAGGACGAGCCTCCAAGGCTTATTCTTTCATTCCTCACTCTCACTCATGAGAGTTCATAAAGTTCTGCATTCTTAGTAGAATGTTATATTGTTCAGCTTTCATCTTCAAAGGGGATGGCATCAGCAGGGTGAGTCTTGACTTGCACATGAACTGGATTAAGTGAGGCAGAGCTGCACAGAGCTGTCGCCACATTCTCTCTTCCGGTCATCAAAGTCCAGCAACAAGACAAAGATTCAACAACTGGAGATAGCTTAGTCAGACATCTTAGTAGAAACTCTAGAACCTAAGGCAAAGAATGCTACTCCTTGACGATTTCTCCCTTACTCACAACAAAGACAAGGCCTGGGAGTGATTTCGGACCCACACAGGGGCCTTGAACACTTCCCTAGAGCCAAGTACTGGTTAAGCAGGTGGCTGGTTAGTCACCAGGTCAGGGAAAAAATACAAGCAGACTCAACTCATCCACAATGACTTCAGGAAAATCAGGAAATGCAGCATATCAGGCCCAACTCCAAGTGACTAGAGGAGAAGAGATTATGGATGCTAGGCATGGAAGCAAAAGGGGAGGAGAGCGATGATTGACTGTAAGCTCCTTGGGGGCAGGGACTGTGTCTTTTTTATGTTGGTATCTCCCTCACTGCCTTCTCAGGAACCTCTTCCACACAGCAACTAAAGTATTTTCTCTAAAGGGTAGGCCAAGCCATGTCACACCCCTCCTCAAGAAACTCCAGTGACTCCCTGGTACCTCTCAAATCGAATATAAACCCATCTGCTTGGCATTCAAAGCCCTTCATGCCCTGGCTCCAGCCTGATGACTCCCTGGTCATTATTCCTCATCCATGACATTCTAACACCTGTCACCACATCTTTGCTCTGCTGGAATGGCTGCCCTCCACACCTCCACCTCTTAGACGCCCTAGTTCCCTTCCAATCTCAGCTCCCATGCTACATGGTCAGTCCTGATCCATGCCAGCTGCTAGTGCTTCCCCTCCCCCAAAATTACCTCCTATATATTTAGATATATATGTTTTCTTCCTTGGGAGTTGGGATTACTTCTTTTATGTCTTCATACTCTCAATACCTGGCACTTTATAAATATTTGTCAATTGACTAAATGAACAAATGAATAAAAGGAGAGAGAATGAGGCAGAGATTTTATTCCATCTGGGAATTTGCAGAAATGGAATTCTGTCAGCAAGAGCCTCACTCGAGGTTGGTCTTATAAGCAGTTTTCCTCATACTACTGCCCTCCAGGGGCCTGCAGCCTCTGACAGACACACCCAACAGCAGGGGGAAAGCTTCAGAGGGTCGGGGTTACAACTGTAGCTGGCTGCCAATGGTACCCAAGAACTCAGTCCCTTCACTTCCCTAGGCCTCAATTTCCTCCTCTGTAAAATGAGGGGGGTGGACTCAGTCTCTGAGGACTCTTTGGGCTCTGGTTGTATGAGCCCACGATGAGTCAAGACGCTCTGGCTTCCCCTGCTTTTATCTGTTGCTCACAGGCAGTCTCACAGTGGGAGGGAGCTTAGGTTCCCTCATTAAAAATATTGGCCTTCCCTCCCCCACGGCTCAACTGCCCTGACACCCAAACTGTGGTAACCACCGGGCCAATGAAAAACAAAGGCTTCCAAGAGCTCCTGTTTTTCCAGCCCATTAGGAAAATGAAGCAAATTACCCTGAAGTTAAAAATCCAGATGTTCCTCATTCTTGCCTGTAGCCAGGCCTGGTGCTGAAATCAGCCAAGCTACTAAAAAGGGGCACTAGACCGTGGCCAAGGTTCAATACATATGAGACCCTCAAAGATGTGCTTCCCGATCAGGAAGGCCACAGCTGAGAACCCTGGGCCAGGCTGGATTGGCCTGCCATGGTAGAGATGGTGGGAGAAGACTGGATGGTATGGCCTGAGGATAGGAGAAAAACTCATTCAGCAAAAGAGAGAAGAGAAGAGGAGACCCAGTTCTCCTCCCCACACTGGGAAACGTGCACCAATTAAACCTAATGCCAAACTCAGGTCAACATGGACAACATGTGAGTCTGCAAATGGACCTGGAAATGATACATATTATAGGATAAAGGAGGAGAGAGAAGAGGGGGAGAGCAGAGAAAAAAGAAGGGGAAAGAGGGAGGAGAGAAAAATGGGAGGGGGAGAGAGGGGAAAGAAAAGGTGGAAAGAGGGAGGAAAAAGGGGAGAGAGAAGGGAAAGAGAAGAGACAAGGGGAGCAGAAAGGGAAAAGAGAAAAGGAGAAAGGGATAGTAAGGGGGAAAAGAGAGGCAAAAGAAAGGGGAGAAAAAGAGGGAGGAAAGGGGAGAGGGGGAGAAAGAGGAAAGAGGGAAGGAGGAAAGAGGGGAGAAAGAAAGGGAAGAAAGGGAAAAGAGAGAAGGCGAGAGGGAAGAGAGAGGGAGAAAGAGGGATCAGAAAGGGGAAAAGAGAGGGGGGGAAAGAGAGGAGGGGAGAGGGAAGGAGTGAAGGGAAAGAGAAAGGGGGAGAAAGGAGAGAGAGGGAAGAAGCAAAGGGGTGAGAGAGACAGAAGGACACTACATTGGCTCTAACTAAATGTTCCCTAACAACCATTTGTTTAAAAATCCACAAACAGTAAATTCCATTAAGCTGCCCTGTTACCATTTGAAATCCAAGTGGGCTTGAGTGAAAAAGCAAGGCCGAAACCAAATTAATTCTTCCGAGAAGCAGCACAGACCCTGCTGGCTCTCAGTGTCTGAGTCTAAGATGAGAGCTTGGGAGGGTGGTTTGTTCTTTTCATCCTCACAGTCAGGGGGTGGGGCTGGAAAGCTCGCTTTTATTAATATCTTTGGCTATTTTTAATGCAAGTGTTGAAATTCTGCCTGCAAACCCTGCATTCTCCTCTCAGCCTTACGGATCAGAGTTAATCTGCTCTGTGGGTCCCCAATTAGGGGAAATGGCAGGTGAGCCACTTGGAACACGGAGTTTAAAAGGGTGGGGTCTTGACCACAAAACGTAGGAGGCCATCAGGAATCAGAATGGTGCAGTGGAAGTCATGTTGAACTTGGGAGTCAGAACAATCATTGGGTGAACTAGGCCAAGTCTGTGCCTCAGTTTCCCCATCTGGAAAAAGAATAACAACCCTCACGTTACCTTTCTCACAGGGTTGTGAGTAAAATGGGGAGGCATTATAGAAATGTGAATTGTTAGAGATGGGATAATGTCAAAGGTTGTGGCTCCCAATTGGTGAGGGGCCAACAAATTTCCATCCAAGCTCTTCTCAAGCTTTGAGAAGAGGAAGCCTGACTTCTGGCTTTCCTGGATGCAGGTGATGACAACTCTACAAGATTTTCAGAGCTTAACCCTTTCCTACAACCCACAAAGAGACCTTAGGAAAACCTGATTTCCTTTTATGGGCATTCTTCACCAGAAAATTATTTTCTATGACAACAAAAAAGTAGTTCCACCAAGCAGCAATTTCCTCCAGCATAGCCTAGGGGTCCAGAGGTTTGTTAAAATACTGAATTAGCACTATCCATTCCCACTATTGGCCTCCTTTGGGTGGTAACCCATAATCTGGCATTTGAGAAGAAAGCCCAATCTAACAGCTTACCCCATTTCCTACTGTGATCCTTCATAGAGAAGTCTGCCTCTTCCAAGAATGTCTACCAGCCATAGCTTCTCAGTGTGATGAAACAGGGGAGATACAGTCAACAAGTCAACAAATATTTGTTAAGGCCCTTACTATGTGTCAAGCACTGTGCTAAGTGTTAAGAATACAAAAAAAGGCAAAGGACAGTCCCTGCTCTCAAGGAGCTCACAATTGAGGAAAACAACTATGTACAAACATGACATACATGGGATAAATTGGATTTAATCAATAGGAGGTCAAAAGGTCTGGATTCAAGTACTCCCCTTCCTAAGTGTGTGGCCTTGAGCAAGTCACATCCTCTCAGACTCAGTTACTAGCCTCCTTGCTGTTTCTCGAATAAGAGAGTTCATCTCCTGGCTCCCAACATTTGTCCTGGCTGTCCCCCATCCCTGGAATGTTGTCCCTCCTTATCTCCACCTTCTGGTTTTCCTCATTTCCTTCAAACTAAAATCCCACCTTCTGTAAGAAACCATTCCCAAACCCCTTTTAATTCTAGTGCCTTCTCTCTGGTGACTATAGCTTGTGTGTACATAGTCGTTTACATGTTATCCCCTCTATTAGTCTTTGAGCTCCTCTAGGACAGGGACTGTCTTTTGCCTCTTTTTGTATCCCCAGCACTTAGCACAGTGCCTGACACATAGAAAGTGCTTCAGAAATGCTTCCTGATTTAATTTACCTTCAGGTTCCTCATCTATAAAATGAGCCATGCAGAGAGCATGAGGAAAGCAAGCAGTGGAGAAACAAAGGAGCTATCATGACTGGCGTTCTCATGCGTTACTCACATGAAGGAACAAGTACGCAAAATGTTAGGCATACAAAAACAAATAACAGAACTTGCCCTCAAGAAGCTTACATTTTGGGGGCAGCTAGGTGGCACAGTGAATAGAGCTCTGGCCTTGGAGTCAGAAGGACCTGAGTTCAAATCCAGCCTCAGACACTTAATACTTACTAGCTGTGTGACCTTGGGCAAGTCACTTAACCCTGATCTCCAGAAGAAGAAGAACAACAACAACAACAACAACAAGAATTTTCACTCACTCACCCACCAGTCAGGATAATTCATCCCCAAAGCCAAGTAGCAAAGGTGAGTTGAATGGTCCCTGGATGAACGGGCATCCAGGGTCACAGTCCCTAGTGGCAGAAGAGAGGCAGTGGCCAGGTAGATGGCAGGATGATTATACAGGGTAGGCCCTGCTTTCCTTGCTTGATGAGATGTGGACTTGAGAAAATTGGACTGCGCATATCAGGTTTGTACCCTGTCACACCAACTCCACTGCCAAGCTCATTACCATTCAGAGAACTGCACAGGCTGGCCAAGGCCTAGCTGTGCAGAAGAGTTCATTTAAAAGCCAGAATTGGGGGAAGGGGAGTAGAGCTTTAACAGTTGACATCTGGCATATAAGGAGGACAACCGTAGGCCAACTCCGGTCTCTCAGATGCTTCACATGGCTGAATTAGAGAGATTGGAAAAAGATGACCATGGGGGGAGAACGCTCTGCCCATGCACACTAAACTTCCCTGCTTGGGTTGGCCTGAGAGAAGAGGCAGTGGCATGAAATAGGGAGAATCCTCGGCCTGGAGTCAGGAGACTTGTACTGGAATCTCATCTCCAGCACTACTAGCTGTATTACATTGAACAAGGTAGAAGAACCTCAAAGCTCAAAGAGCCCTAGATCGAAGCAGCTTGGTGGCCCAGTGGATCTTGGAGTCAGGAACTCTCGAGTTCAAATCCAGTCTCAGACAATTACTAGCTGTGTGACCCTGGGCAAGTCACTTAACCTCACTCAGCCTCAGCTTCCTCATCTGTAAAATGGGGATAATAATAGCACCCACCTCCTAGGGTTGTAATGGGGATCATATGAGGTAACACATAAAGTGCTTTGTGAAATGTAAAGCATCATAAAAGTGCTAGCAATTATTATTATCATCATTATCTAGAACTGGAAGGGACTTGAAGAAGCCATCTAGGTCATGTTATCTCTCTAGCATGGCACAGGAGAACTCCCTCTTCAGCATCTTCACATCTGACAATCTCGAGTTTTCTTTAAAGCTCAGCTCAAGAAGCCAGAATTCCTTGTGAGGATCTGGTGAGCTGCCCTATCCCCGCCCGTCACCAGTTGCTAAAGCTTCTCTCCACAAATCACCTCATATATATTTTTGTACATCCTTGTACATGTCCTCCAAGCTCTGACTTTGCAGTCAGGAAAGTCTTGGATTTAAATCTCAGTTCTGACATTCCCTAGCCATGTGACAATGAGCAGGTCACTTAGTCTCAGTTTTGCTTATCCATAAAACAGGGATACCACCTGTAGTATCTACCTTACATGGCTGTTGCATGGGGATTAAATGAGATAACATTACATGATTTTCTCCCACGGACCCCTTGGCTGTTTTTTGCCTTTCTTTGTAGCTTCAGTGCTTAGCATAGTGCCATAGAGCAGCCACCTAATAAATGCTTGTTGCCTAATTTGAATTCCAGGAGACATGCTTCCATCTCCCAGGATCTGGGGCATTAGAAGGTCTCCCAGAGGTCACGTAAATGATCCTTCAACAAGCAAGCCCTCTACAATATTGCTAAGAAGTCATCACTGGGCCAAGGAAGAGCACTTTGGGAGAGCTGGAAACATTAGGAAGTCTTCCTTATATGGTGACTAAAGTGAAACAACTTAAACAGCCCATCTGGGCATCAGTTTCCCCATCTAAAAAATAAGCAGTTGGAATCAGACAATCTTTAAAGGCCTCTTTTAGCTCTAAAGCTCATGATCCTAGCCCAGACAAATGAGAGGCAGGGAAGGAACTGAATTGTAGATGGCCTTGTAAGTGTTTCCCATCATGAGCATCTGTTCTTGTGAGGCCCGGGAGCTATTTTGTTTTCGGAGATGATGGGGTTTGGTCTTTGGGGCCCTAATTATGCATCTACACACCCAGTCCTCTTTGAGAACGAAGGACAAACAACAACACACCTACCGGATGGCTGGAGCTAAAATGGTTAAAAAAGTAGGGTTGCTTGACCTTGGGTCGCTGTAGGAGATTGGCCTCAGGATCACTAGGGGGTGGGGGGTCAGAGCTACCCGTAGGGGAACCCTTAGGTGTTAGGTTGGACCAAGACTGCATTCATCAATATCCTCAACAAGTATCCATCCAGCTTTTTCTCCAGGCCCACATTGGAGGGAGGGGCACTGGGGCCATGTCCCAGCTCATTCGACCTTGGGACAGCTCTGATCTTTAGGCAGCCCAAAGTCATCACTGGGCAGCTTCTGCTCACTGCTCCTAGTTCTGCAGTCCAGGGCCAAGAGGAACAAAGCAAATCCTTCTCCCATGAGATAGTCTTTCAAATATTTGAAGATATCAGCCATTCTCCTTATACCCCCAAAGCCCAAATGAGTTTACCAGATGCTTTGCTAAAATCTGGGTAAACTATTTCTAGAGAATTTTCTCAATCTACTAGGCTAGTAACCCTATCAAAAGGGAAATAAGGGGGCAACTAGGTGGTACAGTAGATAGAGCACTGGCCCTGGAATCAGGAGGACCTGAGTTCAAATACAGCCTCAGGCACATGATACTCACTAGCTGTGTGACCTTGGGCAAGTCACTTAACCCCACTGCCTTGCCAAAAAAAAAAAAAGAAATAACACAAATCTGGGATGACCTACTCTTGATGAAGTCACATTGGCTGTCTGTAACCACAATCACCTAGATGATCCATAACAAATCCTTTAACATGTTGTAGAATTTTGCCAGGAATCAACATCAACTTCACTGGCATATAATTCTCCATGTATGTATGTGCGTGTGTGTGTGTGTGTGTGTGTGTGTGTGTATAACATACATAAACACATATATATATAAACATATATGTATATTTGTCTGCCAAACTTTTTACTCCAATAATCAATATTTGCTGCATCAAGTTCTTAATTACCCACTGACTCCTCCTTCCCCAACTCAAATAGCACCTCCTCCATGAACCTCTCCCTTATTCCCCTAGAGAGATGGGATTTCTCCCTCCTCACATCTCTCTCTCTGCCCTCTATACCTCTCCTGTTCACATTTGCATTTATCATTTGCATAATCTGTCTAACTGTCTCAGCTCCCTACAGGCCTCTTGAAGGTAAGGGCCACGTTTTAATTAAGCCCCAGCACCTTGCACAAAGTAGCTTCATAAATGTTTGTTGATAGATACCCATAGATGAGGATCTGTGGTACCTAAATGTAACAGACTATTACTATACCATAAGAAACTATGAATGTGATGAATTCAGAGAAGCATGGGAAGCCCTATAGCAATCAATCAATATACATTTATTAAGCACCCACTACATGCCAGCTAAGTGCTGGAGATACCAAAAAAAGAGGCAAAAGACAGTCCCTGGCCTCAAAAAGCTTACAATCTAATGGGGGTAAACAACAAGCAAACAGAGGGAGCAGGTGATATGCAGGCTAAATAAGAGATAACGAACAGAGTGAAGGCACTGGGGATGAAGAAGTCTTCTCAAAGGCTTCCTGTAGACAGCAAGATTTTTGTTGGGACTTCAAGGAAGCCATGGAGGACCTGATGCAGGAGGAAGTGAGCAGGACCAGGAAAAGAATTCACAGCACTACAAGAATGTAAACAGAAAAACAACAACAACAACAACAATAATAACAACAACCCAGCTGAGCACTGTGTGATGATAACGGCCAATCCTGGCTCAGAAGAGGAGCAAACCTCCTTCCCTTGTTGGTAAAGGCACCAGGTCTTTGGGGGCGGAGCCCGGCACTTACTGTCAGACACAGCTGATGGCTTAGTTAGTTTGGCTGAATTGTTTTCCTTTTCTTGCGCTTTCTGTATTCTTTGTCATAAGAAATGGCTTACTAGGTAAGGGAAGAAGGAGAGAGATTTGGAAATGAAGGTGAGTATAAAATAAAATACCAATAAAAATGGGGGGGGGGACCAAACCTGTGATTTTATTAATGTAAGAAACTCCCAGGGAGAAAATTCTCCCTACTAATGAAGTTTGACATCTGCTGGGCAACTCAAGAGTCTTTGAGAGTTGCCTGGGGCACTGAGAAGTTAAGTGACTTACACAGGGTCACTCAGCCAGAAAATATTAGGGCTGGGCCTTGGACTCCTGTCTTCCTGATTCCAAAGCCACTCTGCTGGACTGTTTGAATGAATGGAATAGGGCAATTCATTCATTCCTTCTAGTCAGCCCTCTGGTTCTCCTTGGTCTGCTAAGTTCCATAAGATGCATCATCATTGTAGTAACACTGAAAAGTATGGGAAGGATTGAAGAATGCTTTGTGGGCCTGATGATTCCATGAAAAAAAAAAAAGGGGTTGGCTTCAAGTCCTTGGGAACCTCTCTACAGCTTGTGGCTGAAACTAATTAAAGGGCTGGTGATGAAAACTCCAAACATCCTAGGCTAGGATCACTCATGTGTTGGGGCACGTGCAAAGGGTGTGTACCTTCCCATTCTTACACCCCCATCAGGTTTTCCTATCATATTGGAAAGGAAAAGAAAACTGTGAGGATGAAAATGGAGCCTGAAATGGGTATTGAACAAAAAAAGGACGCTTCCTGCCCATGTACAATAAGAGAAACTTAGGAGAAATAAGGGTAAGAAAACTCACTGACCCGGGTTGCTGGAAGAGATGGGCAGAAAGCTAGGGTGAAAAGGCAGGAATATCTGCAGTTACTCATAGACATCAAAGCACAGTGAATAGCATTTTCTGGACTGCAAGTCAGGAAGGCCTGGGTTCAAATCTCACCAATGACACTTACCAGCTGTGTAACCATAGACCTTCCTGGATTCAGTTTCCTCACTGGTTAAAATGACAGAGTTTGATTCATTGACCTCTAAGGTCCCTTCTAGCACTAAATCTATGATCATGTGATCTTATAATCTAATACACTATTACTCCAAGACTTTGCCTTCTTCCAGTATATTCATGATTCATTAGAAAACAAGCCAAATAAAAACAAAATAAAATCACAACCACCAAGATCACTAAGTTGCATAAGACCTAGAGCTGGAAGGGACTTTAGATGTCAACAAATCCAATGTGCTCAATTTACATATGAGGAAATGACTTGCCCAAGGTCACACAAGTAATGAGTGGTGATCACCTAGGCAGCTAGGTAGCAGAGTGGATAGAGTGCTGACTTGGAGTCAGGAAGACCCAAGTTCAAATTCTGCCTCACTCACTCACTCACTAGCTTGTGACCCATGGCAAGCCAGTTACCTTCTCTCGGCCTCAGTCTTGTCATCTATAAAATGGGGGTAACAGTAGCATCTTCTTTACAGGACTGTTGTGAGAATCAAATGAGATAATACCCACAACACTTTACAAACTCTAAAATGCTACATAAATGTTATTATTATTATTAATATGATCATCATTATCAACCCCAAGTTTTGACTAATCTGCACCACCACTCTTATTTCCCAACATGCCAAGCAACAAATTTGTTTAACTAACTCTTCAAAACAAAATCTTCTCTAAGTTAAATTGTCTCTATCACTGAATTTCAGGGTAGGAAGTGACCTTAGAGTTCTTAAGATGTTGGAACCAACCCATATCTGAGCAGGAATTCCTTCTATATTATCCCCAAGAAGTCATTCTCTAACCTCCACTAGGAAACTTCCAATAAGAGAGGACTTACTTTGTATTCCATTTTTGGAAATTCTGACTTGGTAGGAAGTTTGGGGGTTTTTTCCTTATATTGAGTTACAATCAAATATGCATTGGTAATTTCCACCCATTTTTCCAACTCTTATTCTCTCTGGAACTAAGTAGAATAAGTTCCACATGTCAGCCCTTCACATACTCCATAGGGCCAGAGAATCACAGAACATAAGAAGGAGTCTCAGAAGTTTTGTTGATCCAATGAGTACCTCACTTAGGAGCCCCTGTAATGTCTGCGTCATCGAGCCCCTACTTGACAATCTCTAATACCATCTGAATTTGTCCATTTCACTTTGGAGCAACTCTAATTGTTCAAAGTTGTCATAAGTCTTTTCTCCACGCTAAACACCCCCAGTTCCCTTCAACAGATCCACATATAATGTTTCCTAGTCCCCTAACCATCCTGCTTGCCTTCCCCCATATAACCCAATCCAATAAGCCCTTTTCCAATAGCTATACTATATACAAAGGCAGCTAGGTCATGCAGTGGATAGAGTATGGAGTACTAGAATCAGGAAGACCCATCTTCCCGAATTCAAATCCAGTCTCAAACACTTACTAGCTGTATGACCCTGGGCAAGCCATTTAACCTGGTTTGCCTCAGTTTCCTCATTGGCCAAAAGAGCTGGAGAAGGAAATGGCACACTACTCTAGGATCTCTGCCAAGAAAACCCTAAATGGGGTCATGAAGAGTAGGACATGGCTAAAAACAACTGAACAACAACAATATGATATGCAAAGCACAGTCCTAGTACAAATACAAAGGAAAAAAAAAACATACCACCTGATGCAACCTGTATCCATATAATACATAAATGATTATCTGAATAGGAGTAAAGCATTAACAATAATAGGATCAGGAAATATGGGAGCAAAATTTTCCTCTGTGAAATAGAAGGTGGAACACGAACTGAACCTTGAAGGACACCAGGGATTCAAGAAGTAGAGGTGAGAAAAGAGAGCATTCCATTCCTGGGAGATAGCCTGGGAGAAAGGCCTCAAGGCAGGAAAAAGAATGAGAAGTGCTAGGGCAGAGTGCACAAAGGAGAGTAATGTGAAGTAAGCTGGAAAAGGGAGGCTGAACAAAGATGGTGAAGAGCTTTAAAAGTCAAGCTGCAAAATTCATATTTTATGATAGCAGCAATAGGGAGTAACAGAAGTTTCTTGAGCAAAGGAAGAGCAAAGTCAAACTTGTACTTTAGAAAGAGGATTTTGGCAGCAACATAGAGGTTCCATCAACTCTAACATGCTACCCCCACTGCCATGCAGGGTCACTTCCATATCCCAAAGAGGCATCTGGGCAAGATTTCTGCAGACGGTGTTAACTCGGTCTTGTAATAATTACAGCGGTGAAAACTCCTATTTCCATAACATGTTCAGATTTACAAAGTGCTTTCCTCCTGAACAATGCTCCGATCCAGGGCACACAGATGAGGAAACAGGTTCAGAGAATTTCAATCCCTTGTCCCCAGTCACACGACTGGCAGCCAAAGCCCAGTACTTAAAGCCAGGTCACCTGACAACAAGCCCTGAAACCTTCTACTACATCATGTTTAAAATGTCTTCTTTTGTTAACTCACTAACAGCCTCTGCTAATGATAAGCCAAGGTAAAAGAGAACAAGAGAAAACAGAATATTGACACAATCTTCAGCCAAGGGGTTCCCAGACTAGGCTCCATCCTATTATATATAAAAATCCAGCCAGAGAATGCTGTCCGTGCAGTGTCAGAGTCGGGTATGATAGATTCCAAACCCAGCTCTGCTGCGTGACTTTGAGAAAGTCACTTTCCCTCTCTGAGTCTCAGTTGTCCTTTCAGTTAAATAAGGGGGTGGGATTAAGTGAGCTCCAAGATTTCTCTTTGGCCCTATGATTCTACAACATCTATGCAAAAGGTCAAGGCTGGCTAAACAAAGCAACTCTTTTGTGCAGGAGAAGACCATGTTGAGGTCAGAAATGAAGACACACTATGTTGAAAGCTTTGAGGGCCTGCCCCTGAAAGGCTGGGACTTATACAGCACATGAACTAGGAAGGTGGGAGGATGGGGGGGGGGGAAGGTTAGCACGCTGGGCCAAAAGGGGAAGAGCAGGGCTACACTCCAGCTACCCAACCTTCCTGGGACCAGAGCATGAAAAACACCAGAACCCCAGGACTTTTTAGGTCAGCGGGCTGGAGATGGCAGCTTTCAAGTCAGAAAGTCCCATGTCAACAGAATGAAGACACATCAGAGAGTGTTAGGGAACCAGTGGTCAGTGCCTTTCATTCTAGTAAGACAGAATAAAAAAGTATCCAGAGAATGTGACCTAAGACCGACCAAGCTCCCTCCCTAGGCCCTCAGTTGCCTGATCTGTAGACGGGGGTGGTTGGACCAGAGGAAGGTCCCTTGTAACTCCCAAGTAAGCATAAAGAAGACAATATAGTCAATGACAACCACATAAACAGAATGGAACAAAACCCAAAACATCATGGAATTACAATGACCAAGAAGCTTGGCCCTAGAGAAAATGAGAAACCACCCCCCCCCAAAACCATCACGCCACTCTTCTTCACCATTCTTGGAGGACTATGGGTAAGGAATACCACATATACTCTCCAACTCCATTGATATGTTGATCGGTTTTCCTGAACCTATTTCTTTCTTTCTTTCTTTTATTATTCTTTGTTATAAGGGATGGCTCAGTGGGCAGGGGAGGAAGGGAGGCATATTTAGAAATGAAGGCGACAGAAAAACAAAAGTGAGCAATGCCAATTTCCAAGCATAAACAGACACTCAACAAACAAAAAAAGCAGCGTTCTATGAGTCCACGATACTCAAAGCCCAATCTGAGCAGAAACAACCAGAGAGGAAACATTCCTCGAGAGGAGTGTCATATTTCTTGCAATAGGAATATAAACTATTGTGCCTACTTTTCAGGATATCCTAGATGGAAGCTTTTTTTTTTGTATGCTTTTTGGCAGGATACAGGAATGACATCTGCAGAAATGGACAGGGGCGCCATTTCTCAGTAACTGCACTGAAGAGCCATTGTGAAAAGAAACCTGCCTGGCACCGACCTGCTGCCAGAGACTTCCAGGGCAGAGCTGCTTGGCCACTGCTTCATGGGTGTTCTGAAGAGGTTCCTGGGACTGGGAAAATAGGGCAAACTGGGGGGCCTGCATGAGAAATACTCCTCCACTAAGAAAGGGAAGAATTGTACCAACACACCACTGAGTCGGGCAATTTGGGTCAAAGACAGAAAGCCAGGGAAATACAGCATTTGCCACAAGGACTAACAATAATACAGTTCTCCCTTCCACATCACAATTTTCCCCATCATGGTTTCAATATATCACAGATCAGCATAAGAAATTAAATGGGAATGGGGGGGGGGTGTTTTGCAGAAGCCACAGACTGCACGCAAAGGCCAGCAGATGGCACAGAAAAAGTTTAGAAAGTCAGAAATGCATAAAATATATCTACAATGCTGTATAGTACAAACATATCTTTTATTAATACCATAATACTTCAGACTTCTCTGGTACGAAGGGAGGGCCAATATATTTTATTCGGATTTTCCAAATTGGGGTGGGTGCCTAGCCCCTACCCTGCAACGTGGAAGGAATAACTGTAGTTACTAGTGTTTATAGAGCACTTTAAGATCTACAAAGCACCTTCCATACCTGATTACTTTTTCACCTCATGACAATCTCGTGAGATTGCTACTATGGTGTTATCCCCATTTTATAGACAAGGAAACTGAGACTCAGAAACATTAAGCAGTTTACTTACAGCTGTAGTTAGTAAAGTGTTTTAGGCCAAGTGTCTCCTGCCTCCAAGTCCACCACTGTTTCCCATGAATCACTAGAAGTAGGGGGTAGGATCCACTGTAGTGAGGCCAATGGGGAGGGATCAAGAATCAATGGCCAGTTTCCTGGCCTGTTCATCCCAACAGCGAGGGAAAAGCTTCAGGAAGCACATTCCTGCCATCAGCCAAAGACAGCCCTGGGCAAAAAACCCTGAGACCAGGGGAGCAAAGGCCAAAGCAGAAGCAGCCTTCCAGTTGGTGTCTCCCCCTCAGACAAAGGCACTTGGTGCCTGCCTCTGTTATCACTGACTGACCTTGTGTTCCTAATGGCTGAGGTTTGTCAGATGTCCAACCTCCAGAAACATGGAGTAGTATAATAATAACAACAATAATAACAATAAGCATTTATTATCCTAATAGCATTCTATCATATATCATAATAATATCATCATCAACATCATACCTAGCATGCCATCTAAGGTTTGCAAAGTGCTCTACACATCACCTTATTTGAATTTCACAACAACCCTGTGAGGTAAGTAGGTACTATTATTATCTCCATTTTACAGATGAGGAAACTGAGACTGAGAGATGTTATGTGACTTGCCCAGGGTCACACAGCTAGGAAGTGACTAAGGTTGAATACAAATCCTGGCTCTACTGCTTCTAGCCTAAGTGGTCTTGGGCAAGGGCCCTCTACATCCTCCCCTCTAAAATGAAATGGTTGGATTAAGTGATCTCTGAAGTCCCTTTCAGATCTAAATCATACAAAAGCAATAAGAAAGAAGGCAACCTTTATTTAAATCAAGGGTTCTTAACCAGGAATCCATGGATTGGGGGGGGGGGGGCCAAACATGGACAGGAAAAATATTGACATCTTTATTTTACTAACCTCCCACTGAAATTTAGGATTTCCTTCAACTATTGAAAAATGTTATTCTGAGAAGGGGTTCCACCATGGGCTCCACCAGACTGCCAAGGGGTCTAGGACACAGACTGAAATAAAGGCCATTCACCAGGGGTGCCTTCTCCTCCCCTGTGCTCTAACTAAATCCCCCTTGACCTCATCCCCTGTTTTCTCCTCTCTTACTCTAGCCTCAGATGAAGAAGGAAATGAAGGAATGAATGCATCATTTGTTAAGTGCTTACTAGGTATAAAGCACTGTGCTCATTGCTGAATGGAGGGGTAAGCCAATCTCTGCTCTTCAGGAGTTCACATTCTAATGGGGGAGATGACACATAGCAAAGATTTCAGCTGCAAGTCAGATGGAAAGCTCCCATAGTCCTTAGCGCGCAGTGGCAAAGCAGACAGGAATGCCTCTGAACAAAATCCTACTTGATGGTGCCAAGGACTTTCTTTTCTGGATCTTCAGTACCCACAGGATCTGTCACTGGGCTGCATCTTCCCAGGATGACGTCCAAAGACCCCGGGCTGGGAGCACTGACTGTTCTAAAGACTCCTGGGATATCTTCATCAGGATCCAAGGGGAGGGGGTCGGGGTTTGACTTGCCTATACATGCTGCCTCTTGTCTCTCCCTCAGGGTACCTTGCTGCTTCAGCTAGGCTGATTTACCTGCCCTGTGAGTGGTTAGCAGTTGGTAAGGATGCCAGGCCTCTTCTCCACAGGAGCCATCTCCCTGGATAATGACCGTGAGGGCCAGGCTAGATACAGGACCAATGGTTCACTACTTCTTGCAAAGGCCAACCCCTGTTGCTTATATCCCTGAACCAATAAATTGTCCCCACCATGGCCCCCCACCTCTAAGAGTCAATCTTTCTCTATATATTAGCTCCTTCCTAGCAGCCTACAAACACACTCGGGCCCCATGTAGTCATAAAAAAAACCTTATTTGACCCAACCACTTCTTTAGATTATCTTTTTTTTTTGGGGGGGGGTAGGCAATGGGGTTAAGTGACTTGTCCAGGGTCACACAGCTAGTAAGTGTCAAGTGTCTGAGGCCACATTTGAACTCAGGTCCTTCTGACTCCAGGGCCGGTGCTCTATCCACTGCGCCACCTAGCTGCCCCCACTTCTTTAGATTATCATCCATTAGCTCTGCTCTTCTCCAGCTCATAGCCAAACTCTTAAAAAATAAAATTAAATAATAAATTTTCAAGGAAGAGCTATGTTTATCGTTTCTATTTCCCGTCTTCAATTTCTTGTAAACTGGCTTCTGATCTCATCACTCGAGTGAAACTTATCTCCCCAAAGGTACCAATGATGTCCTCTTTGCAAAATCTCAGCACCTTTTCTCAGTTCTCATTCTTCTTCCTATCACTGCAGCCTTTAGCACTAATGATCACCTCCTCCTAGATATTCACTCTTCTGAAGGTTTTAGTGACAATGCTCTCTCTCAGCTCTTATGCCTCTCTAAGCATTTCTTCGCAGCATCCTTTGCTGGATCACCATCCATATCCCATCCCCAACTATTGGTATACTGTAAAACTTTGTCCAGGACCCTCTTCTTCACATAGTTATCGCTTCCACATTGTGACTTTGCCCATCACAGTTTCAATAAATCATGAGTCAGCATAAGAAATTAAATGGGAATTTGGGGGGAGTTTTGTGGAAGCTGCAGACAACGTGTGAAGGCCAGCAGACAACACAGAAAAAGTTTAGAAACTCAGAAATACGTAAAATATATGTATGGTATTGTATGATACCAACATATTTTATCTTTTAATGCCATAAATATATACAATTTCTTCTCTGTTACAAAACAGGGCCAAACATTTTTACACAGATTTTCCATATCACGGGGTGCGGCATCCCTGACACCCACAATGTGGAAGGGCTAACTGTATATGCTCTCCCAGTGACATCATCAGTTCCTATAGATTCAGTGATTCTCTCTACACAGATGACTCTGAGTTCTACTTATCTGGCCTCAGTCTTTCTTCCAAACTCTAGACCCTCATCACCAACTACCTATTGGACATTCCAACAGATGTCCCATAAGCATCTCAAACTCAAATACAAGACAGAACTCGTTATATCTTTTGGGGAACCCAGTCTTCTTGCAAACTCCCTTATTTCTGGCATGGGCACCGTTGTTCGAGTCACCTAGGTTTGGGACTTTGCAATCCCCTCAGTTCACAATCGCCCATTCCTTGCACCCTGAATATTCTGTCAGCTGCAAAGCATTGTAGCTCCCTCTCCCATCTGCCCCCTTGTCTCCATGTAGCACACACGGCCACCACCCGCATTCCGGCCTTCATCATCTCTTTTCTAGGTTCTCCATAACGTCCCCATTGGTCTCCCTATGTCAAGTCTCCCTTCTCTCCAATCTCTCCTCCACACACTGCCAAAGTATTAAGCGTGAGTCTAACCAGGTTACCGCCCAATAAACTCCAGTGGTTCCTATCGCCTTCCAGGATCAACTACAAAATCCTTTGGTTGGCCCTTCCCGACCAAATCCTTGCCTATGTTTCCAGGCCTCCTCACACATTGTCCATTCCACCCAGACTAGTCTTCTTGACACTTAACTAGCTATGTGACCATGGGCAAGTCACTTAACCCCATTGCTTAGCAAAACAAAAAAAACAAAAAACCAAAACAACAACCAAAAAGAAAACAGAGTTTTAGGGGCAGCTAGGTGGCACAGTGGATAGAGCACCAGCCCTGCAGTCAGGAGAACTTGAGTTCAAATCTGGCCTAAGACTTGATACTTACTAGCTGTGTGACCCTGGGCAAGTCACTTAATCCCAATTGCCTCACCAAAAAAATTAAAATATTCCTATTCAATTCCAATTTGAGCTAGATGACCTGTGATGGATGGCCTTTCCAATTCTGAGATTCTGTGTTTCTGTCCTTGTTGGCCACTCAATAACTGCATGACCCTGGGCAAATTACATGACCTCTGTATCTCAGTTTCCTCATTTGGAAAAAGGGGATCATAATACTCATATATCAGTGGGTTAATGTGAAGTAAGTACTCTGTAATCCTTTTCAAAATGTTACAAAACAAGAATCTAAGACAATTCCAAAAGATTCAAGATGGAAACTGCTATCCACACCCGGAGAAAGAACTATGGAGTCCAAATGCAGATGGAAGCATACTATTTGCTCTCCTTTTCCTTTGCTGTTTTGTTTTATTGCTTCATTCTCGAGGTTCCTCCCATTAGTTCTAATTGTTCTTTACATCATGACTAATGGGAAAATATGCTTAACATGAATGTATATGTAAAGCCTATATCGGATTGTATGCCAGCCGCGGAGGGGGAGAGAAAATTTAAAACTCAAAATCTTATGGAAGTGAATGTTGAAAATTAAAAATAAATCAATTAAATTTTACAGAAATTAAAACAAAAAACAAAATGTTACACAAAGGGTGAGTTCTGATACCTCGACTCACATACACGTGCCCAACTCAGGAAATGACTGGGACTTCATTTGGAGGCCACGAAGAGACTTTGAAGGAGGGTGAGGCTTTGGGGTGCTTCATGAAGAACAGCTTTGGTGTGAGAAAGAAGAAAGGAGGAGGAAGGAGGGCTAGTGAAGGTGATTTTTTGAGCATGTGGCCCTCTGGCAGTGCCACAGGGGAAAAGGAAAGAAGGACAGGTGCAAAGTGTGGGACTTCAAAACTACCAGCTCCTTTGAATGCCCTCAGCTCTGGCATCAGTGAGCAGGTGTGGTAGGAGCTAAAGCCAGAGGAGAGCTGGCATGTGAAGGAAAGTGAAATGTTGGTGAGTCAAATTGGTAAGTGGAGAACTGCTTGGAAAATCAACTTTTGGACCTCAGTTTCCTCATCTGAAAAAATCAGGTAACTCCATGGTCTCCATGGCTCCTTCCAGCTGTAAGTGTAAATTTAATAAAATCTGACCCTTCAGCACTTTTATAAGGGAACACAGGACTAAATGAAATATATTGTTTCCCACTCCACCCCACCACACACTCCAGGGTCCAATACACATGCCTGTATTTGACATAGAAAGTCCTTCATAAAGACTCCTGGCCTGCATCTCCAGGCACTGTATATCCCTCCCCTTGTTGCAGTCTGTAGTCTAGACAAACTCGCCTTCATCTTGTCCCTCACACAGCGCACTCTGTTGGAGAATCCTGTCTTCATGCCTTTGCCCAGGTTCCCAGGAATCAGAGAATTTGGGGTGTGGAAGGAAGCTCAGAGCCATCAGCTCCCTACCAGGACTAGATTCTACCCTGTAACATACCAGACAAGTGGTTCCCCTCCTCTGCCAGCCCTCAGCCTGTTCCAGGACACCCTCCCTTCTCACCTCAGACTCTGCACATCTTCAGCGTCCTTCCTAGTCAGCTCAAATGCCATCTTCTTTCCTTACCCTCCCCCCCAAGCTGTTCATGCCTCCTCCCCCTCCCAATTACTCTTTAGATACTGATATGTGTACACACTGTGTCTCCCGAGATAACGATAACGTAAGTTCCTTGAGAACAGGGACGATTTCACTCGTCTTTCCATTCTTGGGCTCTAAGCACAGTATCTAACACAAAGCAGACACAGAAATAAGTGTTTGTTGATTGATACATTCTAAACTCACCAGTGAGTGATTAGATCTCTGGCACTGTACTTAGGAAGAGATACAAGGACAGTGGGGCTTTGCTGAGGACCAGGACATTGACTCACTGCTTAGAAACTGAGAGAAGAGGAAGGAACACAGCCAATTAGCTAGCTGGGTTTGGCTTTTCACATGAAAGCCATTTATCTTAGTGGCCACTCTTGGAGTTTGGGCCCTTTGAAAACAATCGGCCATCCTCATCGAGGATGGCCGAGATGTTAGACCCCAAATTAGAATTCCAGGGTTCTATTCTCCGCTCAGACAAGGAGCTAATGCTGGGGGAATATACAAAGGCACTACAATGACTCAAAGCTGGGACAGGAAGAGGGGGAAGAGGAAATGAAGAAGCCAAATCACTCTCAGAGTAGCCAAAGATTCCCCCAGCAAATGCAAAGTTAGTTCTCTTGAAAGTGTTGAAGGCCCAGGGTGTTAAATGCCCCATTTATAGATTTCTTTAGGACTTTCCAAGTGACTTCTCTCACAGCTGGGCCATAGTGAGGAGTTCAAGAAAAGGCCAGCTTTGACGGAGACAGAGGATGTCTGTATATTCATGGAGAGAGTTTCCACCCGCATCTTCATTGAATATAGAGAGAAGTGGATCTAGGCCAAGTCTTTGGGAAGAGTAGGTTGGATTGAGGGTCGAATGGGGCCAGTTACTATGTCTGTACTGCAAGCTATCCCAACGTCAAATAGAGCAGGTTCATCTGCCAAAGACTGGCCCTCAGAGAGCAAAGGAAAATAAAGACTCTCCCCATTCTTCCAGCAAATGAGGCCTTATGGCAAGAGTACTCGGAAGATCCTAGAATACCAAGATCTTAGAATATCTGAGATACAAGGACGCTTGGCTACCATCTAACCATAGGAACGCAAGATTCAGGACAGGAAGAGCCCCCAGAAGTCTCAGAGGGCATGCCACAGGGTATGCCTTGAGCAGGGTAGAACTTGTATTTGCAATTGCATGCTCCAGTCACCCAGCTCTTCCATACTGCTTGTGGCCCAAAGGGTTCTACTACCTAAATGGTAAAATAATGTTCTGCATTACACTGCTGCCATGTCTTCTCGTGGCAAAGAATAATACTGTGCTGGCAGCAAAAGGAAAAAAGGTGAAGAACCATAATTCTAGCCCTCACTTTACAGAGAAGGCCAGCGAGGGGAAGGGACTTGTCCAAAGTCACATAGTTAAGAGGCCCCAGAGCCCAGATGCAAGCCCAGAGGCAAAGCCAGGTCTCCCAACTTCCAGTTCAGCATTCATTCCCCTGAGCCATGCTGCAAGAAGCTAGAGAAAGATGCAGGCTTGCCAAATGGCTACCCACGTTCAGTTTTTCATTTTCCACCCACTCTATTAGTCTCAACCTAAGCACAGTTGCCAGCAGGGCGGAAGGAGGAAGCTGTCTTTGTGTTATCCTACACAATGTAGAGAGTAATGAGAAAGAGAGGAAGAAGGGAAGGATCCCAGCCAAGAAGGCAGGGCAGGAGGCACTCTTGGGGAGAAGGCCACCTGCTCTGCCTACTTCGGAGGGGCATTTTGAGAATAAAATGAGATAATGACCATGAAAAGACTCAACAAGTTACACAGTACTATAGATAGAAGAAATTATTGACCAAAATAGCCGTTTCCTTTTAAGCCTTGGGAAAAAAAGGCCTGGAGTCTCACCTCCTGAGGCTTACTAACTGTACAACCTTGGGCAAGTCATCTCTCTGGGCCTCCCTTTCCTCATCTATGAAATGAGAGGTTTGGACTCAATGGCCTCTGAGGAACCTACCTCTCTACTCCTATGTGTCCTTGGACAAGTCATTCCACTTCCCTGATGCTCAATTTCCTCTTCTGTTAAATGAGGGGGTTGGATTATACGGCTTCTGAAGGCCCTTCCAGCTCTAGGATTCTATGTGTGATCTTCAATAACTTAGTTGGCCTCTATGAAAATCCATTTTCACTTCTTTACAAGAGTGATGATGGAGGCACTGCCTAACAGAGTCACGGACAAAGTACATTTTAAATCTTGAGGCTCTAATGAATTAGGACAGTTTCTCAAAAACACTTTAAGTGGAATTATTAGCTTAATTTGAGAACCAGGAAACAGGACTAGTCGCATAATCACACAAAGAGAGTTTATAGAATGTTCACTCTAGGGCAGGGGTGGGGAACCTGTGACCTAGAGGGCCTCCTATGCCCTCTAGGTCCTCAAGTGGCCCTTAGACTGAGGATTCAGGTTTCCCACCCCTACTCTAGGGCTATAGAGGAGCCAGCTTAAACCACTCCCCAGAGCCATTCAGAAATTTTCAGGGTATGTAGACCATGGAAATCAGCAAATGCTACAAATCAGAGGCTGATTGTTTTGTTGATTGTCTAGACTAAAGAAGTGAGGGAGGAAGTGTTAATAATGCAGATGGAACTGAAAAGCATGGCCAGTTAACATTTTTCCCCCTGGCCAGTCAGTTATTTACCAGCATAATCCAGGCTTCATTGTCACATTTTGGGAAGGACCCTGATAATATGAAGAGTGTCTGGAGAAGGGTAGCCAGAATGGTGAAGGCCCTCAAGATTATGCCATATGTGCTTTAAAAACAAGGGTATTAAGCCTGAAGAGAAGACTTGGTAGGGGGTCAGGAGGGCTTGATGGCTGTTTGGAAGGCTATCTCATGGAACAGGAATCAGCCTCGATCTGCATAGTCCCAGAGAGCAGAATTAGAAGCAACAGATGAAAGTTGCAGAAATATAGATTTGGTCTTGATAGCAAGAGTATGACTTCTGGATCACATGACCAATAAGATGGGGAGTTGGCCGTTTTCTCCAATCCTCATGACCTCTCAAAACCTCTCCAAAACTATAATCATGCACAAGAGATAAAAACAAAATTTTCAGAGCTATACAAAGGTGGGAGGAGATGGAGGGGGTCCCTTCCCTCTTCGGAGAACTTTGAGGAAAAGCTGAAGGGACACTTACTGAAAATGTTGTTGAGAGGACTCTTATTCTAGATGGTGTGAAGGAGAGGGCCTCTTAGCTTTGACATTCAGTGACTCTGAGGTCAATTTATCCTTTAGGCAGAAAGCTCTTCTCAGTGACCCAAGGTCAAACAACCTTGCTTATTTGACTATTTTAGCTCAAGCCTTGTAGGTGTGTGGATGCAAAATAGAAAGGATAATTAGAGACAAAAGAACAAACCCTATCATTTCTGGGAACAAAATAGCTCCCAGCCAGCCGAAGAATAGATGCTAAAGATGGGAAACACCTACAGTTCAGTCCCTGCTCAACCCCTCCATAGTCTGGGATGGGATCACAGGATTTATTTAGTCAGAAGAGAGCTTCAAAAGTACCCAATCCAAAACTTTTTATTTTACAGATCAAATCAATAAGCATTTATTCAGCAACTATTATGTGTTAAGCACTGTGCTAAGCATTGAGGCTATAAAGACAAAAGACAATCTCAGCCTTAAGGAGCTTGCATTCCAGTAGACAGGATACAGTAGAAGCCACAGAGGCTAATTTAAATTGCGTAGATACAAGAATGAGCAGCTAGGTGTCCCTGCAGGGGGTAAAGGGCCAAACCTGGCTGGAGTCAGAGAGATACAGCTTCCTAAATTCATATTCAGCTTTAGACAATTACTTGTTGCATGACCCTGAGCAAGTCACTTCACCCTGTTTGCCTCAGTTTCCTCATCTGTAAAATGAGCTAGAAAAGGAAATGGCAAACCAG
Organism: Phascolarctos cinereus; assembly: GCF_003287225.1. NCBI lineage: Eukaryota > Metazoa > Chordata > Mammalia > Diprotodontia > Phascolarctidae > Phascolarctos > Phascolarctos cinereus. Next base: position 63,735,736 of record NW_027556291.1, on the reverse strand, counting down.
TACACATCTTTGCCAAGATTTGGAGTTTCCCAAATGGGCTCACAAAGAGCTGGAGATGACTGAAAACAACTTAACGACAACAAAGAAGCAAAAAAGAGGATATAAGATCACAGGATTTTGGATTTGAAAGGAACCTTAGTGAGTCATCTAGTTGAACCTCTCATTAAAGAGCCAAGAGTGGAGAATAATTTGCCCAAACTGACACAGGGAATAAGTGACTAGGCCAGAACTCAAACTCAGGCCTCTTTAATTCACTCCTTACAATTCTCTAGTTCACTCTCTATCATGGTGATCCTCTCAAAAATCTCTTCTGATGCTTAAATGCTCTTTATCATCTTTATACCAGGGAACCTAGGATGAGGTTTGATGTGGTGATCTCGGACAGCCCATGTTCACAGGGCTTTCTTCCAAGTTCTGTATTTTCCCCCTAGAACTGTACATTCCAAGGAATGGAATCAAGGGGCAGGGGGGGACATACCCAGAATGAAATGTAATGGAAATGTCATGAATTATCAGGATAAGCAAGCACTTTACAAAGATAGACTGGATTGCAGCAAAAGAACCACATAAGACAACAGAGAAAACAGCATGCAGCAAACCACAAAAGGAATCCTGATCACCTGGGATAGGTGGAGACTCTTTATCCTTCTTTGGACATCTGGGGGTCAGAGACTACAACCACATAGAATGTTTGAAAGACATGCTAAAGCCCAGCCAAAGAAGTAGAACCGGAAGCCTATGATAGGCCTCAAACCAGCACAGTACACATGAACTGTGGGCTTGTGGGTCTCTGCCCCCACCCCCAAGAGCTGGAGCAAATGAGAATCCAACAACCATGCTCCACTTGGGACTGACCACTGGACACAGGAAGTAAAGTTGTGACCTCAAGCCATTTACAGAGTAGCAGGAGCCAACTGACCCTTCACCTGGGCAGCCATTTGGGTAGTCTCAATAACATGCTAGATTATCTTTCTATTTCTTGTGATAGTAAATGAAGTGTGTGTGTGTGTGTGTGTGTGTGTGTGTGTGTGTGTGTATGTGTGTATGTGTGTGTGTGTGTACGCATGTAAGTGTAACAGGGGAAAGGCTGATGCAATCTCCACATGGAAGAGGCTGGGGAGCTTGCTTCTGGAAAGGCACGATGACCTGTAATGGAAATGCCCTGCTCCCTCATTTGGAGTATTTGCAGATGTTCTAGGGCCGATTCCCATCTAACCATGTGACAAGGAGTTCAACTGTAGATTGGTTGCGTAGCCAGAATTGGGGCACATTCAAAAAGGACAAATCATACGGGGCGGGGTGCTTTGCTGCTGGCCCTTTTCCAACCTGGCTAGCATGGGAGAAGAAGGATGAGCTGTAGTGGCCCTCCAGATTGGGAAAGGGCCTTGGTTCCTTCTCTCTAGCCAGAGCCAGCATGAAGCTGAGAGAGAGCATGGTCTTCCTGTGGCTTTTGTCATCGATGCATCTATTGTTTCCTACTCCTAGGTGAAGGAGAATGGCCCTAGTGAGCCATGAAAGGTCAAGAGAGTGAGCCACCAGGGCAGCTAGGTGGCGCAGTGGATAGAGCACTGGCCCTGAAGTCAGGAGGACCTGAGCTCAAATCGGGCCTCAGACCAAACACTTGACACTTACTAGCTGCGTGACCCTGGGCAAGTCACTTAACCCCAACTGCCTAACAACAAAAAAAAAGAGAGAGTGAGCCACCACAGCCCAAGAGTTAGAGTCCATGCTAGGTAGGATTCACCAGTGTGGCGTACAGTTACCCTTTCATATCGCTGGGGTTAGGGGCACGGCACCCCCACGATCTGGAAAATCTTATTTTTGTTCTTTTCTTTTATGGAACGTTTACAGTACCTTATTGAAAAATTTGAATTGATATCAGATAATACTATACATGTAGTTTATGCATTTCTGAGTTCCTAAAGCTTTTCTGTGTCATCTGCTGGCCTTTGCAGTCATCTGAGGCCTCTGCAAAACTCCAAAAAAATTCCCATTCAATTGCTTATGCCAACCCACAATATATCGAAACCATGATGGGGAGAGTCGTAATGTGGAAGGGATAACTGTATAGTCCCAAAACACTTGGTCGACTTAGCCCTGAAGCAGCAGAGATATGGATTCATCCCCATCCACCGGCCATGCCACATTTGGACATGAACCCAGCATGGTCAATGCTATGTGGAATGTGTATCTTAGAGGCCACTCTCCCCATTGACCAAGGCTGCAGAGGAGAGAATGTGCTCCTCAATGGGGGAAGGGAAGGAATGTCTGTACTTCTGTTCTTGCTCTATCTTTGAAATAAATATCCCTTTGTTAATAGCTAATTGATGTTAATTAGTTAAAATGGAACTTGACTGCAAATCATAGGTGGCTAATAGTGGGAAGAACAAGTCTGAATAGGGGCTTGAGCTGATGGCATTAGAGAAGATACACCATTAACCCCTCATGGGCACCCCTAGAACCCTGAGGGAAGATGTAGTCCTCCTTGCTTTGGAAGAGGGTGTCCAGAGTATCGCTACATGCATTCTCCTCTTGGGTCGTATGAGACTGGGATAGACTTAAGAATCTTAATGGCAAACAAGGCATAAGCTATATGTGAAGAATTTCCCAGGCAGGAGTGAGAAATGAGCTGAAACTGTGATAAGATTTACGAAATATTATAAACAGATGGTGTTGAATTTTTTAGTCAAAAGATAACATAAGTAAAGGACTTTGCAAGCATTAAAGTGCTACCTAAATGCTAGTTATTATTATAATAACGATTATTAAAACCCTAAACTGAGCTAAAAATAAACCTGGGCCAAGTTGGGGTAACAGGTGCCTCAGCAGGAATCTTCAGCAGCATCAGCTTAAGCCCTCTTTACACCCATGGAGATGAGGCTGCCTCCCCACTGCACACATGGGCCACTCTCTGCCTTCATCTACTTTAACCAATGGGGTTAACGAAAATCCTTATTTCATGTACATGAAGGTTCAATGTTCAGGCGGTTCAGTTGTTGACACAGGAGAGGGAGAAGTGAATACCAAGATAGTGTCACTAGCAGCTGCCGACTGTGCAGTCTTTTTTTAATCTGTTAAATACCCAAATAATGTAAATGATCTGGGCTTGAGTCAAGCACGGAAAACAGATGCATGCCTGGAAGGATGGGATATTTTGAGGCTAGTGAGTTATAATGTAAGCAGGTAGCAAGTAAGGCAAATGGCTCTACTGGGCCTCCATGGTTGGCATATTGTCACATGCACTGCTGGAGAGCATTGCTCGTTATTAGCTATCGAGGAAATTGTCTAACATCATATTCCAGATCATGAAGAAGAAAACGGGGGGGGGGGTGCAGAAGGGAATAAGCATTCATTAAACACCTATTACGTGCCAGGCACTGTGCTATACACTTTAATGGTATTATCTCATCTGATCCTCATGACAACCCTGTGAAGTAGGTGCTATTATGATGCCCATTTTATAGTTGAGGAAACTGAGGCAGAGTGACTTGCCCAAGGTCACACAGTTAATACATGTCTAAGGCCAGATTGGAACTGAGGTCTTCCTGACTTCAGGCTCAGTGCTCTGTGCACTAAGGCAACTGGATGGCTCAGTGGACAGAGCGCTGGGCCTTGTGTCAGCAAGACCCGAGTTTCTATCTGGCCTCACACGCTTCCTAGCTGTGTGACCCTGGGCAAGTCACTTAACCTCTGTTTGCCTAGGAGGCAACTAGGTAGCTCAGTGGATAGAGTACTAGGCCTAGAGTCAGGAAGACCTGAGTTCAAATCCAGCCTCAGACACTTCCTAGCTGTGTGACCCTGGGCAAGTCACCTACCCTCTGTTTGCCTTCATCCACTGGAGAAGGAAATGGCAAACCACTCCAGCATCTCTGCCAAGAAAACTCCATGGATAGTATTGGCGTGCTGTGGTCCACAGAGTCATGAAGAGTCGACCACAAGTGAATAACAACTAGAAGACAAATGCAGAGGAAAATAATTCCAAGGTTTCTCCTCTCAGCCCCCAAAGTGGCAAAGACAACAAAAGACAGTATCAGTCAGGGCTGGAGAAGCTGCGGCAAGCCAATTTCCCAGAAAGTCCTGCTTCATTCAGCCCAGCATCCTGCCCACCCTCATTCTCTCTCACAGCACCCCCAAGGCCCATGTGCTGCCAAGTCCTGTCAATTCTCCCTTCAAGGCATCTTCTCCCTATTCACACAGTCAGCACCCCAGTGAAGGCCCTCAGCCCCTCACGCCTGCACTACCGCAATGGCCAGCTGGCTGATTTCTCTGCCTCCTATCTCTCTCCGCTCCGATTCAGTCTCCCTTCGACCGACAGAGTGACTTTCTTAAAGGACAGGTCCATTCGTGTCAACAACTCCGTGGCTCCCTATTACCTCCAAGACAAAAATCCTTTGATTTTTAAAGCCCTTTAAGAAACACCTGGTCCATTCCTACCTGTCTGGTCTTCTTACTCTCCTCTAAGTAATTCTGTAACGTGGTGACACTGGTTTCCTTGCTGTTCACTGAATACATTGCTCCATCTCCCAACCCTGTGGGGTGTCTTTCAGGCTTCTGTCCTGGGCCCTCTTCTCTTCTCCCTCTAGACTATTTCACTTGGGGATCTCATCGGCTCCCATGGATTTAATCACTATCTCCATGCCGATAATTCTCACATCTACCTCTCCTGCCCAGACCTCCCTGCTGATCTCCAATCCTGCATCTCCAACTGCCTTTCATCTCAAACTGGAAGTTCAGCAGACATCTTAAACTCACCAGGCCCAAAAGAGAACTCATGATCTTACCCCATAAACCTTCCTTCTCTCCTAACCTCCTTATTACTCTAAAAGGCAACACCATCCTCCCAGTCTGCCAGACTCACAACCTAGGTGCCAGTCACCCTCGATTCCCCACCCTCTCTCATCTCCGGATCGCCAAGGCCTGTCGATTTCACCTTTGCAACAATCTGTCAAGAAAGCCCACCTTCTGTGCTCTGACAAAGTCACCAGCCTGGTGCAGGCCTTCACCACCTCATGTCTGAACTACTGCCACAAGTCTGTCCCTACTCCAGTCGATCCTCCATTCAGCCACCAAAGTGATTTTCCTAAAGTGTAGGTTTAACTATGTCACCTTCCCATTCAATAAACTGTACTGGCTCCCTTATCGCCTCCAGGGTCAAAGACAAAATTCTGCTTAGTGTTCAAAGTCCCCTCTCTCGCCTTTCCAGTCTTCTTACACTTCTCCTCTCCACTCTCATATACTCTTCCATTTGGCTGATCCCCAAACAAGAGCCTCCACCTCTCATCTCTGGGGATTCTCTCTGGCTGTCCATCCCCCATGCCTGGAAGGCTCTCTACCTCCCAGCTTCCCTGGCTTCCTTCAAGTTCCAGCTAAAATCCTGCCTTCCTGGTCCCCCTTAACTCTAGTGCCTTCTACCTGGGGAGCATCTCCCATTTATTCTGTCTAGGGCTCATGTGTATGCAGCTATTTGGATGTTGTATCCCTCATTAGACTGGGAGCTATGCCACTGTCTTGTGCCTTACTTTGGATCCCCAGTGCTTAGCGCAGGGCCTAGCACATAGCAGGTGCTCAATAAAAGCTTATAGACAGATTAGCAAGAATAAGCTGTTTTCACTTCCAGTTTTTCTTTGTTACAGGGAAGGCTCAATTGTAGCAGTGAAGGGTGGTGAGGCAACAGGAAAGGGGGAAAAGAGAGAGTAAAGGAAAATAACAAGAAATTATTGTGCTGTAAAAACAAAAGACTTCAAAAAAGAGAAAAATAAAGCACAACAGAAATGCTGGTCGTGCTATTAAAATAATTAACACAAACATGTAATTTTCTAAATAAATAAACCTTAAAAAAAACCCTGAAAAATGAAAGCAATTGCCATAGTCTCAGTGGTGAACCAGAAATTTCCTGATCTGCTGAGAGGGTGGGGAGTAGGGAAGTCTAAATGGAAGTTTGTGACGTCTCTGCCTTAAATCTTAGTTCAAATTGGCCCACTGCAAGGGTCTTAGCTTTGGAATCAAGCACTGAACAGCTCATAAATCCTAGGTTCCTCTGCCAGCTCAGCCACTGTACTCTCAAATTCTCTCTACCACACAATTCATTATATGATTAGGTTAGAATGAACCTTTCCATAGCTCCTTTCGAGACGTCCCAAGCGTTATACTGGAATCCTCATGATTTAAGGGAACCCCAAGAGGGCCTCCGATATATTGAGTGGATGGATCTTCTACAAAGAGTTTACGGATCAAGACAATTTCAAAAGACTCATGATGAAAAATGCTCTCCACCTCCAGAGAGAGAAAACTGATGAACTCTGAGTGTAGATTGAAGCATCATTTTTTTTTCCACCTTTTAAAATTTTTCTTGCTTTTCTTTGCAACACGGTGAATATGGAAATGTTTTACATCACTTCCCGTGTATAATGGGCACCCTATTGCTTGCCTTCTTAAAGGGTGGGGCAACAGGTAGAGGGAAGGAGAGAATTTGGAACTCAAAATTTAAAAATGAATGAAAAATAATAATCATTTTTTAAAGGAGTTTACGGATCACAGATGGGAACTTAGAGTTCACCTAGGCCAGAGTTCTCACTTTAGAGACAAGAAAATTGAGGACCAGGAAATGACTTACTCAGTTTTATCTATCAGATTATTGACAACTAAACCTACAGTTGGAAGGGCCCTCAGATGCCAGCTAATCCAACCCCCCTCATTTTACAGAGGGGGAAACTGAGGCCCAGGGAGAGGAAGTCACTTGCCCAAGATCACATAAGATCCCAGAGGCCCCTGGTCCAACCCCCTCATTTTACAGATGATGAAACACCTGATGCTACAACGGAGGGGAAAAAAAAGATTCTGTTAGCTCTAGCCTGTATTAACATACATTTATCAAAGAACTTTAAATCTCTTCAGCGGTATTTTTCTCTACTTTAGTTTGAAAAATTAATACAAAATATGGAAAAATACATTCTTTAGGTCACATACCTATGGAGTGATTAGAACCAAAAGGAAATCCAAGGGCTTGGGAGAAGCCCAAAGTGCAGAGTTGGGGAAATATTTCCGCTACACTGGTGAGTCTCAAATTTGTCACCCTCGCCCAAATGTCTCACTAACTCAATGGAAAGACTGGAGCTCAAATATAGCATAAAGATTCATTCTTGCCAGGAAAAACATGCAGTCTATGGTCCCATTTTTACCTAGCAGGGCCCCACTGATCCAGACTGTGGCCTAGCAGGAAGACTGCACGCTGAGAACACTAGGCCCCTCATGTGTCTAGTTCTGACTCCGCTGCTCCCTTGCTGTGTGATCTTGAGCAAATCTAGGCCCAAAGTCCCCACATGTGAAAATGAAAGAGGGGACAGGGAGAATAATTTATCTGTAAGGGGTCCTCTTATCAGTAACATATTATGTTCTAAGATCTTTTCCCAGAATCATGGAACCTCAACATCAGAAGTAACCTCAAAGGACATCTAGACCAAAACCCATCTGAATCAGGAATGTCCTACACAGCATAACTATCCAGAAATGGCCATCCAATCTCCAATAGAATACCACCAGTGAAAGGGAACTCACTACCTCCCAATGTAATCCAATCAACTTTTAGACTGTTCCTATCCTTGTGAGTCTTTCCCTACAACTGACTTCCTTGTAACTGTACACTCATTGCTCACCACTGAAGGCCATGCAAAATGAATCTGTCCCCTCTTCCCTATGACAGTCTTTCAAAGTTTTAGTTGGCCCAGCAGCCTCTCCCTAAAAGTAACAAGCTTTTGTTAAACGCTGCTAGGTACCATGGTAGGTGCTGGGCATGCCAAGGCACAAATGAAACAAATCCCTGCTCTTGGGCAGCTTACATTCCAGGTAGCTACTTGGCATGGCTTGTATGTCGTGCCCTCATCACCCTTGATTAGCCTTTGGACACGTTTCAGATTGCTGCTAACCTGCCAACACAACAGCCCCCAGAAGTGCACCCAAACTCCAGATGCCATGGGCACCTCCCTGACTCTGGGTACATGCTTCTATTAACGCGGCCCAACATTCCACTGACTCAGTGCCCCTCCCCCTCCACTCCCCTCACCCATCCTCTCCCAACTCCCAGGATCATTTTTGGAGGAACTGCTATCTAGCTACATCTGTCCATCTTGTACTCATGAAGTTGATTTTGTTTTTACCCAAATAGAAGCTTTACGTGCATTGCTATTAAATCCATACTATTACTTATATACATGTTGTATGTGCTGCCCCCTTGTACGCTCCTTGAGAGACTACATTGTTTCTGAATCTCCAGAGCCTAGCTCAGGACCTCACATGGAGTAGCTATTTAAACATTCATTACACTGATGATCCTTAGATTCAGTCCATCTTTTTAGCCTATCAGGATCTCTGGGAGGTTCCAATTCCATCATACAAGATGGTAGCTCTCCCTCACGGCTTCAGGTCATCTGCCAATTGGAAAAGTCTAGCATCTTGGCCTTTACCCAATGGTAACATTGATGGGGGCAGCACAGTACGGTGGAAGGAGCACTGACTCTGGAGCCAAAGGGCATTAAGTTCAAATCCCACCTCTGATATTTAGTACCTGTATAACTTTGTACAAGTCCCTTCTCTTCCTTGGATCTCATTTTCCTCCTCTATAAGGTGATTTGCTATTGTTCAGTCGTTTTCAGTTATGTCCAACTCTTTGTGACCCCATTTGGGATTTTCTTGGCAGAGATACTGGAGTGATTTGCCATTTCCTTTTGCTGCTCATTTTATAGATGAGGAAACTGAGGCAAACAGGGTAAAGTGACTTGCCCAGGGGTCACACAGCTAGGAAGTGTCTGAGTTTGAGGCCAGATTTGAACTCAGGAAGATGTGTCTTTCTGCCTCCAGGCCTGGTGCCCTATCCACTGCATTGCCACCTACCTGACTCTCACTAACATGAGAGGGGATGGACTAAATGGTCCCTTCAATTTCTAAATCTAGACCTTAGGCAAGTCACTTCCCTGGGGCCTCAGCTTCCTTCTCTATAACATGAAGGGGTTTGACCAGAGTTTAGCACAGTGCCTGGCACATCAAAGTCACTTAATAAATGTTGACTGAATTAGAGTAGATGGCCTCTGAGGTCCCTTCCAGCTGTAAGACTAAGACCCTCTGATCTAAGGCCAGCCCTAACATCCCACGTGCTAAGCTTCCTCTATGGGCTTCTCACTCTGCTATAATGGCCCAGGTATATAAAGGATTCTGCTTTAACAGAGAGCTTGTCAAGCAAGTGTTTCCCTGCCCAGTGGGTCATGCCAACCTCAAATAATCCAACGAGGCCTGTTCAACTTGTTCAACGAGATTAATTAAACTGTCTCCTGTAATGGAAAAACATTTACACTGGGTTTTACTTAGGAAAAGACCCATTATCCACCTACTGCCATGGAAGACCAAGTGCTTTAACATATAAGAGTGGGAGGCAAATAAAGCAATTGGTTCGAGAGATCACAATGGTCAACCTCCACTTATGAGTCAACTCAGAGTGCCTTGCAGTGGTCCTCCAAGCCACAAGGGAACACAAATTATTTTAAATGGGCCACTTTGAAGATGGTAGGTAATGAAATAGGGCAGGGCAGGGCAAGGCCTAGTAGCAAAGCAGGCAGAAATCAAAATAAGGCACAGGAGGGCAGGCTCATTGCAAGGGGTCAATCAAAGAGTTTCTTGAATTAACAATGCAGGGATGAGGAGGATAGCATGCCATAAGGCTTCCAACCTTACAAGAGTTGGCTTACAAGCACTGGCATTAGGAGAACAGAAAACAAGAAGTCAGGAAGTCATTCTGAAGGAACAAGAGAATGAATGAATGAATGAACACTTATTAAGCACTTACTATGTGCCACGCGTTGTGCTAAGGAGAGGTTGGATACAAGAATAAGGTGACGCCAGAAGTAAGACTATGTTCAAAATTTAGCTGTTCGGAATGTAGAACACATCTTCTCATGGAAATAATTCATCCAACTGCTGTAGAGGGTGAACAGTGAATTCGGATCAGAGGACCTGGGTTCAAATGACACCTCTACCATTTCATACCTGTGTGGCCATCACTAAACCTCTTTGGGCCTCAGTTCTTCATCTGGAAAAGGTGAGGGTTGGACTAAATCAGGGCTTCTTAACCTGGAGTCCCTAGACCTCAAGACATTCACTTAGAGATTTCATGTGATCTGCGAACTTTGATGGGGAAAAAATCTATTTCTATCTTCATTAATCTCTAACTGAAATTTAGCATTTGCTTCGATTATGATTTTTTTTAAAGACAACATGATTCTGAGAATGGGTCCACAAGCTTTACTAGACTGCCAAAAGAATCTGCGACAAAAGAAACGTTAAGAACCCTTGCCTTAAAAGAAAGAATAAAAAAAAAAGTCAGTAAGCACACATTAAGCTCCTACTGTATTTCAGATGGGCAGCTTAGTTGGCACTGTAGTGGACAGCATGCCAGACCCGAAGTCAGGAAGACTCATCTTCCTGAGTTCAAAACCAGCTTAAGACTCTTACTTGCTGTGTGATCGTGGGCAAGTCATTTCATCCTGTTTGCCTCAGTTTCCTTATCTGTAAAATGAGCTGGAGAAGGAAATGGCAAACCACTCCAGTATCTTTGCCAAGAAAACCCCAAATGGGGTCACAAAGAGTCAGACAGACTAAAACAACAATATTCCAGGGACTGTGCTAAGTTCTGGGGGTACAAAAAAAAAAAGACAAAAGATAGTCCCTGCCCTGGAGGAGCTCACAGTCTAAGGGGGGAGATAATATGCAAGCAATTATGTACAAAGAAAACATATGCAGGATAAATAGGACATAATCAACAGAGGGAAGGCTCTAGTATTACAAGGGACTGGCAAAGACTTCTTGCAGAAAGTAGGATTTTAGCTAGGACTTGAAAGAAGCCAGGGAAGCCAGTAGGCAGAGATGAGAAGGGAGAACGCATTCTAGGCATGGCAGACAGCCAGAGAAAAATTCCTGGAGCCGGGAAATAGAGTGAGTACCTTGTGGAAAGAACAGCAAGGAGGCCAGTGTCACTGGACTGAAGAGCACAAGGAGGGGTAGGATGGGTGCATAAGGCGTAAGAAGACTAAAAGACTAGGAGGGGATGAGAGGCTTTGAACAACAATCACAAGACTGGGATTTCATGCTGGAGGCGACAAGCAGCCACTGGAATTTGTTGAGTTGGGGGTAACTTGGTCAGCCTTGTGCTTTAGGACAACCCCTTTGACAGCTTGCTGAACTGAACAGTTGTTTATTAAGCCCCTCCAATATAACTCATTCTTCTAGGACACTTTAAGATTTATGCTATTTCACTGGATCCTGCCAACCCATGAAGGAGAGAATGCAAGGATTATTCTCTCAGTTTTACAGAGGTCAGAGAAGCTCTTTGTCATACAGTTAATAAGTGGTAAACCTGAGTCTCAATCCCAGTTCTCCTTATTTATAGTCTAGGACTCTATCTACTACACCACACTTCCCTTCTCAACATCCTGTGTCGGGCACTGAGGAAGATGAAAAGATGAAAAAATGGTACGCTCTTTGTCTTCTGGAGGCTTATAAACTTTTGCATATGTGTGTGGGGGGGGGATGATTTATACACAAATATCTCGACCTGAGTTCAAATTTGGCCTCAGACACTAACTGTGTGACTCTGGGCAAGTCACATCACCTCTGTCTGCCTCAGTTTCTTCAACTATAAAATAGGGGTCATAATAGTACCTATCTCCCAGAGTTGTTGAGGCAAACAAAATAATATTTTTTAAGTGCTTAATGCAGTACCTGACACATAACAGGCATTTAATAAAAGCTTTTTTTCCCCTTTCTATAACAAATAAAGGTTACAGGACTGTAAACCTAGAGGTAGAAGAGACTAGCCAGTCAAACCCCTTATCTTACAGATGGGGAAACTGAGGCCCAGGGAAGGGAAGTGACTTGACTAAGACCACCCAGGTATCACCAAAGGCAAGATTTGAACACAAATCTTTTGATTCCAGGGCTAGTACTCATCCCACTGTACCATGGCATAGAGAGATAAGGGCTAGGCATCACCACAGCGGACAGAGCACCAGGCCTGGAGTCAGTAAAACTCATCTTCATGAGTTCACATCTGGCCTTTGACACTTACGAGCTGTGTGATCCTGGGCAAGTCACTTCACCCTGTTTGCCTCAGTTTCCTCATCTGTAAAGTGAGCTGAAGGATATGGCAAACCGCTCCACTTTCTCTGCCAAGAAAACCCTAAGTGGGGTCAGGAAGAGTCAGCCACAACTTAAACAACTCAACAACAAAAATAAAGAAATAATAGCATGAGCATTAGAACTTGCGGTTCTTTGTAAGTTAGACCATGATAAGCACACAGGATTCAAACAGAGTTACATGAGAGATCAAAAGAGAGAGAGGTCACTTCCAGCACTAGGGGGTCCAGGAGGCTTCATGGAGGAGGTGGCAACTGAAGGAAGACAAGGATATTGACAAAGAGATGGGAGAAAACCCTTTGTAGTGTAACAAGCATGAGCATGCCCAGAGTTGTCCTTCCTGACGTGATATATAGAGCATGTGCCAATATTCTCTGCCCGCTTTCAATCAACCATAGGTGAGTTTGCTGGGGGGGGGGGCAGCTTTCTATCAAGGAAGGCTTCATAGAGGAGGCAGCATTTGAACTGGATCAATAAGGATTCATCTTTTGGACAAGTACTACAAATTGACAAAATGCTAAAGGAGAAGGAAAAGACTGATTTGGATTGCAGTTGGGAAATGGACCAATGGTTTCAGTGATTCTGAAATCCAAGCCACAGAAGCCCATATTTCTGGCACCGATATCCTCCCGGGGATGCCATATGGCTATGAGTCATGGAACACCAGGATCTCAGGAGAATACTCATTTTAGGTGAAGCAAAGGGAAATGGAGAAGTGCATTATGGGTGTTAACAGGCTAAAGAATATTGCCAGTGATGACTGGTCTGACTAGGTCCTGATGAGTGCGAATAATGGATCCCCATAAAGTGACCACATTATTCAAGTTCATGCAGCATATTTCCATCAGGCTAGAACCAATGACCACACTTTACATAATCCAACTCCAAATAATGCAAATTTGAATACCTGAGACTATCTCACAATATTCATTTATCACACTCAGGAGCAGCTAACTGTACATAAGAGACATCAAGGACTTGGATGACTGGAAAAGGAGGGGACCAGTTCCACAGCGAGAGTAAGGATGTTAACAGGTGTACACATACCAAGTGCTACAAGGGCATCCATTCAAAGAACCAGCACATTGGGTCAATCATTCCTAATATTCAGGACCATCTCAACGTGGAAGGGGCTTCCATAAAAAGAAGTGACTTCCCTCTTACTAGAGGTCTTCAAAGAAAGACCAGATGACCACATGTTGGCCATTTTAAAGAGGGACTTCTTAGAGGGGAGAGAGAGGGAGGGAGAAAAATTTAGAGCTCAAAATTTTGTAACAATAAATGATAAAAACTGTCTTTACATGCAATTGGGAAAAAAATACTATTTTAAAAAAAGAAGAGAGACTTCTGTTTCAGACAAGGGTCAGCCACCGATGTCCTTGTGATTTTATGGGAGATTTACAAGAAGACAAGGGCAAGGATCCCACAGGCTGAAAAGAAGCGGGCACACTGAGATCTGTACCAGGAGAGGTAGTGCCCACACCAAAGAGATCGTGGGTTTACTGAAATGTTTTCAAAATACAGACGTGAAAGGGGAGAAGGCATTGAAGGTATATGGAATAGCAGAAAAGAAGGTCACAGAGGCATGTGATGACAAGTTGGGCCAAAACATAAACATTATAAATGGCAGTTACGTTGCTAGGATAGTACACAAAGGTCTATTTAACCCATAATATAACTATAATCACAGTACTAAACTATTAGTAACCTTTTAAACATTGTTTCTGAGAATTGGGAAAACTGGAAAAAAGTTTGGCAGAAATTAGATTTGGACCAACATCTTACACCATGTACCATAATCAGTTCAAAATGGAGATACAGCCTGAGTATAAAATTTTATACCATAAATGTTACTTTTATGGAAAACAGGGGTTCCAAGTCAATTAGTACTAGAAGCACATCTCCCCTCCATAAAGGCGTGGGGAGAAGGAATTCCCCTACTCCTAGATCAGTGCTAATGGGGGCTTTAGAACCCCTGAAAAAGGTGCAGCCACTGGAATGTAAGGCAGCCAAGGAAAAAGAGAAAGGTAAACTGGGATCCAGCACTGGGGAAGGAAGGGACTTGGACAAAAAAAGCTGCTGCCAAGGCTCTGAGGTAACAAAATTCTATAGCAGTAGCTCTAGTAGCTGTAGCTATTGGTACATAAGTCATTCATAAGCTCAAAGGGGGCAACAGAGTAGAGTGGAAACAGTGCTGGGTTTGGAGTCTGAGAAGCAGAGTTAGAACCCTGGCTCTGCTACTTACTAGCCAAGTTACTTTGCGCAAGCCATTTTTCCTCTGGAAAATGTCTCCTCCCCTGTAAAATGAGGATGGTGGACTCCATGGCCTCTTCCAATTCTACATCTAGAACCCTATAGAATTCAGTTCAGTGATTATAGGGGAACTTATTTTTTATCAACATTGGTTCCCATTCTTCCTGCACTAAACAAAATTTAAGAAGTAGTATGGCTTGGTGGATAGAGAGCTGGTCTCAGAGCCAGGAAGTCCTGGGTTCGAGCCATCTCTCGGGCATACACTAACTGTGTGACCCTGGGCAAGTTCGCTCAACCACTCAGTGTCTCAGGCATCTCTCTAGGCTCTAAACTGCAGAGCAGGTGCTGGTCTACATTGGGAGAGGGGATTTTCTTCCTCAGAGTTCCCTCCATCAGTGTAATCACAGGTCTAGTCCAATTAAACAGGCAGATTTCCAAGCAGCAGCTTAGCAAGGACACCAATGGTTTTTATCCCCACCTAGTAATGAATGCAGAATGAGTGTCAATCCAGGATTAGGCTCCAGCTGTCAACTGCCACATGCATAATACAAATTTTTCCACTCCCAGGGAAAGGGTTTTCCACGACAGCATGGCTCCAAAGAGAGAGTTGGAAGCTACAACGTGGCCCTCCTGCCTCTGGGAAGCCCTTAATGAAAACCTCTTGCTGTGACAAGGCTCCAAGTTTCCAAACTAGTAGGTACTGAGACTCCATTTCTAGGCCTGTGGCTGCCACATTCGAAAGTCTTATCCTGCACTATTTTGTTTTCAGAAAAAAGAGAATCCATCCTTTGACTCTCTCCCAGTATCCACAATGGGACCAACAACTGTGATTGATAAATACCCAGGCCAACAGCCTGGCAGAGGACTGATCCCAAACCACCCAGCTGAGGAGGAAGTGTGGGACATGGAGCAAAGGGCGCAGGTGTCTCGGTGGTGAAATATCACTATTCTCCATCCACCCAGGAAGAGACCCAGCTGCACAGCAATTAGATTCCAACTAGCCTGTTCCACTGGCCAAGCAGCTGAGCCCAGAAACAGAGAAGGGAGAGTGGAAAGAAAGCTTACCTCCCACCAAGTCACTCCATTTCTGTCAACCAAGCCATTTCAAAGGGAGAATGAAACACTATCATTCTCAGAGAGAAGTGCCCAGACAATCTGGCCATGGTATAGGCAGAGCAGAAAAGAGTTTGGCATCTAGAAGCGGAAGGCCTCCGTTCCAATCCTGGCTTTGCTCCTTCCTAGCTGAGTGACCCTGGGCAACTCCCTTCCCCTACCTGGGCCGCAATGGCCTCTCCAGGAAGAGGAGGGGGTTGGCCTTGACGGTCTATGAGGCCCCTTCTGGCAATGAGATTCTACAAAGAACAGAATCACAGCAATGACCACGATGACCAAGACAATTCCTGTTGATAGACTGCTTTCCATACAACAATCCACTGTGGGAGGGGGTCTTTTACATGTTATTATCCTTCAAGGTACTGACAAGTAAATGAAGGCTGTACATGGTACAAATTACATCGCTAGTAAGAGGCTCTAGGAATGGACCACACTCAGATTGCATTAAAGATTCTAACTGGTTCTTCAGAGCTATTAGCTACTAAAATCAGCCAAACAAAGCACCCACTTCCCAGACTTAGGAATCTTCTTTCTTAATGACTCAATAAGTAACAACAGAGTTTAGGGAGCTTCCTCTCCACTGTGGCCACAGACTGGGGCTCTGCCCACTTCCCCTCTCTGGCTCTCCACAATAGTGACTGCTGTTATTTTCAGCAGAGACAAGAGATCTAAAGAACAAGGAACCGTGATGACATTATGGTGTCAGGTCCACAGTGGGCCAGGTCGCTGACTTCTAGGGTAGAACATGATGCTGGTTCTTGGAGGCCAGTAATGGTAGATGAGATGGAAGCGGGGAAGAAGGTGGTATCCTCCTCTTCCCACTCGTCTCTGCCCCTTCACAATAATGATGGTAGAGGCCTGATCCCAAGCAAGAGGAAGCAAAGACCCTGGACTCTCCGTCCAAGTGCTAAGGGGTGAGGAATGCTCACCATGGCATCATTAGTCCACGGGAAGTGATGCCCCTCTCTTGATGACATAATCCACTTGCACATTCCCAAGATGGAAAGCAACTATCACCAAAGTGCTGCACGGTCTCACTAGCCCCCACTCACATGTACCTTGTAAGGAGGGGGTGACCGAAGAAGACAACAAATGGGGCCATAAGCATCACCAACATTCTTAGGATGGTGATTTCAGGGAATGCTTAGTGCTGCTTCTGGGATCTATGCAACTCCCCCCCTCCCCCGGATATTCCTTGTTAGACTAGCCCAGGGGCAGAGGTGCTCTCATTTCTGGCTAACTTCTCTCTCTCTCTTTTTTTTTTTTAAAGGCAGTTGGGGTTAAGTGACTTGCCCAGGGTCACACAGCTAGTAAGTGTCAAGTGTTTGGTCTGAGGCCAGATTTGAACTCAGGTCCTCCTGACTCCAGGGCCGGTACTCTATCCACTGAACCACCTAGCTGCCCCCTAACTTCTCTTAACCACCAACTCTCCTGTGTCCTCTCCGGCTTCCACTGCTCATATCCCCACTGGGCACAGTCCCTCCCAGCCAGAGTGCTTCCCCAATGTTCATCGAGCAAGCCTTCACACCAGGTCTGTTGTCACCCTGCCCTTGAAGAGAAGCAGACCAAGGCTGGAAGAGCAGGGGTGTGTTGGAGGGATGAGGAGTGGAGAAGGAGGTAAGGAAAGACTAGCTCAGAAAAGTGTTTCCAAGCAGCTCGGAAACTCGGTGGAAGAGCAATTTCTAGAACCAGATGGCAGATGAAATAGGACCTTTGGGCTAAACATAATAAACAAAATCAAGCCACAAAAAGGAAGCCAAAAAGATGATGAATGGGCCTTCCTTGCGTCAGGGTCTGATTGGATGACCTCTCCTACTAGGTAGGCTAATCCAAAGCAGCTTCTAAAACAACAGGTTTGGAATGGTCAGAAGGGAACGCCAAAGCATCTTTGCATCAAGGAGTATGAACTAAATACCTACTGGATGTAGACCACCGTGCATGACACTGACAGAGAGACCCAGATGAATGCAGACCTGCTCCCTGCCCTAATGCAGCTTCCGCTCTGGGGTGGTACATGCCAAATAACCATATTAACACAATATGTGTATGAGAGAGATATAAACCAAAGTATTATGGGAAGCAGAAGGAGAGAATATTTCTGACTTGGGGAGGAAAGCCAAGGAAAGCTTGGCATTCAGCCTCATGTTACCTTTAGGATAAAATACAAAGTCCTCCACTTGGCATTTAAAGTTCTTCACAAACTGGCTCCTTCCTGTCTTTTCAGTCTTCTGAAAAGAAGACTTCATCACTGTGCCCACCCCACCCCACGCACTCTATGGTCCAGTCACACTGGCCAACTCACTGTTCCTCATATACTCTATGTCCCATTTCCTTACCTTTGCACTGGCTGTGCCCTCCCCCAGCGCCTAGAATGCTCTTACTTCTTAGGATCCAATCCCCGTCTTCCTTCAAGACTCAGTTCAAACAGAGCCTTCTGCAGATGGCTTCACTTGGTTCCCTTAGCCACTTGACTCTAAGGTCATCTTCCTTCTGCTCTGTATGTATCTTGCAAGTACCTACATATGTACATAGTGTCTCTCCTATCAGAATGTAAGGTCCTTGAGTGCAGGGGCCATTTGGTTGTATCCCCAACATTAAGCCCAGTAACCACTTAGTAAATGAATGTTTGTTGATTTATTAGTTGATTTCAGTTGGCAGGACAATTGGGACAGGAAAGCATTTTAGTCAATAGGGTGACATTCAAACAAAAGGCATAGAAGAAGGATAGTATAGGATGAATGAGGGATGATATGTAGTACCATCCAACAGGAGGTAGAGGGGAAATAAGCATTTATTAAGCATCTATGATGTGTCAGGAACTAACTATGCTAAGCACTTTGCAAATATCATCTCATCTGATGACAGGAAATAGGATGAGAATTTGCTTATCCTGTTCTCTTTCCTAACCAACTCCCCACAGCACGCCCAGATGTGGTACCTTACACATTGTCGCTCTAGGGAACCAGCTAGCATACCTCCCCCAAATTGTCCCCAAATGCCTCGAGATTCCTGGCTACATCAGACTTATTCTGCTGCCTGGTGTCATTATAGATCAGGTGGGGTTTAATAGTTTAAGATCCCATGGTGTGCTGGAGGTCTAGAGAGGATGAAAGGTAGACTGGAGGTGGGGGGGAGTGCCATACATCAATGCCACAGAGACCAGGAGAGACAGAGGAGAAATGGTAGCAAGATTCCACAAGATGGCAAAGACCTCGGTCAGAGAATCCTCTGTCTCCCAGGAAGTAGCACTCCCAAGAGCTGGGGTCCCAATCCTCCAGCCCCAGGTCCCAAAGCCTGCCCCACCAACTGTCCCAGAATCCTTTGTACCTACACTTACAGTAGCCATCTAACAGTGAGGAATCAATACAGAGCATGGCCTGCAGCACTAGACAGTGGGACCTCAAGTGACCATTGTATTCTAGTCATTTTAGGAATTACAGTTCTCTTCCCCATCACAGTTTCAATATATCACAGATTGGCATAAGAAATTAAATGGGAATTTTGCAAGAGTTTTGTGGAAGCCACAGATAACACATGAAGGCCAGCAGATGACACAGAAAAAAGTTTAGAAACTCAGAAATGCATACAATATATGTATAGTGTTATATAATATCGATACATTTTATTTCTTAATACCATAGCAATTCAGATTTCTTCTCTGGTATTAAAAGGGGGCCAAAACATTTTATGGGGATCTTCCAGATCGCAGGGACACTGCACTCCTAACCCCATGATGGAAGTGATAACTGTACATTTGTAAGCTATACCTTGATAGCCCACTTACCAGCAGGTTAGGCATTTGTGGAAGGACTGAGGACTACCCATCTGGGTGTTATGCCTGGGTAAGCTTGAAGTTCCCAAGGGAAGCATGGGCATTAGAAAGATAGACACCATGACCGTGGTGTGTCTGGACCTAATATGCATCTACAGAGTGTTGGTGCAGATTGGGACCAACACTAGCCAATTTAGAGTACTGGGAGAGTGGTACAGGTACAATGAAAGGCACAATACTCAGCCACATGGATAAGCTAAGGGAGTCAGAGTGGTGGAGTGGGCTTAGAGCACTGGGCTTAGGAGGCAGGAAGACCTGGGTTCATATCCTACCTCCGAGCTATGTAACCCTAAGCAAATTGCTTAGGGCCTCTATGCCTCAACTTCCTTATCTGGCCATGTGTAAAACAAAAGGGTTGGACCCAATGGCCTTTAAGGTCCCTCCAACTCTGAATCTGTGATCCAATAAGCCGTGCCTTCCAGGTAGAAGCTTGGAGGAGGAGAAAGGCCAGTGGTGGCAAAAAGTATATAAGAGGTACTAAGCCTACCAACTCAGTCAACCTATTTATTTGGGGTCTTATTAAACAGCATTTATTAATGGCCTACTCTGCGCAGTCCTTGCCCTCAAGGAGCTTATATTCTGTCAGCAGATCTGGAGAAGCTCGCCGTCAGTAAACTGTCCAGGAAGGACTAGCTGAGGAACAGTTCAGTGTCCAGATCCAGACTGTTGCATGCCCATGACGTGAGGAGAAATGCTCGATGAGCAATTTCATGTGGTTTACCACAGCCAGTCCTAACCTTTCCCAGAACCCTCTAGGAAAATTGCCTTCTTCAAGAAGAAGGGCCTCAAGAATCCCTTGATGGGCATGCTATATTCCTCACTTATTATGGTGGTCTGAAAAAAGATTGGAAAGATCCAGATGCATGGGTGCATTGGACAAGAGAACCAAAGCGGATCAATATACCAGGACTGAAACCCAAGGTACCATAGACCATCTGTAAGGTAACCAACAGTTTGTAGCATGGGACTTGCACAATTGGTCATATCAGGGCCCTGGGGCAAAGGAAAATAAAGAAAAACATCTGTCTGGCTTGCGCCTGTGCTCCAGTGAATTTCTGGGGACCCCGCCCCTTTCCCACAGCTCAAGGAGAAGCTGGCCAGTGACATCAACGACTTGGAGGTGGGAGAGGGAGCTGAATTCAGGGGCCAGCCCTTGATATTTCAGCTGGGTGTGGCCCAAGGGAACCAAGGCAGTGCCAAGATCGTGGGGGATTGAGAGGTGGAGACAATGAGAACCAGTCTGGATCGTCTGCAAGTTCAGGGTTGCCACTGCAGGCCAGGATCTAAGGATATAAGGGAGGCAGGATTCACAGCTGGTCACTGCAGGAGTGCCGGGCCTATCAGGCCAACGACCGGACTAACTTTGGATGCTCCAGGAAGAAGAGAAGAGGCTATCCACGATGCCAAATGAGGCTCATTGATGGAATACATGCAACGTGTGCCGTTGCTGTTGCTCAATTGTGTCCGACTCTCCATAACCCCACTTGAGGTTCTCTTGGCCAAGATCCTGGAGTGGTTCACCATTTCCTTCTCCAGCTCATTTTACAGATGAGGAAATTGAGGCCAACAGGGTGAAGTGACTTGCCCAGGGTCACACGGCTAGGAAGTGTCTGAGGCCAGATTTGAACTCAGGTCTTCCTGACTCCAGGCCACCTAGCTGCCCCGTGTCATTCATAGAAAAACAGAACTGTAGGCTTTTAGAGCTGGGAGGGATCTCAGAGGCCAGTCAGTCTCAGTTGAGAATGATTTTGTATACCCAAGGTACCACAAGAAGTCGGCATCAGAAGGAAGATTTTATTTTAGGTCCTTTCATTGTACCCCAGTGGGAGATGCCGCCTTCTTGGGCCTCTGTATTATGTGTGATTCCAGGCTTTTCCACTCAATAAGCCTCAGTTTTCTCCTCTATAAAATGAGAGGTTTGGATTTGATGGTCTCTGAGGTCTCTTCCAGCTTTAGACCCATAATGTTTTGGATTTATATTGGGATAAGTTAAATTACATGTGGTATAATTAAGGCTCAAAGTCTCCAATGGACACTGAATACACTGTGTTGGTAGCCACTATTTTCATAAGCAATGTTCAAGACTCTTCTGGGCACATAAATTCTCCCCCTTCCCATCCAGCTCTGCTTACATTCCTCTTCTGATGCTTCACTGTGGCACAGAGGTAGGTGAACGTGTGTTTTTAAGGTCAGAAGTGGGTAAGGCCTAAACAGGCATGGGGATCCTGCGGTCTTGAGGCCATGCGTGGCCCTCAAGGTCCTCAAGTGCGGCCCTTTGACTGAATCCCAATTTCATAGAACAAATCCCCTTCATAAAAGGATTTGTTCTGTAAAAGTTGGACTCAGTCAAAAGGCCTCACCCAAGGACCTAGAAGGCCACGTGTGGCCTCGTGGCCACAGGTTCCCCACCCCTGGCCTAGCAGGTCCTAAGAAACCAGAAAGGTTTTGAATACAGTTACGCCCTCCACATTGTCACTTTCCACATCATGGTTTCGATATGTCACGGCTCAGCATAAGAAATTCTGGAGTTTTGTGGAAGCCACAGATGACACATGAAGGCCAGCAGACGACACAGAAAAAGTTTAGAAACTCAGAAACGCATAAAATATATATATGGTATCGTATAACGTCAACCCAAGTTTTACAATAAGGTACTGAAAATACCCCATTAAAAAAAAGGTTCAGACTTCTTCTCTGGTACAGACAGGGCCAAAAAATTTTACAGAGATTTTCTAGATCACAGGGGCACTGTGCCCCTAGCCCCTGCAATGTGGAAGGGATAACTGTACAGGTCTCTGGCATCTGAATGCAGACTAGCTACGTTTGGAGAACACCTTTGGTAGACAGGCTGCTGCGTGGCAAATTCTTTTTCATTATACAAGCTCTCTGACACTGTCTGCCAAGTGGTATGTAGGGTGTCACCTGTGCCGACAGAGCTGGCCTGCATAACCTGTGGCCTGCCAAAGGATTTAGGGCGGCCCACGAAAAATGTCGAGGAAAACATCCTTCATACATAAAGGAAATCCTTTGGTGGGCCACAGGCTGTGCAGGCCTGCAATAGAGGGAAGCCTCCCAATGAGATCACAGCTCCTTCCAGGCCTAAGAATCTTTCACAGCCCCCTTTCCTTAGATAGCTTTTATTGTATCTTCATAGCCCCCCAGGGGAGGGGGGCAGAGTAGGGATAGCAGTACCCCCTTTCCAGATAAGGAAACTGAGGCTCAAGAGAAGTAACTTGCCCCGAGATCACACAGTTAGTGGCAGAACAAAGAGTAGAACTCAGCTTCCCAGGCTTTTCAAAGCTGTAGCGTAATTCCAAGGCAACAGAATTGTGGTGGTTTCCTTGTAAAGAACATAATGCCTACAATGTATACTGGAGCATGTCATCTGTGCTGTACAACAGCAGGCAACATGCATTCACAACACAGCATGGAAGATAGAGAATTCAGCAAGGGGTGGGGGTGGGGGGACAGAGGGACAGAGACAGAGGGCCAGACAGAGGGACAGAAAGAGACTGAGTAACAGACAGAGGGACAGATAGAGGGCTGGCCAGAGACATAGAGACAACCAGAGAGACAGAGGGACAGAGGGGCAGCCAGAGACATAGAGGGATGGCCAGAGAGACAGAGGGATGGCCAGAGAGACAGAGGGATGGCCACCAGAGAGACAAATGGACAATGAGAGGGACAGAGAGGACAGACAGAAGGACAAAGACAGAGGGATGGATAGAAGGACAGACAGAGGAATAGTGGGACAGAGAGACAGAGAAAGAACCAGACAGAGGGACAGACAGAGACTGAGTGATGGACAGAGGACTAGACAGAGGGCTGGCCAGAGACATAGAGACAACCAGAGAGACAGAGGGACAGAGGGGCAGCCAGAGAGATAGAGGGATGGTCAGAGAGACAGAGGGATGGCCAGAGAGACAGAGGGATGGCCACCAGAGAGATAAAGGGACAATGAGAGGGACAGAGAGGACAGACAGAAGGACAAAGACAGAGGGATGGACAGAAGGACAGACAGAGGAATAGTGGGACAGAGAGACAGAGAAAGAACCAGACAGAGGGACAGACAGAGACTGAGTGATGGACAGAGGACTAGACAGAGGGCTGGCCAGAGACATAGGGACAACCAGAGAGACAGAGGGACAGATGGACAGAGGGACAGTCAAAGAGACAGAGGGATGGCCAGAGGGATGTCCAGAGGGACAGAGAGAAGGATAAAGACAGAGGGATGGACAGAGGGACAGACAGAGACATAGAGACAGCAGGGAGACAGAGGGACAGCAGGATGGACAGAGGGACACCCAGAAAGACAGAGGGATGGCAGCCAGAGAGACAGAGGGATGGCGGCCAGAGAGACAGTGAGAGGGACAGAGAGGACAGACAGAAGGACAAAGACAGAGAGACAGAGGGATGGACAGAAGGACAGACAGAGGAATAGTGGGACAGAGAGACAGAGAGAGATTAAGAAGGCAGTCATCTCCAATCTCTCAAGAGTGGAGGCACTTTTTTGATCATTTAGCTAGGACCTCTGATGGATAAAGTCAATTAAGGTCTGGGTTCAAATCCCGCCTTTGATGCATCCTGGCTGTGCTGCTCTAGGTCAGAGGTACCAAACGTTGGCCTCCAAAACCAGATTCAGATGTAATTGGGAAATTTTTAACAAAATAAATGAAATACAAAAGAACATAAATACCATTGCTCTGTGGCTTTCTAAGTCAGTATGTGGCCCATGGGCAGCCTTATGTATGGTTTAGTGGGCATCCCTGCTCTAGCCAAGTCTCCCCGAGACTGTGCCTTGTAGGGAAGGGGCAGGCCTGTATCCATAGACCCAAAGTCCAGTGTTTATCCCTAATCCTATTCATTACCCTGCTCTCCACAGAAGGTGATACAGAGAGCTTGTTAGAGCAAGGAGACCAGGGGAAAATGGATAGAATATGTCCAAAGAAAGAAGGAATGTTCATTAACAGACTCTTATCTCATATGACATAAAGGATTCCAGGTCCTTTCACTGCAGAGCCAGTGATCTTTACAAACATGTCCTGCCACCTCCCTGGTCTTCAGTGTCTTCTTCTGTAAAATGAGTCCTAATTTCTATAAGCCTGTCCATCCACCAAGCACCAACTAGATGGAAGTGGACTGAGATATAGCTTTAGCCCAGGGTTTTACTCTTTTGTAGTCACTCAACAAATATTTCAATGACTAAAGGCAGAAAGACTCTAAATAGAGAATATCAGAGCTGGGAGGGACACTGTTGTCATCATCATAACTAGCATTTATATGGCACCTACTACATGCCAGGCAGTATGCGAAGTGCTTTACAAATATTATCTCATTTGATCTCTGGGAGGGCTCTTAGAACATGGAATGTCAGAGCTGGGCGGGGCCTCAGAAACACAGAATGTCAGAGCTAGAAAGAACCTTAGATAGAGGTAATTTAGTCCAACCCTTTCATTTGTACAGATTTGAAGACTGATACCCAAGGCCATACAGCAAATTAATAGCCATCAGGAATAGAACACAGGGAACAAATCATCACAGAGAGGCTTACACTCTGCTAGGAGTGAAACCTCATCTATAGGTTACACAAAAATCAGCCTCCATCAGGGAAGACATGTGGAAATAAAATTTCCCTAAGGTTCAGGATTGAAAGAAAGACCGTTGCCAGGTTTTACCAAAGTCCATGTGCCAAGTTCTATTGGCTCCTCGGAATACTTGCCCATTCTAGCTCCATGGTTGATTTCATAAAAACCTTTAGCAATTCTGATTTTCAATGCCAGATACCAAATGCCAGCCAAAATGGGTGTACGCATGTGCACACACACAACACACACACACACACACACACACACAAATTGAAAAGATTGCTCCATGGTGGGGGAAAGTGAGGGGAGGAAAGAAGCCTCCAGGAATAAGGTGCCCACCTTGGGATTCTACTGCCTTCTCTTATACTGGACTATTTGCCATCCAGTAAAACATACAGATCTTTGAGGGTAGAAACTTTTGTTTTTATCTTTCCATCCCCAACAACTAACACTGTGCCTTGCACATAACAGAAGCTTAATAAATGTTTGCTGAATTGAATTCAACCTTTTGAAGGGGAAGAGTAGAAAAACTTTGGCTGTCCTGGGTTTGAATCCTGACTCTTCCACTTACTAGCTGTGCAATCCTAGGCTACCTTGTATTACGTCTATAATTGTATATGTGACCCTGGGCAAGTCACTAAACCAGGGGTGGGGAATATTGCGGCCTCGAGGCCACATGTAGCCCTCTAGGTCCTCAAGTTTGGCCCTTGGACGGATTCAGTCAAAAGGCCACACTTGAGGACCTAGAGGGACACATGTGGCCTCAAGGATGAAGGTTCCCCATCCCTGCACTAAACCATTCAATGGTCCTAGGAAATCTCTAAGACAGTAAGTTGGTAAAAAGATGTTGACTTGCTTTGATACAGGGAGTTCCTTCACAGAACATTTAATATACCAATAAAATCACAGTTCTGAATCCAAAAAGCACCACAATTCATTCTACCCCAAGGAAATCAAAGCCAGAAAAAAGTGTTTTGTATACACCAAAATATTCACAGCAGCCTTCTTTGAGGTAGCAAAGAACCAAAAACAAAGCAAATGCCCACTGATCAAGGAATACTAAACAAATTGTGATCTATGAACGTAATAAAATATTGCGATGCAGACTATATAGAATATTCAGAGAAGCATGGGAAGATTAACATGAACTGATGCTGAGCCAGGAAAAATGAAATATACAATGACCATAACATGAATGGAAAGAACAAACAAAAAAAACCTCTGAATTCTGTGTAATTAAAATAACCAAGCTTGGACTCAAGAAGAGTTGAGAAAATTTACCTTGTTCCCTTCTCTGGGGAAGGAGGGAAACCTATGGAGGTTGCACATGCTGTCTGATGTGATAGATGTGTTGATTGGACTTCATAGATCTCTCTCTCTCTCTCTCTCTCTCTCTCTCTCTCTCTCTCTCTCTCTCTTTCTCTTTCTCTCTCTCTCCCTCTCTCTCCCCTCCTTTTTACCTTTGTTGCAAGACATGGCTTTGTTACAAAGGACAGTAAGGGGCTGAAAAATTTTGAAAGACTTAACAACTCTGATCACAATAATAATCAACCATGATTCCAAAGGACCAGTGATAAAGAAGGTCGCCCACCACCTGACAGAGAAGTGGTGGATTAATATGGAAAATGAGACACATATTTTGGACATGGTCAATATGAGGATTTGTTTTGCTTGACTATGCTCAATTATTACAAGGATTTTGTTTTTCTTTTTTCTGGAGAAGGGGGAAGGAGAAAAAAAAAGTTTGATAGAAAAAAATTAATTAAATCTTCAAAAAAGGATATTAGGGGAGTAAGAAGGGATATATCCAAAAATGAAAGTGACATTAAAACAAGTTATCATTAAAAGACAAAGATAGGTTGCTATTAGTATTGATGTATATATTAAAGCTGCCTGGCTTGGAGAGTTTTAAGGAAGGGCAGAGTGGGAAGACAAACAATTCTGTGGTCTGGATAAGACAAGTATCTTGCTCTAGCTTCTAGCTAGAGCAGGTGTTTAACATCCATTCCAGCTGACAGGAGAAAATGGAGGGTGCTTTCATGGCTGGAATACATTTCCTACCTTCACTATTTTCGGCATCCAAACTCCATAGAAGACAAAGGCTTTAGCAAGTTGGCCCATCTGGCCACATTCTTTTCTTAGACCTCTTCTAACCACATCTATAGATTTTGGGGTTACGTGATCTGGCAAGTTTCAGGAAAGAAGAGGAGAGGGAGGGAAGGACCGAGAGATGGGGGAGGAAGAAAGGGGGGAGGAAGAGAGAGGAGGAAGAGAGAGGTTGAGAGAGCAAACAACACCTAGAATGTCAAAAAAGGGCTTTACTCTGACTTAGAAACTTTCTAACAATGAGAAGGTCTCAAAAATGAAATAAACTGCCTTGCAAGGTAGTGAGTTCTCTGTCACTAGGGGAGTTCAAGCAGAGACTGAATGGTTTTTTGCTAAAGAGCATTATAGACTAGATTATGGCATTTTATAGGGAGTTACACTACAGGACTGCAAGGTCCCTTTCAACTCTGTGTTGATATGAATCCTCTTCCTCCCCTTCAAAGTAGTGTGTGTGTTTATAATCTTAATCAGTGCCTGCCTCTCACCAGGCAATTGCTATTGTTTTCTAGCCTAGCGAATACCATAACCTGTCCCTTTCTGGGGCTAGAGACTACAGGTATTATATAAAGCCACCATCTAATTAATAAGTAAACAATTACAGCAAACACATTTTCTCCCCCTTCGACCCCACCTTCCTGCTGTTCTGACAGAACAAGCCTTTCTTTAAGCTTTGGTGAACTGAATTATGGTATTATGCATGGACACACCCAACAGCCTAGAAGTCCAGGAGGGCACCCAGAGGATGCCAGGAAGGTGCTCTTTGTCACGGTTCTATTGCATAAAGCCTTAGACGGTCACAAGCAACAAAATGACTTGGAAGCCTTTTCAGACTACCTGAGCCCAACTGCTACTGACAAGCAGTAAGTCAAGGGAGAATGTAAACTCCCAAGAGAAAGGTCACTGAAGCTGGAAACCAGCGATAACAAGCAATGTGGCTGCCACATTCCCAAGGCCAGCACTATTTCTTCTCCCAAATCTTAGGATTTGAAACCATCCTGTCCCCATTTTACAGATGAGGAAAACAGATGCCAAAAGCCGGGAAGTGACTTGCCCAGGGTCACACTGAGGTAAGTACTAAACCCAAGTGGAAGAATGAATATCAGCTGCCTGCAGGTAGGGACTCTGATAGCTAGCTGCAGGTACTCATTAAGTGCTTGTGATCACTACTGTCAATTAAACCCCACTGCACCTGCCCTCAGACATCCACACTGGGCCCAGATACAGGCACTTGGGAAGTCAATTGACTCAAAAAGAAAGAGAAAAGAAAAAGAAAACAGTTTATATTGTCAGTGGTTTTAAATTTCATAATCCATTTTCAAGCCAAGAAGAAAGAAAGTTAAGGATTGCTCCACCCAATGTTAGCCCTCCGTTCTCCAGGGTATATGCTTTGGCAGAAAGGGTGGGTCTGCCTGAACCGATGTTTATTATTCTTACTCTACTTCTGGCCTCCCGTCAGCAGGCAGAAATACACCCCCCCCAAACACACACACACACACACACACACACAGCGGTTCCAAGCCTCTGAGTCAGCTGTGACCATCCAGGAAGGCCGGCATAGTGAGAGGTTCCTTCAGGGAGTGACCCCCCTGCCCCCATCTCTCCAGCCTCATCCTCCCCACCCCCTTCGCTATCTTTACCCATCCAAGGGCATATCTTTTGTTCCTGCCCTGATCCCTACTCAACGGCCACAGGAGCCGGTAGCTGAAAACCCACGTATCCCTACTTAGGCTAAAACTGACTGCGACTTCAGGTCAGCACGCTCAAGACAAATGTAGCTGGGGCAAAAGATACTTTGTGGGGAAGATCCCAGCCCGTATATTTACACTCGCCCCCCCCCACCTCCCCAGGTCTTTTCCCGGTCCTCAAGCTCATCTGCAAACATAACCATGGCAATAGCAATAAGCAATAGAAATAATAAAAATAATCCTCGGGAAAGGAACTTTCAGCACCAGATAAGCACTCCCCAGATCCCGGCGGCTTTTTGCAATTCTTCTTTGGGACCAGGCATCTGTTCAGGTTGTTGTCACCCGGCCACAGGCCCCACTACCCCGAGCATGGCGGATGAGCGAGACATCTGCCAATGAAAGGCATCTGCCAGGGAGCGGGGTCCTTTGGCACACAACGGAGAAACTGACCTTATAAGGCCAGCGCTCCCGAAGGGGACGCAGGGAGGGGAGCAGAGTTCGGACGGGATCCGTAAGCGCCAGGTGAAGCCCCTTCCCCCCAACCCAAGCCAGCGGGCAGCTCCCCAGACAGGTGTGTGTGTGTGTGTGTGTGTGTGTGTGTGTGAGCGGAGGGGACCAGGAGGCAGCGGTCACTTACTTCTCATAGCGCCGATGAGGGAGTTGCCGTCTTTGATCACGTCTTTGATGAATCTGTTGGTCCGCTCCAGCTCCTGCTCATAGCATTTGAGCCTCTCGCGGAAATCGGGGCTGTCCAGGTAGCAGTCGCTGAACTCGAGCGGGGGGTGCCCCATGGTGCGGATGCGGGTCGGGGCGCGGAGCGGGGCCACACACACTGCAAACAGAGAGAGAGCGGGAGAGTCCAGAGAGGGCGCATCAGCTGCTGGGGCGCCGCACCACCGCGCACGGCACCGCACTGGCGGCGGGGCTCAGGCAGGACTAGGGCCGGGGCCGCCGCTCCAGGAGCTCCACGGGAGCCGCGGGCTGCCCCGGGCTGCGAATGCCTCCCTCCCTCCCTCCCTCGGCTGACCCGGCGAGCTACAGCTGTGGGGGCCCGGCCGGCCGCTGCCCAGCGCTCCACATGCTCCCAGCCCTCTCCCGCCCCCGGCTTCGCCTCGGCCGCCCTGGCGCACGAGCCACCCGAAGGCAGCGGCGGCCGCAGTTAAAGTGGCCTCTCGAGCCCGCCCCGGCTCCTTCCTGGACAATCGCGAACGTATCACTTCTGCCGGGCCGGGCCGGGCCGGGCCGGGGGGGGGGCGGGCCGGGCGGGGCGGGCCGGGCCGGGGGCGGGGCCTGAGCGCCGCCCGCCCCTCCCCGGGATTAGCTGCTAGACAGTCCCCTCCAGCTCCGAAGGCTCCTTTGATCGTGACCCTAGCTGGCCCCCGCCCGCTTTCCTCTGCTGCTGGGCTCGCAGGCAGCCCCGAGGTCCCGGGGCCCGGCCCGCTCTTAAAGCTAGCGAGCGCCCCAGGCCGAGCCCTCTGGAGCCGCCGGCGGCCTCCTTGCCCTTTCCCTAAGGCACACCAGCTGGCCCCCGGGCTCCCCGGGCTCCCGACGCGACTCCCTGGCTGCTGGCACGCAAAGGGTTAACGCTGCGCGGGTGTAAGCCCTGCCTTCCTCGGGCAGGCGGGAGGGGTCGAGGAGAGAAAGAGGGAGAGACTAAGACAAACCGAGAAAGCCCCATACAATAGCGGCGGGAGCCCGGCGCTTCCCTGCGGAAACTGGGGAGCATTTGGAGCCCTCGGTCTCCATCTGGAAAGCGAGGCGGTCTGGGAGTTGTAGTCTTTCCGTTTCCCAGACAAAGGACACCACCCCACCAAGAGCATCCCTTCCTTCTCTCCCCGTCCTAATAGAACTCTGCAAAGTCTAAGGGAGCAGGTGCTCCGGCTGCGGGGCCAGTCAGGAGTGACCCTGACGGCTTGGCTGTCTTATTTTATATTATTTTATTTCATTTTTATGAACCCAAAGACCCTAGATCTAGGGTTGGAGGGACCTCAGAGGCCAGCTTATCCAACCCTCTCCTTTTTGGTGTTGTTTTGTTTTTTTTGTTTTGGCTAGGCAGTGGGGTTAAGTGACTTGCCCACGGTCACACAGCTAGTAAATGTTGTGTGTCTGAGGCCGAATTTGAACTCAGGTCCTCCTGAATCCAGGGCCGGTGCTCTATCCACTGCGCCACCTAGTTGCCCCTCACCCTCTCCTTTTACAGAGTGGGCTCTAAGGACCAAGAGAGAGGAAGTGATTTACCCAGTTATACAAGCAGTAAGTAGCAGAGTCAGAATTTGAATCCAGGTCCCCTGCCTACAAATCGGGCATCCTTTCCACTCTAGGAAAAGACTATTTACTACGCGGCTGCTTTTTTCTCCCTTTCCTTCTGTTTTCCTCCTCTCTTTGTATTCTCTTCTCCCACTGGTTTTCCTCATTTCCTTTTGATTAAGTCTAGGGCACCCTGGTACCAGTAAACCATGCAGAGCCCCACTGGGGACTAGCTGGATGCAAAGAGCACTGACCCCCTCCCAGCCCTTGTATCTGCCTGAAGTCAAATGGCTCCCTCTGTGCCTCAGTTTCCCTAAACAAGAATTGGAGCTCTCCTAGGGATGCATTGGGTTATAGTGGAAGCATCTCTTGACTTGAAGGGAAAAGAGCTGGGTTAGAAACCCTTGCTGTCCCTTACCTTGCTGGAGGCAAGGTAGTATCATGCTCTCCGAGTTTTATTTTCTTTATGTGTAAAGATCAAATGGGAAAATATTTGTTTAAAAAAAAAAGCACTTAGTATCTCCCCATTTTCCTCAGGGAAACTATTGTATGGGCTAGATTGTATAGGAGGCCACATATAAATGTTCCTTCCCTTCTATAAAGTGGGAATGATAATACTCTCTCACTGGGTGGCTATAAACTTTAAAACACCATATAAATAAAAACTCATAAAAATGGAAAACCAGGTGGGGGTTATCAGTAATCACAAGAATTCAAGATAGGCAAGGGCTTTGGAGATTATGGATTACAATTCCTTCATTTTATAGATGGGGAAACTGAGGCTCACAGAGGTAAAGAATACAGTGAGTCAATGTCAAACCTGGGACTGTAATCTAGGTCTCCTGATTTTTTCTAACTTGTTTGGGCAAGTTCATAGTCATCACATTTCATATGACCCAACCCCAATGTAGTCACTTATCAGTAAAGTCAGCAAGTCAGTCAATAAACATGTATTTAACACCTACTATATGCTGGGCACAGTGCTAAGCACTGGTGATACTCCCAAATAAGGCCAAAAACCAGTTTCCATTCTCGAGGAGCTGTTAGTCTGATAAGAGAGACAGCATGCAAACAACTGTATAGAAATGACTTGCAGGATACATTGGAAATAATCAGCAGAAGGAAAGCATAAGAATTACAGGGGGTGAGGAAAGACTTCCTGTAGAAGGTGGGATTTTAGTTGGGACTTGTAGGAAGCCTGGGAAAAGCCAAGATCTCCAGATCAAGAGGGAGAGAGTTCCAGGAAGGAGAGACAGCCAGTGAAAATGTCCAGTCAGGAGATGGAGTCTCTTGTTTGAGTAATAACAAGGAGGCCAGTATCAGCAAGGCCCAGAGTATATGAAGGAGAATAAGCTGTAAGAAACAGGAAGAGAAAGTTCTGAAGGATTTTATATTTGATCCTGGAAGTGATAGGGAGCCATTGGAATTTATTGACTCCAGGGAATTGACATAGACCTGTGCTTAAGGAAGACCAATTTGACAGCTGGATAAAGGACAGATAAGTATGCAGTAGAGAGAAACTATGGCAAAGACACAAGGCTATTGCAATAGTCCAGGTGTGAGAAGGTCACCCACTAAGGTGGTGGCAGTCGTAGAGGAGAGAAAGGAGCACATGCAAGAGATGGTATGAAGATAAAATCGGCAGGCCTTCTCAACAGATTGGATGTAGGGGCTGAGAGGGTTGCCTAGTGACACCTAGGTTTTAAGCCTGAGGGACTCATGGCACCCTTAACAGTAATACCAAATTAGGAGTGTTTGGGGGAAAAGAATGGGTTCTGTTTTGGACATACTGAGTTTAAAATGTCTTCTGGAATCCAGTTCAAGATGTCATATACGGGGCAGCTAGGTAGCACAGTGGACAGAGCACCAGCCCTGGAGTCAGGAGGATCTGAGTTCAAATCCAACCTCAGACACATAATATGTCCTAGATGTGTGACTCTGGGCAAGTCACTTAACCCCCAATTGCCTCACAAAAAAAGAAAAAAAAATTTGTAAAAAGATGTCATATAGACAGTTAGAGATTCCAGACTACAGGTCAACAGAGAGGTAAGGGCTGGGTAAGTGGATTTGAGAATCAACAGCATAGATGTGACTGAATCCATAGGAGCTGATGAGGTTACCAAACAAAATAGTATAGACGGAGGAGAGAAGAAGGCCCAGGACAGTGCACTGGGGGCCACCCAAGTTTAGTGGATGTGAGCTGAAAAAAGATGCAGCCAGGGAGAATAAGGAGTAGGTCAGATAGAGGGGAGGATAACCTGGGTAAAGTCATGTCCCCAAAAACCTGAGATAAGAGAATATCAAGGAGAATAGGGCAATCAACAGTATCAAAGGCTGCAAAGAGGTCAAGGAGGAGGGTTGAGAAAGGGTCATTAGATTTGACAATTCAATCATTGGTAATTTTGCAGAGAGCAGCTTTGGTTGAATGATGAGGTTGGAAGCTAGACTGCAGAGTTAAGAGAGTGAGAAGGAATGAAATGGAGGTACCTACTGTAGATGACCTTTTCTTTTTGGCCACAAAAAGGAGCAGAGATAGAATAGCTGGCAGGGATCAAGGAAGGGTTCTGGAAAATGGGGGAGATGTGGACATGTTAGCAGGCGGTAGAGAAGTGAAAAATAGATAAGTGAAAAAGTGAGGGTGATTGTGGGGGCAATCTAGTGTGTCATCAGAAGGGAGCCAGGTCTCAGGGAGAGCCACGAGTTGAAAGGAGTGGGAAAAGAAAATATTTAAGAGAAAAACAAAGGGGCAGCTAGGTGGCACAGTGGCTAGAGCACAGGCCCTGAAGTCAGGAGGACCTGAGTTCAAATTTGGCCTCAGACCAAACACTTGACACTTACTAGCTGTGTGACCCTGGGCAAGTCACTTAACCCCAATTGCCTTTAAAAAAAGAGAGAGAAAAACAAGTTTGTTACTATGGAGTAAGTATCTGTTGTGAAAGATAATGATTTTCCACAAGTAAGTGGAAATACTACAATTATTAGTGGCAATGGTGTCACTAATACTGTGAATTATCTTGTAATTCACTTGGTTGGGGGAGGGCTCTTCTCCACTGTAGAAAGAAGGTTAACAATGCTGGCCAATGCAGTGAAGAGCATAACGTCTAGAGGAAGGCCAGGATTCTCAAGAGGGTCTCTTTCTATTAATGACCAAGAACATTTTCAGACATAGACTTGTTCAGAGGTCATAATTATCTTTAGGTAAGACCATCCTATGACAGAAGCTAGAAAAATACAGCCTGATGTAGGTGGGAGACAAGGGAAACTTAGCATACTCTAGTATTGCCTCTTAAGATCTTAAGAGCTTATTCAAATCAAAGTGCTACAGCTTAGAGA
The DNA here is from genome assembly GCF_003287225.1 of Phascolarctos cinereus. Classification (NCBI taxonomy): domain Eukaryota; kingdom Metazoa; phylum Chordata; class Mammalia; order Diprotodontia; family Phascolarctidae; genus Phascolarctos; species Phascolarctos cinereus. The sequence goes on along the minus strand of NW_027556291.1, from coordinate 63,701,405 downwards.
AGTTTCATTTTTGCATTTAATTCTATGACCTTTTCCCCTTTAAGGCTGATTTAAATCTAATTAGATGTCTACACTTACAAAGTACAAGTAGAAAAGTGCTATCATCAAGTGAAGGTGGGACAGAGTTTCTCCTACATCCCCCCTCTCATAATTACTTCTTGAAATCCTTCCTATCCTTTAAGATCTATCTCAGATATTTCTAGGTCATATGGAAGGTCAAATGGAGGACGAGCCATTTTCTCCCATCCTCATGACCTTTCAAATCTCTTGAAAATAGAAATTATGTACAAGAGATAAAGCCTTTTCAACTGTCTCTACAATCCAGGACATCAAAAACCCAAATGAGGTAAAGAAAAAAAAAAGAATACCAGAGAAAGCTAATAATCCCTAATCCTTAACAGGCTCACTCAGCATTCCTCTCCACCTCTCCCCCAACAAGGAAACCCAAGGGCTTGCAACAAAACTCAACTCTATACTACCACCTCCCTATGGAAATCCAAATGGCAGAAGTTTGCTGGGGCTGCTACAGCAACACACAAGGAATCAGTGCTCTATGCCACAACAGAACTAGCCAGAGAACTGGGGAACAGAAGGAACTGAGGCAGGACTCATGTGTGAATGGCTCTAAGTCTGAGGGAAAGAGTCCAGCATCCAAATGAAGCCAGTTCTGTCCCTCTAGAAGCTTGAGGTAGAGACCAAGGCTGATGAACCATGAATTGCCCATCTTGGGAGGAAGCAGAGACAACTTTGAGATCTAGCCCTCAGAGAAACTTCAATCAAAGGAGAGGGAGTAAAAACAAAAATTGAGCAATAGGGGAAAATAAGGAAATAAGATTGAAATTACCAAAGCTATGAAGAGGAAGAAAACTCAAAGACCTTGAAACAACAGGGAAGCTATTAATAACAAGAGGAAATATGGCCTCCAGATCAGGTAAAAGAGTTCAGGCTAAATATTACAAGACCAATCAACATCTGATGAGGCAGAGGACACTGTGGATTCCCATGAAAGCATAAAACCACAGCAGGATATTCCTGAATGCTTCAAAAAAGAACTAAGAATTGGGAAAGCAGAATTTATGGACTGCACAGAAGAAATAATTGGCAGAATAGAAAAACTGTAACACATATGGTAGCAAATCTCACCAAAGAAACAAAAGCAAGAATAACTGATTGAGCATGCAAATACGTGGAAGTGAAAGACAATCTGGAAGAAGAGAAGTCAAAAGCAGTAACATTAAAAGAAAGCATGATCTCCATATAAGTGTCAAAATATTTTGGAGATACCCTGTTTCCCACAGCTAAGGCCTGTCAAGCAAGCTGTGTCCTGAGCTTGGCAGTAACAATAATCCTTTGCACTTAGGATAATATCACCCTCTGGCAAAATATATTGTTTAGACCAGCACCTGGTGTTCACTGAGAGATTTAGCTTCCCAATTTCCCAGGGCCATCCATCATATTCACAATCCCTGTTCCTTGTCACTGACAGGTACTACACTCCTGCTCCTATCACAGAACTCTGGTTCTGTGCCCCACAGAGTGGGTATGACCCCCAAGACTTGAGACAATGCTGTTCCCACAGGGCCTGTGGGAACAATAACTCAACACCTAAGAATGATTATGTCATGGTCCAGCCCAGGGTATATATAACGCCTGCTTTTATTTAGTCCAGCATGCTAAACCCTCCTTCTTGGGGAAAGGGGGTTCCATACGCATACATCATTTTCCTCACTCTCAAAATAATTAAACCTCTGTTTTGTGTCCTGACTCTCCTGTCTCTGGCCTGCTCTGTTTGTTTGGGTTTGGCGACGCACAGGTTAGAGGCTGGTTGCGGTCCAGTTGACACAAGCAAAACATTTTGATCTCAAAGACAGGATGTATAGAAACAATTTAGGCTCCCAAAAGAACAAGACAAGTCAAAAAATTTGAAGACTATAATGCAAGAGATAATACAAGAAAACTGACCAGATCTTCTAAACACAGAAAACAAAGTGTCAATCAAAACAATCCACCAAATCACCTCCAGAAAAAAAAATTCTGTGCTGCAAACTCCAAGACACATAGTGATTAAATTTAACAATTCCGTTGGCAAACAACAAATTTGGCAAGCAACCAGGGGGAAGACATTTAAATATAAAGGAAAACCTTTGACCCAGCAATAGCACTTCTAGGTTTGTATCCCAAAGAGATCATAAAAATGGGAAAATGACCCACCTGTATAAAAATATTTCTAGCAGCTCTTTTTGTGGTGGCCAAGAATTGGAAATTGAGGGGATGCCTATCAACTGGGGAATGGCTGAACAAGTTGTGGTATATGAATGTAATAGAATACTATTGTGCTGTAAGAAATGATGAGCAGGCAGACTTCAGAAAATCCTGGAAAGACTTACATGACCCGATGCTGAGTGAAGTGAGCAGAATCAGGAAAACATTGTACACAATAACAGCAACATTGTGTGATGACTAATGTTCATAGACTTGGCTCTTCTCAGCAATGCAAGGATCTAAGACATCTCCAAAAGACTCATGATGGAAAATGCTATCCACATCCAGAGAAAGAACCATGGAGTCTGAATGCAGATCGAACCATACTATTTTCTCCCTTTTTAAAAATTTTGTTTTGTTTTATTTCTTCTTTCTCGTAGTCCCTCCCATTGGTTCTAATTCTTCTTTACAATATGATTAATGTGAAAATATGTTTAATGTGGATGTATATGTAGAACCTATATCAGATTGCCCACTGCCTTGGGGAGGGGGGAAGGGAAGGAGGGGGAGAAAATTTAAAACTCAAAAGCTTATGAAAGTGAATGTTGAAAACTAAAAATAAATAAATAAAATTCCACACACAAAAAAATATAAAGGAAAATAAATTCAAATAAGACAAGACATTTTGTACCTACCAGAAACCAAAGAAAGAAATGCAATAATGTGTTCTAAAGAGCAAAGGAGCTCAAGATGCAACCTAAGGTTTCATCTTGCAAATCTGAGCCCAACTATTAATGAAAAGAGATGGATGTTCAATAAAAAAAGAAGTGTTCAAAACTTTCCTCAAAAGATAGCAAGACCTGAAGAAATTATTTGCTCCTCAAACACCACAAGTAACAAATAAAGGAAGGATGAACAATTACTGAAACCCAAGAGAACAATAACAATAAAATAAGAACAGAGAGATTGTTAAGAGGTTTCTTTCTAAATGTATATAGGGAGACAAAGGGTGAAAGCAGAAGTCAAATAGAAGTGATGGTGAAGAAACAGGCCTTAAGGCTCATCTCAAATATTACCTCCCCCATGAAATATTGCTCATAAACCCATTTTCTCCAATTACTTTGAGAGTTGATACGAGGTAGTCCTAGACATGTGCCTCTTTCCCCTAATCCTTCTTTCTATTCCCCCAGGAACGGTACAGGTGTTTAGGAGGATTGGTGGGAAGCAATCAGGTTGAGTACTCTACAGAGTAGCTCTTAATAGTCATCTTAATAATTTTCTTTATCCAATAAAATAAAATGCATGTGGCCATGCTGTGGATTGCTCCCTTTTTTATTTTGTTTTGTTCTGTTTCTTCTTTCTGTAAAATGTAGCTCATCAGTCATATTGAAGGAAATCTCCCAGAAATAGCATGGGGCAAAGAGCCAAACTGAAACTATCATTTTGATATTTCAGAACAAAAGTCAATTTCTTCTCTTCTAGACTAAATTTTGAATCCAGCAAGTGAGGGCAACTAAATCTTCCAGTCGTGCCCTAAAGGGGAGGGAACTGAGTCTAAGAACTTGTAGGCAAGAGCTATCTGGTAAGCAGGGGGAATACTGCAAACTCTAGTGAGGGAGGCTCCAGCATGCCTATGCTGGATCCTCTGATGAAATCACTTAGCTAGGTCCTTGAGAGTAGCACCACCTGGTGGCCAAATTATATACTACATCCCTTTGCTGATTAATACAGGGATGGCAGGATTTTCTGGAGATTTGCAAAAAGCATGAGCACCTACAAAGCAATTTGTAACTATGTCCCCAAAGTTACTAGACTCTGCATATCCTTTGACCCAAGCAATACTATTAGGCCAAGAAACCCAAAGAGATCAAAGAAAGAAGGAAAAGACCAAGGGTGTGCTGGTAAATGTTTAACAACCACCTTGGGGGTAGGGGGAAGAAATGTATACACAGCACACTTTCAAGTTTAATCTTCATCATTATCATTTTCTCTTTAACTTTTTAAAATCTAGACAGTTAACAAAACAAAAAAAATCAAGCCCTGATTTGAGGCATTTCCCATTTTTTGAAGTGTAAATGCTTACACTGAAAATTTAAGGATAGAATCTTCCAAAGACTATACCCCTAGAAAACACATACATACACAAACACTTATAGCAGCTTTTTTTTGTAGTGGCAAAGAAATGGAAACTGAGAGGGTTCCCACCAATTGTGGAATAAATGGCCAAACAAATTACGGTATATGAACGTAATGGAATATTATTGCACTATAAGAAATGATGAAAGGAATAGTCTCAGAAAAAACTGGGCAGACCTATATAAACTGATGCAAAGTGAAATGAGCAGAACCAGGAGAATCATTTATTCAGTAATAGCAATATTGTAAAGACAAATAACTTTGAAAGACTTTAGGACTTTGATCAAAGCAGGGAGCAATCAGAACTACCTCCTCAAAGTGAGCTGATGACTCAGGATTCAGAAGGAGACATGAATTTTTACATGGACTCAAGATACAGAATGAGACATGAATTTTTACATGGCTAAAGTGGGAACTTATTTTTCCTGACTATACATGTTTCTTACAAAGGTTTGGGGTTTTTTTTCTCCCAAAAGCAGCCTGCACTGCTCTCATGTTATCATTATTTGTGTACCCTAAATTCAAATAACTTACTTTGTGCAGAGCCTTAAACTACAAAGCTAGATTATGAATTTTGGGAGGTCAGCATCCCTGCCTTATTAAGCTTCATAGGACCCTGGTACCAAGCTTGATACCTTGCCCATTGGATTAAAATTGAACTAATTCCTACACCTTGACAAAAATCTCTACATAAGGCTGAGAATGGTCATCAGCAGATCACATCATTTAAGAAAGTTGTGGGAGGAAGATGGCTGAGTGAAAGCAGTGACTTGCTTGAGCTCTCCCCCAAACCCCTCCAAATACTCATAAAAAATGGCTCTAAACAAATTCTGAAGCAGCAGAACCCACAAAAAGACAGAGTGAAACAAATTTCCAGCCCAAGACAACCTGGATGATTGATCAGAAAGGTGTATCGCGCCGGGCTGGGAGCACAGCGCAGAGTGGGAGCACAGGCCGCAGCAAACCTGGAGCAGGCCTCAGAGGACTGAATCGTGGGCAGCTGTGGAGGTTCCCAGACTCCTCAATCCACCAATGCCAAAGACAACTTAGAAGGTCAGTGGGAAAAGTCTGCTTCTGTCTGTGGTCAGAGAGGAAGGCGTGGTCTCAGCTCCATTCCCCAAGAGCGTAGCCCTGGGGGGGCAGCTGCTTCCCAAGCTTCTGGCCCACAGACTGAGGGGGAATCCAGTGGCTGATCAGAGAGGGACTGCAGGGATCTCTTTGCCAGTGCTGAGGCAGGAATCTCTTGCTTTGCCCGTGTGTGGATCTGGGTCACAGTTCTGGGCGGCAGTGCTGGGGTGAGGAGGAGCGCTGGCGTGGTGGAGCTTGGAGTGGCTGTGGAGAGGAACCCTCCTCACAGTTACAGGACAGAAAGGAATACTTGTGGTCACAGGCCAGGAAAGGAGTAAACACCTCTCCCCTTATCATACCACCTTGGAAGAACTGAAAATTTACAGGTCCCTACAAGTATCTCTGAAAACAGCTACACAAACCCCTGAAGCTTGGGACAGTACACTCTCCACATTGGAAGCAGACTCTTACCTTAACAAAGAGTTTAAAACTCAAGTAATTGGCTGGGATCATGAGCAAGCAGCGCAAAAAGAGTCAGACTATATTATCTTACTTTGGTGAAAAAGAAGATCAAAATATACAACCAGAAGAAGACAACAAAGTCAAAGCTCCTACATCCAAAGCCTCCAAGAAAAATATGAATCAGTCCCAGGCCTTGGAAGAGCTCAAAAGGGATTTTGAGAAGCAAGTAAGGGAAGTAGAGGAAAAACTGGGAAGAGAAATGAGAGTGATGCAAGAAAATCATGAAAAACAAGTCAACAGCTTGCTAAAGGAGACCCAAAAAAATACTGAAGAAAATAACACCTTAAAAAATAGCCTAACCCAAATGGCAAAAGAGGTCCAAAAAGCCAATGAGGAGAAAAATGCCCTAAAAAGAAAAATTGGCCAAATGGAAAAGGAAGTCCAAAAGATTACTGAAGAAAATACTTCCTTAAAAATTAGAATAGAGCAATTGGAAGATAGTGACTTTATGAGAAATCAAGACACTGTAAAACAAATCCAAAAGAATGAAAAATTAGAAAACAATGTGAAATATCTCATTGGAAAAACAACTGACCTGGAAAATAGATCCAGGAGAGAGAATTTAAAAATTATTGGACTATCTGAAAGCCATGATCAAAAAAAGAGCCTAGACATCATCTTTCAAGAAATTATCAAGGAAAACTGCCCTGATATATTAGAACCAGAGGGCAAAATAGAAATTGAAAGAATCCACAGATCTCCTCCTGAAAGAGATCCCCAAAGGAAAACTCCTAGGAATATTGTAGCCAAATTCCAGAGTTCCCAGGTCAAGGAGAAAATATTACAAGCTGCCAGAAGGAAACAATTCAAGTACTGTGGAAACACAATCAGGATAACACAAGATTTAGCAGCTTCTACATTAAAGGACCGCAGGGCATGGAATATAATATTCCGGAGGGCAAAGGAGATAGGATTACAACCAAGAATCACCTACCCAGCAAAACTGAGTATAATCCTTCAGGGGAAAAAATGGTCATTCAGTGAAATAGAGGACTTTCAAGCATTCCTGATGAAAAGACCAGAGCTAAACAGAAAATTTGACTTTCAAATACAGGACTCCAGTGGAACATGAAGAGGTAAACAGGAAAGAGAAATCATAAGAGACTTATTAAGATTGAACTGTTTACATTCCTGCATGGAAAGATGATATTTGTAACTCATGAGAACTTTGTCAGTATTAGGGTAGTTGAAGGAAAAAAATTGTATGTATGTATATATAGATAGATAGAGGGCACAGGGTGAGTTGAAGATTAAGGGGTCATATCTGGAGAATAAAATTAAGGGATGAGAGAGGATGATACTCGGAGAAGAAAGGGAGAGGTAGAATGGGGTAAATTATCTCACACACAAAAACAGAAAAGAAAAGTCTCTCACAGTGGAGGGGAAACAGGGGAAGGTGAGAGGGAATGAGGGAATCTTATTCTCATAGGATTTGGCTTAAGGAGGGAATAACATACACATTCAATTGGGTATGGAAATCTGTCTTACCCTACAGGAAAATAGGGGGAGAAGGGGACAAGAGAGCAGGGGGTGATAGAGGGCAGATTGGGAAAGGGGGTAATCAGAAGTAAATACTTCTGAGGAGGGACAGGGTCAAAAGAAGGAATAGAATAGATGGGAGGGCAGGATAGGATTAAGGGAAATAGAGTTAGTTTTTCAAAACATGTCACTCTTTCACTCTGCCATCTTGGCTCTGCGCCCCCCCCCCCCCCCCCCCCCTTGTGCTAAGTATTGAGGATACAAACAGCAGCTAGGTGGCGCGGTGGATAGAGCACTGGCCCTGGAGTCAGGACGACCTGAGTTCAAATCTGACCTCAGACACATAACACTTACTAGCTGTGTGACTCTGGGCAAATCACATAACCCCAATTGCCTCACCAAAAAAAAAAAAAGCATTGAGGATGCCAAAGCACTGTCCCTGCCCTCAAGTAGCTCAGGGAGAAAGTGCACAAACAAGCTACGTACCAGGTAAGTTAGAGGTGGTTTCTGGGGGAAGGCACTGGCATTGTGGGACCAGGAAAGGCTTCTTACAGAAGGTGGGATTTTAGCTGAGATTTCAAGAAAGCTAGGAGGCCAAAAGGAGGAGTGAGAGCATTCCAGACATGGGAAATAGTCAGAGAAAATGCCTGGAGCTGAGAGATGGATGGAGTGTCACGTTCATGGAACAACTAAGAGGCCAGTGTCACTGGACAGGGGAACATGTGAAGGAGAGTAACATGTAAGATGACTGTACAGGGCTTTAAAAGCCAAAAGAGGATTTAATATTTTATCTCAGAGGTAAATAGGGAGCTACTGCAGTTGATTGGATAGGAGAGAACAAGAATTAGGTGGACTGAAGTGGGGAGAGACTTGAGGCAGGCTGATCCACCAGAAGGTTATTGCAATAATCCAGGTGTGAGGTGATGAGAGCCTGCACCAGAGGGGTGGCAGTGGCAGTGGAGAGACCAGAATCTCTCTTCTCTCTAGCTCTTACCAACTCCACCCCTCCCAGTAGCAGGTAACACCAAGCTATCAATCTCCACCAATGGAGCATAGTTCATGCAATTGGCCCTGTGAGCCTGGGCTCATGGCTACCTTTTCCATTTTGTGTTTCCTTTCCTGAATATGTGATCAAACATTGTTTCCCAGATATACTCTGGGTTTGGCAGTGACCTTGTGAGTTAGAAGGTTGTGGACATCCTGGATCCCTTCAAGTCAGAACTGACTGGTGGCCCAAGGAGGCATCCCTAGTGACTATAGGGCTCTGAGAGAAGACTGTCACTAACAAGAAGATTGGCCCAAGCCCATTTCATTTTACTAGAAGATATATGCCAGCAATTGTTTGGACAGTGTGGAACCAAGGCAAAATGTAAAATACAGCTGTCCTGCAAATTGCTTTATGTTTTCTTGTTTTTGTGGTTAGGCAATTGGGGTTAATTGACTCACCCAGGTCACACAGCTAGTAAGTGTCAAGTGTCTGAGGTCAGGTATAGTCCTCCTGACTCAAGGCTAGAGCTCTATCCACTACGCCACCTAGCTACCCCTAAATTGCTTTGTGTTTTGATGAAGTTTAAATATTAGCCTTCCCAACAGATTATAACAATAATTATAAATCCTGTTTTAAGTTTGTTTTTGTCAAATGCCTGCTTGTGAGTATCCTATATTTAGAATTCTTTTTTATATAGCAAATAAATAACTGTCCCATGCCTGATTCATATTATACACTAAGTACTCCTTTTGGAGAAACCCCATAACCTAAGCTCGAAGTATAACTGAACCTAAATCACTGGAGTAGGAGATTAATGAGCTAAAGAATATGAGAAAAAGGAGCTTAATTTCTCTCCTTAGAGGTCATGACTTGAGTCAAGAGCAGAAGGTCCCCTCAGCGGAAAAGTCAATGGTACAGTACCCTGGCCCATAAGGACCCAGCAGCAGTTCCTCAATGCTAGATGGTCCACCTATGGATTGGTGAGCATGGAGAAGCTGTTTTCTCTGTTTAGTCTATGAGTCTGAAATAGGACAAATGCTATTTCTCTCCTGCTGAGCTCAAGCAATGTTCATAGAGTAATAAAGGGGTGTGCTGGTAAATGTTTAACAACCAAGCTTTTCAGAAGAAAAGTAATTTATACACACATATACTTTTTGAATTAATCTGCATGACTAATACTTTCTTATCTCTAGACGATTAACAAAACTATAAATCAAGCCCTGATTTGTATAGATTGCCAATCTCTTTTGGACCAGCCCACCCTTGGAGGTGTATATACAGGACGACTATTGCTACAATATTTATAGTTAAATACAAGTTAGTGGGGGGGGGCACTACCAGGTGCAGGAGGTAGTTGAGGGGAACAGGGAAGGCTTTGTGTAGAAGATGGCGCTTGAGCTGCATCTTGAAGGAAGATGGGCCTCTGTCTATGATAAGGACACCTAAGAGGGAGAGATGAGTGAGAATGGAGAGCATTGCAGGCAGTGTGCAAAGACTGAGATGGGACACGTGAGGGGAGCAGAACAAAGGCCAGTTTGGCCGGATTGAAGAACACAGGAGCGGAAGTAGTGTCCAATAAGGCTGGAAAGCTAGGTGGGCATCAGATTGAGAAGAGCTCCAAGATTTAAACAGAGGAGGAAGAGCTCTGCATTGCCGAGCAACCATGCGGGTCATTACAGGCGAGCATTGTGCCGCATCAGCAAGGTCACTGGAGTGCAGCGGAGCCCCAACCACCTCCCCCAGCCCCGTTCTACCCGGCCCACTGAGCTTCTGCTGGTGGCCTAGTTGTAGCGTGCTGGGGGCCCCCAGCTCCACAGCTTTCTACTGCTTCCCAGCCAAGCCCGCCGGCCGATTGGCGGCCTATCCCCAGCCACAGTGATCTCTACGGTGGCCGACTCCAGCCCCAAACCCTCCGGCAGCTACACCTTCTCCAGCCCACCCCGGGCACTGACCTGCCAGCACTGCTGCTACCGGGACCGCTTCAGGTCGTCACATGAAAAGCCTATTCGCTATGCAAACATTATGTATGACAGAAGGGTTATCCGAGGCAACACTTATGCTCTACATTCCTATCAACCGATTTCTCAACCGGATCCTGTTGTGCTCCAACGACAGCAGGCGGCCAAGAGAAAAGCTCTTGCCAGAAAGCGAGCTAGAGAACATCTTCAACTGAATACTCCTGAACCTGTAGAAGGCAGGAAGCATGTTGGCATACAGACAGAATTGTATCTGGAAGAGCTTGCTGACCAAATAATAGCAGTGGATAAGGAATGTCAAACGGATGCATTTCTGGTCAGACCACTAACGCCACTCTTTACCCCAGCCAAAATTGGCAAAGATGTAGCCACACAAATATTTGAAGGAGAGCTGTTTAACTTTGACATTGAAGTCAAACCAATGTTAAAAGTTTTGGTGGGAAAGACCATTGAACAAGCTTTGGTGGAAGTCCTGGAGGAAGAAGAATTGGCCGAAATTGAGTTGCAACAGCAACAGTTTGAAGAATTAGGGAATCTGGAATTCGCGATACTACAGCGACAGGAAGAGCACCAGCCACGTCGCCAGAGAGAGAAGGAAAATCGCACACAGCAAAAACTAGCTGTATCCCAGAGACAAAAGGAGTCTTCACTGAAAATTGCAGCTCAAGTATATGCTAAGATTTACCTGGCTGACCTCCTTCCATGTGTCTTTGGCAATCTCAGGGATAGTGGTTATTTCTATGATCCTACAGAAAGAGATATCGAGATTGAATTCCTACCATGGTTGATGCATGAAGTAGGTAAGACAACGGAATACAACATGATGGGAAGAACGGTACTTGACATGTTGATTAGTGACACAGTTGAAAATAGGTTAAATATGTTTGAACAGCTCAGAGTTAAACAGTCAAAGAGTTTCACCAAGGAGAATGACAAAGAAAAGAAAGAATCACTGAAAACAGAAGCTGAACAAGTCATAGAGGATGTCAAGCAACAGGATTCACAGGTGACAAATGGTTCCTTGGAAAAACCACCTGTAGAAAAGAAGCATCAGTAGAAAAGGATTCTTTGGAGAAGAAGAAATCAGTAGGGAAAGTACCATCTGACAAGAAGAATTGAAACCAAATGACAGCCAAACCATCAAATAATCAGGAGACCTTCATTCAGGAAGATCATTTGTTATATTTTGAGAAAGGAAAAGGTTTAACAATGGGTTTTCTGGACTCAGCTACTTATTGTGAAAATTGTCTTGGGTGGGGAGAAAGGTAAGAAAAAAATAAAGATTTATATTGTGTGGTTGTTGAATCAGTGGGTTACCATGCTCTCTTCATTTAATGTCAATTTTAACATTAAGATTTTCATATGTAAATGAGAAAAACCACAGTACACCTTTTACTCATTCCAAACTTAAAGAAAGCTCAACATAAAAAATTATGCTCCTGACCATGGCATTGACATTTCTTTTTATTCTTTCTCTTTTTTGTTACTGTTTGATCCAGTTCTCTGTTTTCATGAGTGTAGAGCAAATTCCTCCACCAATACACACTTGTACTACCTTCAACTTACATATAGTCTCAGGGAGCTTCCTGGGGGCACTAAGAAATTAAGATTCAGAGCCTGAACCCAAGTTTTCCTGACTCCAAGGCCCTTCATATACCATGCTATGCTGGTATTTTGAAAAATGTGTTTTGTTCTCTTTAACTATTAAAAAAAAGTTACTAATGAAGTAGGTCCTGAGAAGTCCTGGAATGCTTCAAGAAAAGAACTTGGATACACATGTAGTGTGGAAATTAGAGCATTTTACTTCCCTTATTCAAATCTTTTTTTTTTCTTTTTGGTGAAGCAATCAGGGTTAAGTGACTTGCCCAGGGTCACACAGCTAGTAAGTGTCAAGTGTCTGAGGCCGATTTGAACTCTGCTCCTCCTGACTGCAAGGCTAGAACACTATTCACTGCACCACCTAGCTGCCCCCTATTCAAATCATTTTTAACCTACTTAGAATGCACAATGAATAAAACCATTCAGCATATCCTGACAACTTTTAGATTCAGTGGAAGGTGCCTCTGAATATAAAACATTTTTAATTGATTACCAGTAACTAGGCATTGTTTTAACTTCCCTTTTAACACTGTACTAAAAAGCAAAATAAAGTGGTCTTATAGGCAGCAGCCATAAGAAAATCAAAAGAAATTAATTCTCTGTGGAAGAAAGGGCACAGGGTCACCTGGGACCTCACCCATCTAACTATACCAGGTGTTTCCTAGGACAATAAATCTAAGCCAGGCATACTTATCTTCCTTAGGGATTTAGCTTTGTGGCTGTTGCATTCCAATATCCTTTTCTCAGGACTGACAAAGTTCTCACTATCCAACATAGGACAAAGGGAGGAAAATAGGAAGGAGGCCCCAAACCATGGCCTGTCCCAAAGGGAGGAAATGGGGCTTAGAAGTGAAAGCAGAAGCAATAGCACCATAGCAGAAAGTTGAAAGCATGGCTTAGAAGTAAATGTCATCACTCTCTACTACTAATCGCTGCCTACTTTCTAGACCTTGGAAGCTTTAGAAGCAAGGAGCAGTATAGACCAGGATTAAGCTAATTCCGTGATGCTCAATTCATTGGGGTCCTGACATCTCTGCCCCTGTCCTCCATCTATTTTTCATGTGCCTAACTAATAAGGTGTTCTATAAGTTAAAAGGATGGATGAGATGCCCCCAATGTACATCCACCTGAGGACAAATCCACCTACCCCACCTTCCCAAATGGAGTTATTTGCAACCATCATAATTTAAGCCAAAATTTCTGATGTTTGCTCAGATGAAGGATGAAAGCAGAAATCACAAGGAAGCAATGGTCTGTATCAATTTATCTTCAAAATATCATGGTTAGAACATTTCTACATTGAAAAATTATAATAATGTCTGTATTTTCAGGTAATCTCAGTAAAAGTAAATATGTATATGCTAAAACAATATTATTTTGTAAAAGCCACCAGACCGTTCAGAGGTATAGAGTGAAATGAGAGTATTCTGAGGGGCCAGTGTGCTAATAAATGTATTATATTGTATCAACACTCATTTTTGTCAGCTCTGATTAATATTGAACGACTGAAGAGCAATGTTAATAAAAGACAGTTTACCAACTTCAAAAAAATAAAAAGATTTAAACAAAGGAGTTTATATTTGATCCAAGAGGCCATAGAGTCCCTTCCAACCTTGAGATTCTGTACATAAAAGACACAGTTCTATGTGAGGTCTTGTATAATTTACATTTTAATTTACAATATCATTTACATTTACATATAAATTATATTACAGATAATTTACAATTAATTAGGAGATAAGGGAAAACTTCACAGGGGAGGTAGATTTGGAGTTGAATATTAAAGGATAGGATAGTTTTACAAAACAAATCCTTTTCTTAAGGGGATTTGTTTTGTGAAGTTTGGATTCAGTCAGAGGGCCACACTTGAGGACCTAGAGAGCAAGGATTTGTTCTGGGAAGTTTGGATTCTGTCAAAAGGCTGCACTTGAGGACCTAGAAATCCACATGTGGCCTCGAAGCTGCAGGTTCCCCACCCAGATATAGAATTAAAGGGGAAATGAAACTTTTCTGAGCTGCAGATCTTCATGTAAGGACAGCTTCCAACAGAGGGTCTGCCTTGTGTTAGGAAGACTCAGGTTTGAATCTTGCCTCTGGAATTTAAGTAGCTGTTTGACAGTGGGCAAGTCACTTAACCTCTCAGGGACTCAAGTGACTCTAAGACTAAATTACAGAGGAGTTGTAGCTATCTATCAGTAGAAGAGTTCCCTACTCATATGAAATTTGACTCTACCTGCCCAAATTTCATTACCTTACAACATCACTGTAAGGACCCAATGAGGAAGTGTATGCAAAGTCCAAAATAAATGTTAGGCTTACGTAGCACCTGGGACACCTTTCCCAGACGTGGAGTGCCCAGCATAGCTTCCCTAGGATCAAAGTACTCTGTAAGTCCACATCCACTCAAAAGCATAGTTTATAAGCCCCCACTGGTGTGTTCACTTTGTCTTTACTCAGCCAGAGGACACAAGTGCTTTAAAGTAAAGACACCCAATGGAACAGTATAGTAAGAAAAGTTGCAAAAAAGCATCCTCCTTCCTCTAAGCCAAACACATGCATTTCTACAAATGCACACACCATTAGTGGGGAGAGTAAGCACACCTAGTCATGACGACTATACAAATAGGGAATATGTATGGCCAGGGCATGTGTGTAGAAAAGCAACTCCCCCTTCTAAGGACCACTGCAGGACTACCAATGTCATCTGTCGGTGTCAATGTGCTTCTCTTACTGGGCTGTTTCCCTTCTGGGTGTGGCATCTCCCTAGGTACTCTGATGGTGTCCAATGCTCTTATGGTAACTTCTGGTGACTGCTAGGTACAGAGGCTCAACTTTAGTGTTGCCTCACTGCTCTCCAGTGGTCTTCTGGGTGGCTGTTTCAATGGATACTTCTCCCTGCAACCAGGTTCTGGGTTTGATTTCTTCAAGGTCAGGCAAATCATCTCAGTTTCAGTCTACTAGGGTATAGTGGCTAGAAGCTCTCCCTGATAAGACCTCTTAAGTCATAGCCACCACACTCAGTTAACGAATGCCAGACAAAAAGAAAGCACCCAGCATAAGACTAAGTCTAGACAGAAACTGTACCCTTTCTTCCAGACAACTTTCTCATGTAGAGTTAGACATTTTCAATATCCTCTCTGGCCCAACATGCAAATGAATCTTAGCCAGAATAAAAGATAGGCTAAGAAAGTCATTCCCCAATTGATAAATGGTTGAAGGATATAAACAGGCGGTTCTCAAGGGAAGAAATCCAAGCTATCTATAGCTATCTGAAAAAAAAATGATCTAAGATCCAACCATTTTGGAAAGCAATTTGGAACTATGCCCAAAGGGCTATAAAAATGTGCATGCCCTTTGACCCAGCAATAGCACTTCTAGGGCTATATTCCAGAGAGATCATACAGATGGGAAAAGGACCCACATGTACAAAAATATTTATAGTAGCTCTTTTTGTGGGGGTAAAGAATTGGAAATTGAGGGGATGCCCATCCATTGGGGAATGGCTGAACAAGTTGTGATATATGAATGTAATGGAATACTATTGTGCTATAAGAAATGAT
Organism: Phascolarctos cinereus; assembly: GCF_003287225.1. Taxonomy (NCBI): domain Eukaryota; kingdom Metazoa; phylum Chordata; class Mammalia; order Diprotodontia; family Phascolarctidae; genus Phascolarctos; species Phascolarctos cinereus. Next base: position 63,685,875 of record NW_027556291.1, on the reverse strand, counting down.
GAGCAGGCAGACTTCAGAAAAACCTGGAAAGACTTGTATGGTCTGATGCTGATTGAAGTGAGCAGAAGCAGAACATTGTACACAGTAACAGTCACGCTGTGTGATGACTAATATTGATAGACTTAACCCTTCTCAGCAATTCAAGGATCTAAGCATCTCCAAAGGCCTCATGATGGAAAATGCTGTCCACATCCAAAGAAAAAACTATGGAGTTTGAATGCAGATCGAAGCATACTATTTGCTATTTTTTTCTTCTGTTGTGTTTTGTTTCCCCTTTCTGGTGGTTCCTCCTATTGGTTCTAATTCTTCTTTACAACATGACTAATGTCAAAATATGTTTAATAGGAATGTATATGTATAGCCTACATCAGATTGTACACCATCTTGGGGAGGGAGGTGGGAGGGAGGGGGAGAAAAATTTAAAACTCAAAAACTTATGGAAGTGATTATTGATAAATCAAAATAAATTAATAAAAAATGATCTAAATCACTAATAATTAGAGAAATGAAAATTAAAACTCTGAAGTTCCACATCATGCTCATCAGACCGGCAAAGTTGACAAAAAGAAAATAACAAATGTTGGAAGGGCTTTAGGAAAGTATATACATTGATATGCTGTTGGCAGAATTAATTTGTCTAGCCATTCTGCAAAGTAATTTGAAACTCTGAGCCAAAAATTATTAAACTGTGCAGGCTTTTTTGATTCAGCCATATTACTACTAGGACTATACCCAAAAGACATCAAAGGAAGAGGGGAAAAAAGGTCTTTTATGTACAAAATTTCTTCTGGAGATTCTTTTCTTAAGAATATTTTTATTTTTTTCTCAATTGCACATAAAAACCATTTTAATAGTATTTTATTTTTTCCAATTACATGGAAAGACAGTTTTTATCATTCATGTTTTAAAATTTTGAGTTCCAAATTTTTTTCTCCCTCCCTCCCTCCCTGTCCCCCTGCTTAAAACAGTAAGCAATTTGATATAGGTTATATATGTGAATCATGTAAAACATAATTCCATATTTGTCATGTTGTCAAAGAAGAAACAGACCAAAAGGAAAAAAAATTCAAAAAATAAAGTGAAAATAGTATGCTTTGATCTTCACTCAGACTCCATCAGTTCTTTCTCTGGAGATGGATAGTATTTTTTCATCATTAGTCCTTTGGAATTGTTTTGGATCATTGTATTGCTGAGAGAGCTAAGTCATTCATAGTTGATCACTGCACAATGCTGTTGTTACTGTGTACAATGTTCTCTTGGTTCTGCTCACTTCACTTTGCATGCAGGTTTTTCTGAAATCTACCTGCTCATCATTTCTTATATTCCATTACATTCATATATCACAAATTGTTCAGCCATTCCCCAATTGATGGGCATCCCCTCAATTTCCAATCCTTTGCCACCAGAAAAAGAGATCTAGCAGTTCTTTTTGTGGCAGTAAGGAACTGGAAACTAAGCTTCCTGTCAATAACTATTAATAACTAATAACTAAATAATAGTCAAAAACTATTCCTGTCAATTAGGGAATGGTTGAACAAATTATGGTATAAGAACGTAGCAGAATACCATTGTGCTGTAAGAAGTGACAAAGGGGATAATTTCAGAGCAACCTGACCTCCACTCAGAAAAATTCTGATCAAAATAAGCAGTAGCATGATTCTCAAATTCATCCTCAAGGTCTTCCGCAAGTTCAGTTGAGAAATTTTGTTCAGGTAACATACAATAGAACAGATCCATGCTGAGCCATCTCATACCAAGTAAGTGGTCTTTGCTGAGTATTACTCCACTAGGCCAGGGATGTAGCCCTCTATGTCCTTGGGTGCAGCCTTTTGACTGAATCCAATTTTCACAGAACAAATCCCATTAATAAAAGGATTTGTTCTATGAAACTGGGACTCGGTCAAAGGGCCACACTTGAGGACCTAGAGGGGATTTGTTCTGTGAAGTTTGCATTCAGTCAAAGGGCTACACTTGAGGACCTAGAGGGCCACCTGTGACCTTGAGGCCACAGGTTCCCCACCCCTATACTAGGCTCATCTTTTTAAGGCCAGGCAAACCATCTCAGTTTTAGTCTCCTAAGGTGTAGTGGCTTAGAACCTCTTCCCTATAGCTCTTTAGTTAAAGCTACCACACCCACCTAACAAAAGCCAGGCAAAGTGCTTCCAAGATATAATTATGTCTTTCCTTTTCAGCTTTGTTTGGTGGAGATCAAAGCTCCAGATAACTGTTTCATTTGGGGTTAAACACTATTGCCTTCTCCCAAGATCTTCTCTGGCTTAGCATGCAGTTTAGTTTGAGTCAGAATAAAAAGGTAATCTAAAGAGACTGTCATGGTTCTTCACCCTGTCTCCCATCCCCCATTCCTGCCTTTATTCTGCATCTTGCCTCTGGTGCTTCCTCCCTATGTGACCTTGGTCAAGTCTGTTAGCCTTAGTGGGTATCAGTTTTCTCATCAGTAAACAAAGAGGGTGGGGCTAGTTGGCCTTTGAAATCCTTTCCAGCTCTTGCTATGATCCTATCCTATCTCTACGCAATGTTTTGATGCTGTATTTCACACATAAGCACTACACAGATTTTCCTGAAACACAGGTCTTATCATGTCACTTTCCTACTCAATAAACTTCAGTGGCTCCCTATTGCCTCCAGGATCCAATACAAAATATTCTGTTTAACATTCAAAGTCCTTCATCACCTAGGCCCCTTTCTACCTTTCACACCTTACTCCCCAACATGCATTCCTTGATCAAGCACCAGAGCAGCTAGGTGGTGGAGTGGATAGAGCACTGGCCCTGGATTCAGGAGGACCTGAGTTCAACTCCAGCCTCGGACACATAACACTTACTAGCTGTGTGACCCTGGGCAAGTCACTTAACCCCATTGCCTAGCCAAAAAAAAAAAAAGTAGACTTTAGGGCAGCGAGGTGGCGCAGTGGATAGAACTCCAGCCTTGGAGTCAGGAGGACCTGAATTCAAATTCGACCTCAGACACTTGACACTTACTAGCTGTGTGACCCTGGGCAAGTCACTTAACCCCCTACTGCCCAACTAAAAAAACTAAAAACAAACAAAAAAAAACCTTGATTGAGCACCACTGACCTCCTGACTGTTCCATGGAATAAGATACTCCACCTCTTGGCTCCTGGCATTTTCTCTGATTGTCCCCCATGACTGAAATGTTCTCCCTCCCCCCCCACCTACTGACCTCCCTGGTTTCCTTCAAGTCCCAACTAAAATCCCACCTTTTACTGGAAGCCTTACCCAATACTTCTTAATTCTAGTACCTTCCCTCTGTTAATTATTTCCTATTTATCCGTTATATAGCTTGTTTTTATATATTCATTTGCTTCTCATCTCCCCCATTAGACTGTGAGCTCCTTGAGGGCAAATACTACCTTTTGCCTCTTGTTGTATGCCCAGCAATTAGCACAGTGCCTACCACATAGCAGATGCTTAATGAGTATTTATTGATTATATTTTGACCAGTGAAACACCTCAGTCTCTCTGTACAATCTTCCACCTTCTCCCTCTATGCATTCACAGAAACCATCCTCTGTGCCTGGAATGTATTCCCTCATCATCTCTACCTCTTCAAATCTTTATCTTCCTTCAAGTCTTGCCTCAGTGCAATCTCTTCCATGAAGCCATCTCTCTTAAGGTAATCTCTGGGGAAATAGAGGGTTTAGGTGTATGTCCTTTCTGTTCAGTGTTGTTTGTCTCTTTAAATAAAGAACATCCTGCGTCAGTTCATCTAAGTCTTCCCAGGTTTTTCTGAGATCATCCTGCTTGTCATTTCTTATAGCACAATAGTATTTCACCACAATCATATGCCACAACTTGTTCAGCCACTTCCCTCTCAATTTCCAATTCTTTGCCATCACAAAAAGAGTCACTATAAATATTTTTGTATATACAGGTCCTTTTCCTTTTTCTTTGGTCTTTTTGAGATATAGACCTAGTAGTGGTATTGCTGGGTCAAAGGGTATACAGTTTTATACCCTTTGGGCATTGTTCCAAATTGCTCTCCAAAATGGTTGGATCAATTCCACCAACCGTGCATTAGTGTCCCAATTTTTCCACATCCCCTCCAACATTTGTGATTTTCCTTTTCTATCATATTAGCCAATCTGATAGGTGTGAGGTAGGGTCTTAGAGTTGTTTTAATTTGCAGTTTTCTAATCAGTAGTGACTTAGCATATTTTTACATCCATATTCATAGATAGCTTTGATTTCTTCTTCTGAAAACTGCCTGTTTATATCCTTTCACCATTTATCAACTGGAGAATGACTCGTATTCTTATAAATTTGACTCGGTTCTCTATATATTTGAGAAATGAGGCCTTTATCAGAGAAACTTGCTGTGACAATTTTTTTCTGAGTTTCCTGCTTTCCTTCTAAACTTAGCTGCACTGGTTTTGCTTGTGCAAAACCTTTTTAATTTAATGTAATCAAAATTATCCACTTTACTTCTGTGATCCTCTCTATCTCTTGTTTGGTCATAAATTCTTCCCTTATCCATAGATTTGACAGGTAAAATATCTCATGTTCCTATAATTAGCTTATATTACCCTCTATGTCTAAATCATGTACCCATTTTGACCTTATCTTGGTACACAGTATGAAGTATTGGTCTATACCTTGTTTCTCCCAAACTGCTTCCCAGTTTTCCCAACAATTTTTGTGAAATATTGAGTTCTTGTCCCTACCAAAAGCTAAGTGGCTTATTCTATCTTCATTTATTTAGACTCCATGGTTTATCCTGGCCTTAATCAGGGCTCTAAAGCCTTCTAAAGTTGTTTTCCCTCTGTAGTATTGTTGTCATTTGTCAATTTTTCCCCCTAGTTTTGCTGAGTTCACTCAGCATTAGATCACAAAGATTCTACCAAGTTCCTTTGAAACTGTCCATTTCATCATTTCTCAAGGCATAATATTCCATTCCTCAACTATATTACAAATTGTTTAATCATTCCCCAATAACTGTGCAGACCCTTAATTTTCAATATTTGACTACCATGAAAAGAGTTATTTCAAATATTTTTTTCATATAGTCACCTTTCCTTATGCTTTAATCTCTTTGGGGTTTAGGCCTGGCAGTGGTATAGCCAGGTCAATGGGTGTACGAAGCCTGGTGACTTTGGAGTTTTCCAGATGGCTAGACTAATTCACAGCTACGTGAATAGTGCTTTCATGAGTAACCCTCTTTTCCCACAGGCCCTTCAACATTTGTCATTTTTCTCTTTGGTTATCTTTGCCAATCTGACAGATGTGAGGAGGGACCTCTCCTTGGCTTTAATTTGCATTTCTCTAATCATTAGTGATTTCAAGCAGAGGTAGCAAGCTTGAACCAGATTAAAATATAATTGGAAATGTTTAGGAAAATAAATAAAAATATAATACAACATAATGTTTAATTTGTGGTTTTCTAAGACAATATACAGCAGTAGGCATCTGTTTCTGAGTTTGATACCACTGCCTCAGAGCATTTTTTCATATTTTTACTGATGAGCTTAGACTTCTTCCTTTGAAAACTGGCTGTTCATATCCATTGACCATTTATCTATTGAGGAATGACTCAGTCTTGTAAATGGCTCCGTTCCTGATATATCTTGGATATGAGAGCTTTATCAGAGAAACTTGCTGCAAAGATTTCCCCCCTGCCAATTACTGTTCCCTTCTAATTTTTACTGCATTCAATTTGTATGTACAAAAACATTTTAATTTTATAAAATCAAAATTTTTCATCTTAACTTGAGCGTTCCTCTCTATGCCTCGTTTATTCATGAATTCTTCCTCTATTCATATACCCAAAGGGGAATTCATGTATCTTTTTGCTCTTCTAATTTGTTTATGCTGTGACTTTTTGCATCTAAATCATGTATCCATTTGGAGCTTATGTCAGCATATGCTGTGAGGGGTTGGGCTAAACCTAATTCCTGCTAGGTTACTGTCTTTGTTTCCTTCTGTATATTATGGATCTCATCTGTTCCACTAATCTTTCTTTTAGCCACTATCCAGTTGTTTGAATGAGTTCTGCTATATGGTACTATCTGAGATGTGGTCCTTCTAGACACCCTTCCTTCCCAACTTTTTGCCTTATTTCTCTTGAGATTCTTGATCTTTTGTTTTTCCTTGTGAATTTCAATATTATCCTTTCCTAGCTCTATAACATGTTCTGTGGGGAGTTTGATTGGCACCACACCGAATGAGTAATTAATTTAGGTGGTATTGTCATTTTGATTATATTGGCTCAGTCTACACATGAATAATTAATGTTTCTCGAATTATTCAGGTCTGTCATTATTTCTGCATAGAATGTTTTACAATTAGATTCATATAATCCATGAGTGCATCTTGGTAGATAGAATCCTAGATACTTCCTAACTTCTATAATCATTTTGAATGGATTATCTCTTTCTAGCTTTTTTTTTTTTGCTGGGTTTTGTTGGTAATATACAAGAACATGCATGATTTATGTGGCTTCATCAGATATTCTGCAATTTTGCTGAAGTTACTATTTCAGTTGACTTTACATGACTCTCCAGAGATCTCAGAATAGACTTCATGCAAAAGGCTACAGTCCTGCTGCTTCTTCCCTGCCTATGTTCATTTCCTCAGTTTCTCTGTCTGGTGCTAAAGGCTTAAGACATGCTCGCTGCCTGACTGAGCTAACGCTGCTTCCTTTGCCCCTCAATGAGCCACTGCGTCTCTGACACTGCAGGGTTCGGCCTCCCTCCCTATGCCCTCTATACCTGCCTATCACAAACACCTTGTGGACCTTCTCCTGCCCACCGACTAACAGGTGAGTTACCCCTTTCTGGGATGAAAAGCCTTAGGCGGGCATCAGAAATGGCTCTCCTAGGCCTGTGATCGTGGGACTCATCCATCTCACAGACCTACAGAATTCAATTCCATTGCACTCACATTTATTATGCACCTACCATGGGCATGGTGTTGCTTTAGGCAAAGCACTGTCTGTATAAATAACACCTCAGGTATGTTTCAGCTTTGCATATACGAATATATTTTTCAACTTAATTCAATTGCTAAGTGCTTACTATATGTCAGGCACTGGATGCTAGGCATGTGAAAACAAAAATGAAAGGAAATCTGGCCTCAGGGAGTTTATATTTTACTGAATGGAAGGTCCCAGGAATACCCAACACAGAGTATAAATCTTGTAGTACCAAATAATGTCAAGAGAATGAGAGTGAGAACATTTGGAAGAATCAGAAAAAGCCACTTGTAGGGGGTAGTACCTGAGCTAGGCTTGGAAGGAATCTGGGGATCCTAGTAGGTAAGATGGGGGATCCCTGGTGGCCTGGGGGACAGTGTGGGCACTATCTGCCCACCCACTCTGGGAAGGCCTCTCTGCCATGAACAGGGGCACCATCTGTAAGGGGAGTGGTGGGGCCCCCAGATACCCAGCTCCTGGGGGAAGCAGCAGAGTAACTGGGTCAGAAAGCTGCAGCCTTTCTGAGACAAGTAAAAACTTTCATGCAAGGAAGGTGCATTTCTCCCGTGGTGATGGCCAAGCTTGTTACCCTAACGTTTGGACTGAGTGCTTGGCCTCTGATGAGGTGGATGAGGGTCCGGGATGTGGTTTGGCCTGGGACATGGGTATTGGGAATGTTTGCTGCTGTAACAGGGATTGCCTCTGGCCTCGCCCTCTAAGGGCAAGGCCTGGTATATGTTAGATCCCCCAGAGTTCTCCAGGATCCTCCTTGAGCCCCCACTGATTATGTCCTCTCACTTTTACTGGCCCAATGACTAGGGTCCCAGTTCCATGTAACCCCTGATGTCCGATGAGCTTTTACACAGGGATATTTATGTCAAGGCTATAGCAAGAGCAAACACATACACACATCCTCCAACACGTCTAGGACATAATTGCCCCCACTAGACCACCTCGGTCCTGGGGAGGGCAAGGGGTTTAGGCTCACAGCTTAGAGTAGTTCCTTCCTAGCATCAGTCCCACCAAGCTCCAGTCCAAAGCTCCCCTGGGCTAGCCTCCTTGAACTTCTGCTCCTCAGGGCTTCCCTGCAGGGCTGGCTTGGACACCCTGCCTGCCCTCTCGGACTTCCGGTCCCCCGGTCTCTAGCTCTGGGACAGGAGACTCCACTTCCTGTATCTACAAGGGGAAGGTCCGAAACTCGGGGCCTGCTTCTCAGGGCTACGTGACTACAAGGGCAGAGGAAGGAAGGAGGCGGACCTCAGGTCATTCCTCCCTTGCTCTGAGATCTGCATCCTTCACCCTCAGAGGAGAACGTAGTAAAATCCCCGAGTGTACTCAGTCTGACCATTTTCAACACCCCGACATTTCCAGCGCCACAGCCAACGGAAAATGACTGCTTCCTACCACGTGGTAGGCCAACACACAATGTCCACGCATGCTCCAGTCCTCCAGTATCCCAGAAGCGCTTCCTCCGTCATCTTCCACCGAGACCATGCCAGGTTACGTGGTCTAGGCATGTGTCAACCCCTCCTTACTTTTTTATGAATTTTCTCAATTTTATCTTGCCTTTCTATGTTAGAGAAAGTGTCCATTTCCACAATGAACATGCAGGAATCATGTAATTGACAGTAAAATAGTTTTGTCTTTTCAGGAAGAAAACCAGAGAGTCTTTATTTTCACGTTTATCTTAGAGAGTTTATCTCCACGTATGCTTTAAAGTGTTGGTCTAAACCTAATTTCATCCAGATTGTTGACCAGTTTTCTCATAGTTTTTGTCAAATAGTGAGCCTTCCCAGTGACTGAGGGCTTTGGGTTTATCAAAGGATATGCTACTGTTTTTGTTGTCTTATATATGACATATACCTAATCTGTTCCACTTTGTGATTTCTCTCTTTTCTAAAACTAGTGCCAAATCATATTGGGGAAAAGGAAAGAGAACAAACATTTATTAAGTGCCTACTAAGTGCCAGGCAGGATGCTAAGTACTTTATAAGTATCATCTCATTTAATCCCTTTTTAATGAATACAACTTTGCACTACCATTTCATACCTGGTCCTCTCAGGCTGTTCTTTCCCACTTTTTTCCATAATTCTCCTTGAGATTCTTGACTTTTTAATCCTCCATATTAATTTCAACATTTTCTTTAGCTCTATAAAATATCCTTTTGGTAGTTTAATTGGTACAGCACTGAATAAAATTAATTTAGGTAGGATTGCCATTTTTATTATATGGCTTGACTGATCAAGAGCAATTAATGTTTGGGTTTTTTCCCAATTCCTTAGGTCTCTCTTTCTTTAGAGTATTTCATATAGTCCCTGGGATTTTGGACATATTCTTGATCATAGTAATTAATTAATACCTATTGAATGAATGGATGGATAAACCGACAACGGACAAGTTGTGAAGAATCAATAGACTGGATTAAAAAGGATCCAAGAAAACCTTATTCTATCCATGAATTAAAGTTACTTGAGGAAGTTGTCATCTGATTTTACCAGTCAATCAATCAATAAGCATTTGTTAAGCACCCACTATGGGGCTAAGCACTGTGCTAAGTGCTGGAGATACAAAGAAAATGTTTTTTAAAACCAGTCCATGATCTCAAGGCACCCACTGCCTAATGGAGGAGACAATATCCAAAACCCCGTGTACATATAAGATATAGAGAGGGTGGCTGGAAAGTAATTGTAGTAGGAAGGTGCTACAATCCTGGAGGACTGGGAAAGGCTTAGGCCAGCAGGTGGGACTTTAGTTGAGATGTTAGGGAAGTTAGGAAGATGGAGAGGTGGAATCAGAGAATTCCACAAATGGAGGCCGGCAAATAAAAATGCTCAGAGTCAGGAGACATGTTGAATCTATGTCAGATTGCTTGCCATCTTGGGGAGGGGGGAAGGGAGGGAGGAAGGGAGAGAGGGAGGAAGAGAGAGAAATATAAAATTCAAAATATTATTAAAAATGAATGTTGAAAATTGTCTTTACATGTAATTGGAAAAAATAAAATACTATTTACATAAAAAAGGAATGGCAAGGTAATACAGTAGCTACTTAAGAAAGTGTTTGCCCTGGGGCAGGTAGGTGGCAGTGGATAGAGCACCAGCCCTGGAGTCAGCAGGATTTGAGTTCAAATCCGGGCCTCAGACCAGACACTTGATATTTACTAGCTGTGTGACCCTGGGCAAGTTGCTTAACCCCAATTGCCTAAAAAAAAAAAAAAAAAAGAAGTCTTTGCCCCATTGACTTAAACCAGTAAGCTTCTCTAGGTGGAAGGGGTCAGGAATGGAAAAAGTTTAAGAAGCCCTAAATAGAGCATAGAATGCTGGAGATGGAGTCAAGAAGACGCTACTTACTGGTTGTGTGATTCTGGGTAAGTCATTTAACTTCTCTGTAAAATGAAGGGGTTGGCCTATGGCATCTAATGTCCCGAAGCTCTAAATCTGTGATCCGATGTATGTACCAAATAAAAGTGGTGACCTTAAGAACAAAAAATAGAGAAAGAGGAAAAGAAAAGAAAAAGAGAGAATGGTGAGTGGCCAGTGTTACTGGATCCCGGAGTACTTGGAGAGGAGTTAGGTGTATGAAGATTGCAAAGGTAGGAAGGGGCCAGGTCACAGGGGAGGGATTTGTTCTGTGAAGTTTGGATTCAGTCAAAGGGCCTCACTCGAGGACCCCCTTGAGGTCGCAGGTTCCCTACCCCTGGGCCAGAATATGAAGGCTTTGAAAGCCAAACAGAAGATTTTCTATTTGATCACAGAAGTAATAGAAAGCCACTGGAGTTTATTGAAAGGTTGAAGGGTAATATGGTCAGACTTCCCTTTAACGAAAATCAATTTCACAGCTGAATGGACAATGGAGTAGAGTGGGGAGAGATTTGAGGCAGGAATATCAATCATCAAGCTAATGCCATGGTGTATGTAGGTAGGAGATAATGAGGGCCTGCACCAGGATGAGTGACAGTGTCAGAAGAGAGAAGGGAGCTTATATGAGAAATGTTGAGAGGGTAGGATTAACAGGACTTGGCCATTTATTGGATCTGGTGGGGGGGGTTGAGAGGGAATGAGAAGCTGAGGTTTTGAGCCTCAGTGACTGGGCAGATGATGGTATAGTAATGTACCAACCCTTGACAGTAAAAAAGAAGTTAGGAAGAGGAGAGAGTTTTTGGGGAAAGATACAGATGACATGATGAGTTTAAGTTGTTATAGGATATCTGGTTTGAGATGTCCATTTGGCAGGGGGTGGTTAGGGCTGAACAAGAAGTTCTGAGAGTCATCTGCATAGAAATGTATTGACATGAGATGTTCTAATAAGTTCTTCCTTGCTATACTGTTTTTTGCTTTGGGGTTTTTTTTTGTTTGTTTTGCAAAACAAAGACAAAAGTAATAATAGTGTGAGGGAACATACAAAATATTGTTTGTTATTAACAGTTGACTGGAATGACTTTAAAATTACAGGTATTCTCCAGCTCTTTAAGCATTATCATCTATCATTAGACTCGGAAATGCAGTGGGAAAAGCATTGAACTTGAGAGTTAAGGACCTGAATGGGAATTCCTGTTGTTACTACCTGTGTTGTAACAAGTTGTGACTTCTCCAGGCCTCAGTTTGCTCATCTGTTAAATGAGGGGTTGGACTATATGACCTCTATGGTCCCTCCAAGTTTTAGATCTCTAAGATCTAAAAGATCTTTAGATCTGTCTTATCATTATCATTGTTGTTATCATTATCATAATTATTATCACTTCAACTCTTCAGACCCAAAGAAATCTTGACAGGGTAGAACACGGGGCTGAATCTAACAAGATAAAATTCAATTAGAGATTAAGTGTAAAGGAACAGTTATGGGGACAGGGACGGGGTGGGGGTGGGGGAAGGGAACGGGGTGAGGTTGGGGGTGAAGGCGGGGAGACAACCAAGAGAGGTTATGCGGTACTAGGACTGGTTGAGTTACTTGCGTGTGTTTAGAAAACTCAGTGACAGGACAGTTGTCCCCAAGTATTTGAAGAGCTGTCACGTGGAAAAGGGATTAGATTTGTTGTGTTTGGCCCCGGAGGCATTTATGTTTGATAAGAGGAAACAAACTTCCTCACAAAAGGGTAACGGAAGATCTTGTAAGGCAGTGAGCTCCCCGTCACTGGAAGTCTGCAAACAGTGTCTAGGGAACGGATTCCTTCTGGATGTGGGGTCGGACTTGGTGGCAAGGAGGTGCCCAGAAGCCAGGTTAATTCAGTGGAGGCGAGAGGCAGGGCAGGGCGAGAGCCTGGGCAGAGCGAGAGCCTGGAAACAAAAGAGAGGCGGAGCGAAGGGCGGGACGAAGTGTTGTTAGAGTTGCCGACTGTGACGTCCGTGATAGGCTCTTGTCTGTGACGTCATCGACGCGCGCCAGCCCAGCCCCGGAGCTCCACGTCGCAGTCTTGGCGCCTGCGCCCTGAGGAGGAAGAGAAATCCTGAAGATGGCTGAAGCAGACGATCGGACGGTGGGTGAGACTGCGACCAAACCCGGGGTGAGATTAGGGCCAAGGCAAGAGGGAGCCCGGACGGGCCAGGGGGTTGGGAAGCGGGGGAGAAGGAGCCGAGCGCCCGCCTCTCAGGGGCCTTCTTGTCTCAGCCTGACGACTGTCTAATGTCTCCTTTCCCCTCTCCCCCCAACCTTCCCAGAAATGGGCCAGTATTCTCCCCGTCCCACAGCTCTTGTTCTATTTACTCCTTCCAACTTTGTCTTCCTGCTTTGGGAGTTTCCTAAATATTTCAGAATCACAGATAGTTTAAGCTGTCGGGGCTCTCAGAGACCATCTGGTCCAACCCCTTGTTTTACTGGAGAGGAAACTGAGGCACGGGGAGGGAAAGTGACTATCCAAGATAGTCAGGATTGAACCCGGATCTCATTCTCAAGACGTTGCATTATGCCTCCAATTTTCATAATATTTTTAATCGTATGATTACAGAACATCCTTGTGAAAATACAACACCCCTTCCCCCTCAGCTCCCTTTGGTCATTCCTTGAGTTAGAGTTACAATACCAATAGCCATGAACACTTTTGTAACTCTTAATTTCTTATAAGGTAGGGGGTCCGGACCTGTGATTTCATGAACTTGTGTGGAAACTCCCTTCACAGGTGCAAATTGTCAGCTCATCTTTAACATGATCTCTTAGGATCGTGGTTTTACAGATGAGGAAAGAAGCAGAGAGAGGAAGTGACTTGCTCAGAGTCACACAGCTTACCGTGGCAGAGGCAGGATTTGAACCCAGCTTCCATAATTCTAAATCCTTTAAGTAAAAGTTACTTGGAGTGCTAAGAAGTTAAGAATCATTTGTCCAGAGTTACATTGTAGTATTTTTCTGAGGCGGGTGGTGGCCAGGTCTTCCTAACTGAGGCTTGCCACTGCCAAAGTTATCTGTTATAACTCTGGTTGCCTGTTAGGAAATTCTTCTCCATCCAAAAGATTGAACTAATTTCCAGCAACATCAGCATGTAAGTGTTCTCTCACATCCCTGACAATTTGATACTTGTAAGATCTACAGTTTTAAAATTGTTTTAATTTTAGTCTTTCCTGAATTGCTAAGTAAATCTGTGCATATTTTTAGTGTGATATTTTATTTCATTGTGAAGATCAAATGAGATAATGCATGTAAAACGCTTTGCAAATGTTAAACCAATATTTGTATCAGATGTTATCTATTTTTTCTCATATCTAAGTGTTCTTTCCCCCCTCCTATACTTTTTTCCAGTTCTTTATGTATTTTCTGAATTATATTTATCACATACCTTTTCCCATTCCATTATTTTTCTTTTAATATTATATATTAATATTATGTGTTTTTAAAAAATATTGCATTTCATTATATAAAAAGTTTTTTCTTTTTGGTGAGGCAGTCAGGGTTAAGTGACTTGCCCAGGGTCACACAGCTAGTAAGTGTCAAGTGTCTGAGGCTGGATTTGAACTTAGGTCTTCCTGACTCTAAGACTGGAGCTCTATCCACTATACCACCTAGCTGCCCCTAAAAAGTTTTTACTTTTATATATTGACACAAAATCATACTATATCCAGTTTTCCTCCATGTCTTCAATACTCAATAATGTATCTCCCTTCTAAAACTGGGATAACTATACTAATCCTTTTTCTCTTTTTGTAAATATAAAAAAAACCCAACTGGGCTTTATTTGCTCTGTGTATTGTGAGGCATGGATTCAAATCATTCGCTCTTTAGTTGTCCCATACTGTTTATTAAGAAGAAATGCCTTTCCCCATTGTTATATTGCTTCTAACTTGTCACCTTAAGTTCTTAAAAGAATGTTGAATTTGTTCTCTTCAGTGGATTTCGTTTTTAACCCAATAATAATTGTGCTAATTCTCACTTTGTAATGTTTTAAAATCTGTTGGGATGTGTCCCTCAAGATTATTTTTTAAAATATGCACATTAGATAACCTTGCCTCCTTTTCTTGCCGATGATTTTTTTTTTTGAGCCAAAGCACTTTACTGAAAGAGATGTGGCCTTGAGTTAACAGCTTCAGATCTTAAGGAACACTTTGCACAGGTTGACTTTTTGAATATGATTTTTATTAATGTCTTGCTTTCTTACATCATCATATTTATCTCCACTATCCCTCCCCCTCCCTTGTTTGCTCCTCCTTCCAGAGAGTCATCCCACATAACAAATTGTGTTTTTTAAAGAAAAAAAAAAGACCAGGAAAAAAAATCAGCACAGGGTGACTTATATAACACGTATGATTGTTGTGAGAAGTTAGGTCGCATTACTCTCTACACATATGCAACCCAATATAAAATTTCATGGTTTATCTCGTAGATTTAATAATAAGGAAAATGTATATAGCACTTTTAGGTTTGCAAAGCACTTTATACTTGTTGTCTCATTAGATCCACACAACAATCCTATGAGGTAGGTGCCTCATTATTAGCCCCATTTTACAGATAGAGAGACTGAGGCTGAGAGAGTTGAAGTGACTTGCCTAGGATCCCACAGCTAATAAGTGTCTGAGGTAGGATTCCACATCAGGTCTTCCTGATTTGTCCAGTATCCTATCCGTGGGATAACTGGAAGAGACCTCAACAGTCATCTAGCTAATTCAACCCTCTCATTTTAGAGATGAGGCCAAAAAGTTAAACTACTTGCTTGTGATCATAGAGGTAAGGACAGAATCTGACCTCTACTCCTCTTTTTTCCTACTCTACCATGCTGTCTCCCCTCAATGGCCAAAGTTAAAGTAAAAATAGTGGATCTAAATTGTGAGCTTGTCTCTCAATTTGCATTACTATGCAGTAAATTCTCTTTTTTTTTCCTGTGGCTGGAAATTTTTGCACTAAATAAGGGGTATTGCAGCCTCTGAGCTAACAAAAGTCACATTAGCTTGCCCAGCAGTGCAGAACATGAAACTTCTAGTAATTGACCTAAAGTTTAGAAATGGGGCTGTGCTTCAGTGCCAAGTCATTAGCATACAAAAGCCTCATTTCCACACAACTAGGATATTCTGATGATTCCAAATGCACAGCAACTATTTGGAAATGTACATTGCATAACAGCTACTCCCTACCAATTGATTAACAACAGGAAGCAAAGAAAAAACACATTACAAAATTTAAAGCCATGAAAACATGACCTTGAGGGACCTCAAGTAGGTACTCCGTGTGTTTACTTATGTCAAGGTAGCAATTTAATTTTTATTTTGTTTTTAAATTTTTTTTTTTGCCCATGATTTTCACTTGCAGTTTATCAAACGCTATAAAATCCCTGGAGATTTAAATCTATAATTAATTTAGGGAAATTTTTCTTGTCTAATACATTATATTTCCCGTATTGCTCCATTTATCTTCCCTTTTTTATTTTTCCCATTAGTTTTAATAATTTTCTTTGGCCAAATTTTGTGCCTCCTAAGTAAAGTAGTATTTTTGGTCACTGTTGCCAATGGAATTTCTCTTGTTTAAAAATTGCATTTCTATGTCATGGATAAACTATAGTACTGTTGATTTTGCTGCATTTATCCTTCACCTTCACTGAATTAGTTTGTCATTTGTAGTCATTTTTGCATTAATTTCCTATATAATTATATCACTCCAAAGAGTAATATCTTATTTCCTGTAATTGTATCTTTTATTTCTTTAATAACTATAGCCATCATTTCTGTTAACATGTTAAATATAAGTAATAACAGAGAATACCCTTTCTGGTGTTTTTGTTTGTTTTGTTTTGAGGCATTGGGGTTAAGTGACTTGCCTAGGGTCATACAGCTAGTAAGCATCAAGTATCTGAGACCAGATTTGAACTCAAGTCCTCCTGACTCCAGGGCCAGTGCTCTATCCACTTCTCCACCTAGCTGCCCTAGAACACCCTTTCTTACTCTGTTTTAAAGAGGAATATCACTAGGGTTTTTCCATTAAGCATAATATTGGTTCTTGATTTTCAGCAGGTCACATATTTTAGGCAACATCATAGAGAGTTGACCTGGAAGCCAAGAAGACCTGGGTTCAAGTCCTGCCTCTGACACTGTGGCAGTTTGACCTGGCACAAAATCATGAACCTCTGCATGCCGAAGACAACCCTCTAAGACTGTCAATTACCAAGGAGGTGCTGCCTGTCCCTTTAAAGGGACTTTCTCATAGTGTGCTCCCTACACCAGTGAAGTCACAGGTCTCCAGGCCTGTCTCTGTCTAGAAGTTGCAGAGTTGTAAAGGGCCTTAGGGTCACTGAACCCCAAGATCTTCAGAGTTGGGGGCCCAGCTAGTCCAATATGCACCTGACCAAGAACCCCAGGTACTGGATTACTTCAAAGGGATCATTCACCCTCGGCTTGCTTGGAAACCTTTAGGCTACCCTTCCTTTTGCAGCTGAGGAAACCAAGGCCCAAAGAAGGAAAGGGACTCGTCTAGGTAATACCATGTCGGGATTTGAAGTTGGCTCCTGTGACTTCAAAGCCAGCATTGTTTCTTCTGTGCTAACCAAATTGTGGTAGAGCATGTTCAGAAAGAAACCTGCTGTACCTAATTTCCCTTAGAATCCTAATTGAGCAGATGCTGAATTTTATCAGATGCCATTTTCCCTGTTAATGCAAAGAAAATTTTTATATGCTAACTTCGTGGTAGGAATGTCAGTCAGTTGTCCTACAAAAATTTTCTGTACTCTCTAATAGAAAGAGTCTAGACTTGGACCTATAGGCCTGGGTTTAAATTTTTGCATACTCCTAGCTTTGTGACTATACATTTCACCTCTCTGAGCTTCCTCATTTAAAAAATGAGGAAAATGAGACGCTAGAGAGACAGCATGGCACTGTATGTAGAAAACTGGCCCTGGGGCCAGGAAAACCTGGGTTCCTATCTCACCTGTGACCAATTTCTGCAGACCAGAATTGTAAGGCACACAGGTATTGGCCGAGGGAGTTGCTCACCGCGCACTCCCTACAGTGATGTCATTACAGGTCCCCTCCCAACCCTAATGAGACCTTACTTGGCAGGGTTGTTGTGGTGAAATCACTTTCTCAACCTTCCATCACTCTCTGAATGAGCTCAGTGTTGCAAAACTGGGAACCCTCAAGGTGATGTGTGGCCCTCTAGGTCCTCAAGTGTGGCCCTTTGACTGAATCTAGACTTCACAGAACAAATCCACCCCTGATCCAGACACTCAAATTTCCTGCTTCAGATCCTTGATTGAGCACCAGAAGGGACTGCCACACTTATCCAGCTCAGCTTCCTCATTTTACAAATGAGAAAGCCAAGGCTCATCGGTTAAATATACCTCCTGTTAACATTTACTTTTTTATTGTCTTGTATCATAAAGCCCCCCCCCCCTTTTTTTCCTCAAGCTGCAAAGAATTAGACGTAGGTGTCATTCATTGTTAAATATTAAGGTGGCTTATTTCACTAGCTGATATATAAAAGCTGCAAAAGTCCGGTGTCTGAAGAAAATGAAAATTGGTTTGGAGTTTTAATTAATTAATTTAATTCGTTTTTCTTTCTTTTTTTTTTTTCCTTTTCTCAGTTCCTAGGTCTTTCTGATGTATCCATCTCAGAAGATATCCCTGTGGAGGGAGAGATCACAGTGCCAATGGCATCTCACTCCCAGGATGAAGACTATTCTACGTTAGATGAACCTGTGAAAGAGACCATTGTAAGTCCAGCTCCAGGAAATGTAGTGAAAGGGGCCAGCCCCAGATTTGGTAGGCCTGGGATTGAGGGATCAAGCCTGTCCTCGAATGATTTAGAAATGAGGAAACTGAGGCCCGGAGAAAAGAAACAGTGAGTGGCAGAACTATGACAGGAATTCAGGTCTTCTGACTGACTCCAAATCTCATCTGCACTACACTATATGATGCCACCACCTTTGAGGGAGGAAAAAAACTAGGTAATTTGTATTGATGTTTGCTTATTGAAATAACATTCAGGTTGTGTTTATAGGTGATTCTTTACTTAACTCTTTTGGTTCATTTACCAGTTAAAATGGGAATGTTAAGAGACCAAATTTCTTTGAGTATATGGCAGTGGGGCCTTTAACCAGGGGTCAGACTACTGGGCCCCTTTCAGACCTTTCTGGTAGAGATTGTAGGGCCTACCAGTGTGGCTTCTAACAGCACAAGTGTGTGTGTTAACAAAATCAGAATTCATTCTCATTCTCCAGAGCTTTTCCAACCTGAGCACAAACCTAGTGGAACTCTAAAAGTGTAGACTGGGGGTGGGGAACCTGTGGCTTTGTGGCCACATGTGGCCCTCTAGGTCCTCAAGTGCAGCCCTTTGAATCCAAACCTCACAGAACGAATCCCCTTTTGAGGCTGCTGTTGTATTACTGGCGTGCCACCAGCCATCATACCACAGAGCATGAATTGTAATTTATTTGGTCCCTACCCATAAGGATTTCTGATTATGTGGCTCGCTATTGAAAAAACTTGAAACACCCCTGGACAAAATGGTCACTCTTAGCTTTAAAATAACTTCTCTGAGCCTCAGTTTCACCATTTGTAAAATGACTAGATAATCTCTAAGGCATTCTAGTTCTACCATTGTATTCACCTGGGTTCGTATTAGACAGCAAGACAGAGATGAGGTTGTATTGGGAACCTGTTTCAGTGCGCTAAGGCAGTGGTTTGTGTCTTTCAGATTCGAGACCTGAAGGCTGTTGGAAAAAAATTTGTTCATGTCATGTACCCCAAAAAAAGCAATGCACTCTTGAGAGATTGTGAGTATCAGGTTTTCAAGATTCCATTCTTTCTGTTGTAGGTCTGTTAGATTTTTAGAAAGGGAAAGGTGTTGCAGGAACACACAACTTTTCATGATCCACAAAGAAATCATAAATACCATGATCCCAAAGAAATCATAAAAGAACTCTAGGAAGAAATAGTGATTCGGCAAGAGTGACATGCTCAAGGTGGAAAGTTTCTCCTGCACATTTTCATCCTTAGTGGCTAGGCACTGAGCATCTTGTCCAGAGATGGTGCCCCAATAGATGTGTCCCTAGCTGCTGACTTCAGAGAAGCTGCTAACCCCGGATAAAGACGTCTGGAAAGAAAGATGGCACTTTGGCCTTTAAGGAGCTCATGGAGACAGTGAGATAAACAGTCAAATCTCTCCCCATTGAATGCCTACCATGCATAGAAGATGCAGAGATAAGTAAGACAGAATGTGTGCTCATGAGGACCTTAAAATCAAAAATAATTGAGATTTAATAAGCAGCATGGTCACTGGATTTGTAGTCCGGTAGTTGTGTGACCTTGGACAAATCATTTCCCTTTGTGGGGCCTCAGGCTTCCTCTCTATAATAGATCAGAAGTTTGGGTAGGATAATTTCTAAATTCCCCTTTACCTTAAAATCCTATGTTGTCTTACCTAGAGCTGGTTAGGGATAGGCCCTAGACCATGATTTCATTGGTGTAGGGCAGGGGTGGGGAACCCAGGGCCTACAGGCCACACGTGACCCTCTAGGTCCTCAAGTCTGGCCCTCTGACTGAATCCAGATTTCAAAGTGTGGCCTTGAGGCAGTGGCTTCCCCACCTCTGGTATAGGCATAGGGAAATATCAAGAGAAATGCCCTCTACAGATGTGGAACTTCTGGTCTTTGGGCATTCCTCAGAACTTGAAGGTGTAAGTGAATTTTGCCCAGGGTCACATAGCCAAGACTGCTCAGCCCTGGGACCTGAACTTTGGCTCTTTGTGCTCCCAAGCTGTTAATGTCAATCAAAAATCATTGTTGTTATTTGAAAAATCCCCCACCTTTCTAATTGTCTTTTACCATTACAAAGCTCCTTCCTATTGTGAGTTATTAGCAAGTGAATAGATTGCCCTTTGGGCATTTCTGTTCTCCTAGGAAGTTTGCTTTTGGAGACTGTGGCTACTGCTTTTATTGCCTCGACGTTTTAGTAGCTTTGCAAAATAATGAATTCTGCTTGTTTTCGTTTTTCTTCCTCCAGGCTGTTATCGTGTGCTTGCTGTTTGGTGGGGTTGTTTTTTGTTGGGGTTTTGTTTTTGTGTTTTTTTTTTTAATCCGCTTTTGACATCCTCAGGTCCCCTAATCAGAGCAGTTCAATTAGAAAAAGCAGGCAGAACTCTTGTTCAGCACAGACTCAGTTTATTGATTCCTGAAGGACATTAGCCACAACCCAGATAGGGAAAAGTACCATGGAGAAATTGGCCCAGCCCGACCCTACAAGAAAGCAGATAGGTTGGGGGCCTTGGGGGTGGGGTGGGGGGCAGGGGAAGGTGAAAATGGAGATGCCTTAAGGCCCTGAGCCTGCTGCCCTTTCTGCTGCTGCTGGGCTGCTTTTCAGCCAGATCTCAGGTGTTATGACTGACAAAAGCTTGAGTACAGCTTTTTAAAAAACATTAAGTTGGGACAGCTAGATGGCCCAGTGGATAGAGCACCTGACCTGAGTTTAAATCGGGCCTCAGACACTTGATACTTACTAGCCATGTGACCTTGGGCAAGTCACTTAACCCCATTGCCTAGCCCCCCCCAAAAAAACAACAGAAAAAAAGCATTAAGTTAACAATTAGGGCCAATAACAAAGGCTTTTTTAAAATGTCATTTCTCATCATTGTTCTTTAGTTTATTTTTTTTTTTAAGTCCTGAACCTAGCTTTCCTATGTAATTGAATGGCTCATCTTGCTATTTGCAAAGATGAGGGATAGACCAGGGAAAGGAATCAGCATTTATTAAACACCTACTATGTGCCACGCACTGTACCAAGCACTTTTTACAAATATTATCTCATTGGATCCTCACAGCAACCCTGGGAGGTAGATGCTATTATTTTACATTTGGGGAAACTGAGGCAAAGGTGAAGTAACTTGCCCAGAGTCAGAGAGCTAGTGTCTGAGGATGGAGGCCCAGCACTGTGGCACCCCCTAGCTGCTTTAGACATTTTGCCTACAGAAAGAACTAAAAATGGCTCTTAACAAGTGCTTCTCTCCTCTTTGGTATATGAGATTGAGGGTAAGAGGCAGTGTGGCTGGTAGCTAGAAGGCCAGCCAGCCTTGGGTTCAGGTTCCACTTCTGACAGTCTGTGACTGAGCAATGCCCCAGGCCTCTGATTCAGACTGCAAATTGCAGACAAGTTACCAGGGTGTGCCAGCAGAGGGAGCCATCACACCAGGATAAACTGACAGGACTGAACCAAACCAATCTGAGCCTTGAGCTTTGGTGTAGGTCTTCTACCATTTTCAGGTTAGTTGGGATGTGGGCTTGAAGCAGTGCCTTACTGACTTAGAGGAATGTTAATGAGGGTGAAGATGATATTTTATTTGTATTGATGGATTTTGAAATTTCCAGCAAGGTTTTACACGTATTTCATTTGATCCTTGAAACAGGCCTGTGAGTTAGGCAGGGCAGATGGTATCCCCATTTTCTGGATGAGGGAACTAAGGCTTGGAAATAGGTGTCGGCACAAGGCCATGTGCTAATATGGGACAGAGCCAACTCTAGGCCAGCTTGTGGGCTCCTGGGGGGATTTTGGTGCTTAACACTGGACCGTGGTTCATTAGGTGAGAAGAGAATGACTCAACTTGGGGATGAGTCCCAGTGAGGGCGAAGTGCCAGGTGGGAGAGGAAGAAGTGGACTCAGTGGAACAGAGTTAGAAAGAGCGAGCAAGGGACCACAATAGGACAGGCCAGGTTCAGTCTTGCAGGGCCTCCTTGATAGCCACATCTAGGAGTGGGAGGGCTTGACATAGCTGGTGGGCCAGAAAATACCAATATCAGAATGTGCCTTATCGTGTTCTTCCTTTTATTTGCTAAATACAGCTTAACGTTTATGATTTTGCCTTGTAGGGGATCTCTGGGGCCCTTTAGTCCTTTGTGTTTCGCTTGCACTGTAAGTACTTATTTCTTCCTTTTGAAGTAAGCCTTTCAAAGCTATTGTGGGGCTTCAGAATTGAGGAAATGTTTGACTGAGTGATTTCACGTAGAGCCTTTTTGTCGTGTTTATATAACACCATTGCCCACTCGATGATGTCTTCTTTAAGTCCCTAAATATGGAAAGTCTTGAGCAAGCCTTGCAAACCCATCCACAGGAGTTTCTAGGGTTATCTGTCCTCCAACCATGCCACCTATGTTTATCAATCATTCTTCATATCCTGTATTAGCTGTACCTGCCTTCTTCCAATCATCCTCCCTCTCACTGTCCTGAGAAAATGAAACATCTGTCTATAGATCAGCATAAATATAGATGAAAATCCTGCCAACTGAGAGAGAGAGAGAGTGTGAATGAATGAATGAATGAATGAATGAATGAATGAATGAATGAATGAACGAATTAGAGGGGGGGAGCACACACTTTCATAGCAAATAAAATAGAACCCAGCCTAATAGGTTTGATGATTGTTCAGTTGCTTATGGCCTGCAGCAGGGCTTCTTAAACTTTTTCCACTCTTGACCCCTGTGAGAAGCTTGTCAAGAGAGTACAGAGAACATTTGGTAAATTACTGTGTTATCCTATTAAAATTATTCACAGGTTTGGGTTTTTTTCTGTATGTATGTGTGATAAACTCTAGAATTTGCCCCCTTTCAGATTGATCAGGAGTTAGAGAAAGCTTTACTAGAATCCAAGGAGTATAGGGACTGACAAAGGTTGGGAACCCCTGGTGTTGTATCTGTTTGTTTATATGGAAGGGGAGGCTAGAGAGGGAGTGAGGTAAGAAGCCCTTTGTCTCTTCATCTCATAAGATTCTGCCAGCCCTTTGACATAGGTAATATGTGCCCTAATGTTCTCCATTTTACAGATGAGGAAATTGAGGCTCACACAGATTTAAGTGAGGTTGGGCCACAAATCTGATACATTGCTTACTGTTTATCTTGTTTCATTTTGGCTTCTGGGTGTGTGTTGATTTGGGAATTCATCTTTGGGCCATCTCTCTTGTCTTTGATTTGAAAGCCACGACCAGTAAAACATTTCCTGCCCTGATTGAATTAGAAACTCTGAGTGATAAGATCCATGTAGTATCTATTAAGAACCACCACCACCATCATCATCATCATCATCATCGGTTATTGACATAGAGGATGCTGGCCTATCAAACGCTAGACCTGAACACAGGACTTCTGACTCTGCTGCTTACTATATGACATTGGATAAGTCATTTAGCCTAAGTTTCCGCATTTGCAAAATGGTTATATCTACTTGGTAAGGTTGTGACAGTCTAATAAGACAATAAAGTGCTTTAACTTTAAAGTACTGTCCAAAAGTATTGTAAATGGCAAGTAAGTTAATTTCTATAAAGCAAGAGCTCTTAACCTTTTTTTTATCTCATGAACCCCTTTTTGGAAGTCTGGCGAAGCTTATGGACCTTTTATCTGAATAATATTTTTAAGTAATTGGAGAAAATGATCAATTTCAGTGAAACAGTAGTGAAAATAAAGGAGGAATTGCTTTCCCTTTCCAGTTCACAGACACACACTCCCAGCCTGGAAATCAGTCCCCAGAGCCCAGGTTAACAACTTCTTATGTAAAAATAAAGAAAGGAGGGGCAGCTAGGTGGCGCAGTGAATAAAGCTTTGGCCTTGGAGTCAGGAAGACCTGAGTTCAAATGCGACCTCATACACTTAACTAGCTGTGTGACCTTGGGCAAGCCTCTTAACCCCAACTGCCTTGCCAAAAAAAAAAAAGGGATAAAAATAAAGAAAGGGAGGGTCTTCCCATCTGTAACCCAGTGAGCTTAACTTTAGTTCCTGACAAAATTCGAGAGCCTGTTATTAAAGAGATAGTTTGGGAGTGATTAGAAATGGAAATGATCACAAATGTAGGTTCATCAAGAACAAATCACATGGCCTCATCTCATTTACCATTTCTGATTAGTTACTAGGGCTGGCACACCGGAAGTGTGCCAGAGTGCTGTAGTGGCTTATCAGCCTAATTAATTGGGAAAAGTCCAAATGCCTGGTTTTCAACGAGCCATTTGACAAAGCTCTCACACCATCCTTGTGGACAAGATGGAGACGTGTAGACAAAGTGATGTTCGAGTTGGCGAGATTTGGCACTGCTTGCAGGCCCAGGCCTAGAAGTGTTGATTAGCAGAGTGCCTCAAAGGCTGGCTTTGTTTTTGGCTCCATCCCAGTCAACACTTGTGTTAGGGACTGGGATGAAGGCATAAATGGCTTTCTTCTCCAATTTGTGGAAGACACAAAGCTTTACGCTTTTAGGTATTGCTAATGCATGGGCTAACCAAGTTAAGGCTCCCAAAATGTTCCCAAGTTAGAATGCTGAGCCAAATCTAGGCAGAAGGATGGGGACAGGCCTTGTAATTGATTTCCTTGGGGCAGACAAATGCTGGGTGAGGAAGGAAGTTCCCTTTGCCAACTAGTACAGGGCAGCACCTTCTCTACAACCTAAAGTCTTATCTAGAGCAGTGGGTGTGCAATCTAAGAGGGGAACATTCCAAAGAATTGGGTCCATAAATGTTAATAGGGAACTCCTGGTGAGGAACTCCTTTTCCAATGCAGGTGGGCTCTTGTTCTGAAATTTCCCATCTTTGAGAGGTCCCTAGGGCCCTGAGAGGTTTAAGTGACTTCCTGTGGTCACATTTCCAGGATGTTTCAGAGGCAAGACTTGAGCCTAGTTTTTCCTGACTCTGAGGTCAGCTTCCTACCCACAAATGCAACCCTGCCAATGAGATCACAGCTCTGATATTAAAAAAAAAAATTTCCAGCAGATTAGTAGTTCATTTAAGTGGCCTCTAAGTACACAAATGAAGAATTATGCCTCTAAATGAAGTTCCACATACATTTGCTAAACATAAGTGAATACAGATCTTTCCATTTAAAGGTAGCTAGAACTGAGACTGTAACCCAGGAGTTCCTAACAAGTCACTCAGCAGCAGTGGTCTGGGGGCTCAAGCCTTTGGTCACATCACTGCCTTGTGGCTGTAACACACTTAGAATATTTGAGTTGAGCATAGCTAGACCAGCCTTATTCTTTTATATATTGAAAAACCTGAAGCCCAGACAGGGAAATCGATCTGCCATCCAGCGAGTAAGTGGAGGCACTAGAGAAGTCAGGCTTCTCGCCGGTCTCCCCACTTGTCACACTGCATCCCCTGAAATGGGGAAGTTTGTGAGCAGAGTGTGGCCAGAAGACTCTTACCTGCTGGCTCTTGGAGCTCTCTCATTAACCAAGAATTTCAGGTGACATGGCAAGGCACACATCACAGCCTTTGCCCTGCTCATCCCCAGGCCAGGGAGGAGGTACTCCTCCCTCTCCTTGACTTTGAATCCCTCTCATCCTGCAAGGCCTAGGTCATGCGGCCCTTTCTGCATGTAGCCCCAACTGCTAGTGCCCTCATTCCCCAACAACCTTGGATTTCTTCTCTTTATATTTATTCTCTATGTAGTTTTGTATAGCCTTGTTATCTCTGCTGTTAGAATGTAAGTTTCTTGAGAAAAGTAGGGGTTGTCTCTTAGTTTTTTTGTGTCTATAGCAACTAGCACAGGGCCTGGCACATAGAAGGTGCTTAAGAAATGTACATTAATTGATAAAAACTTTCCGATCAACCCTGGCTTGGTCCTTTGCTTTTCTGCCCTAGGATGTTGCAGGGAGGCTCTGCGGATAGTAAAGAAGATGGCGGACCCCAATTTGCTGAAGTTTTTGTCATCATCTGGTTTGGTGCAGTTGTCATAACACTAAATTCGAAACTTCTTGGGGGGACTATGTGAGTATTGGGGAAATGCTTAAAGCCAGCCCCTTTTCTCTCCTTTCTATGTAGCATATCTAGAGTTCTGGCAAAATCAGACTGACATTGCTGGCCGGTCTTTGAAAGGGAGGCCCTCCCTACCAAAGAGACATCTCTCTTGCTTATTGTGGTAGAAGTGCCAGGCAGAGGGCACCCAGGTGATCTTCATCATGTGACTTTGAAGCCCACTTGGGAGAAGAAGGCCTCCCATTCCCCAAGGTAGGCAGCTTGATGCTGCTGTTAGTGATTAAAGAGGTCATTTAATTAGGAGAAGCATCTTCAAGGGGAAGTGAGCAGAGAACAGAAATGTTTTCATGAATTGCAATACCTTTTTTACACCGAAGCTGAGGGCAGCTCCACTCATCTCGGGGAGGTCTGCTGTGTTCTAGCAGGCTGTATTACCTTGTGGGATTGGTGTGGGTCTTCCATGTTGTAGTCGAGTCTCTGAAGTATCCTCATCCTGCAGTGTGGGCTTTGACTGTCCTGATGAGTAATTGGTTTTTCTTTAACTTTCTGGCTTTTTTTTTCTTTTCCTCAGATCATTCTTTCAGAGTCTCTGTGTCTTGGGTTACTGTGTCTTGCCCTTAACGGTGGCTATGCTGGTGTGCCGACTGGTACTTCTGGCTGGTATGGGACCTATCAACTTCCTTATTCGGCTTATCGTGGTGATTGCGATGTTTGCCTGGTCCACCTTAGGTAAGAAAACATCCATTTTCTGATTCTCCAACAAGACACAACATAGGTTAGAGGTAAAAGTATATCTGGGAGCGCTATGCTTTATGAAGGCAAATGTTGGGGTCACTGGTAATTTGGGATTTGGACCCAAGAATTGAGCTAAAACCTTTGTATCTCTTTGACCAGGAGCTAGTCATTTAGCCTCTCTGGGCCTCAGTTTCTTCATCTGTAAAATGAAAGGCTTGGACTAAATGGTCTCTAAGGGTCCATATCATCTTTAGGTATGTGATCTGTTTGTGTCCTTGGGCAAATCACATTCCCTCTCTGGACCTTGGTTTCCTCCCTTGTAAAATGAGGGGATCAGAGTAGGTGGCCTCTGAGGTCATCTAGGATTCTCTGAGCTTTCTTTTTTTTCCTTTTTTTTCTTTTTTAAGGCAATTGGGGTTAAGTGACTTGCCCGGGGTTATACAACTAATAAGTGACAAGTGTTTGGTCTGAGGCCAGATTTGAACTCAGGTCCTCCTGACTTCAGGGCAGGTGCTCTATCCACTGCACCACGTAGCTGCCCCTTAGAGTAAAGAGTGTTTATTATTGTTCAATCATTTTTCAGTTGTGTCCAAGTCTTCATGACCCTATTTGGGGTTTTCTTGGCAAAGATACTGGAGTGATTTGCCATTTCCTCCTCATTTTACAGATGAGATAACTGAGGCAAACAGGATTAAGTGACTTTCCCATTATCACAGAGCTAATAAGTGTCTGAGGCTAGATTTGAACTCAGGAAGAGGAGTCTTCCTGACTCCAGACCTGTCACTATATCCACTGCACCATCTGGCTGCCTTCTCTGAGCTTTCAAATAGGAGTATTCTTGCACTAACTGCCTCCTGGCTTTGTCATGAGAAAAGGGCTCTATAAACATTAAAATGCTATAGAATTATGGCCCATTTTGATCTTAAGTTCCTGACCGGTGCTTTCCTATAGACAGGAACTTTCTGTCATACTAGTCAGAGGACAATCCCACCTACTAAGGAGTAGGTACACGGGCTTTCAAGGTGAAAATCTCGTCTTTTAAAAAATAATGGACAAGCAAGGCTCTCACATTAAACTGAGTTAGGATCCTAAAAAGGCTCAATTAGCTCTAACCCAGGGAAGGTTCTCTTCAAGATGAGGCAGACTGGACTAGCGATGGATGCTGCATATTCTTAGTATCATTGGTTTAGAGTTGGAACAGCCCTAAGAGATCAGAGTCCCCTTGTTTTACAGAGGGGCAAACTAAGGCCCAGGGAACTTGTGACTTGTCCCAAGTAAGATTACATGGGCAGTAAATAGGAGATCTCACATTCAAACTCAGGTCCTCTGATGTTATATCCAACACGTTTTTTGCCATATTGTGCCAGAGCAATTGTTTTCATATTATCAAGATTTACTAAAAACCCAAAGCCCCCCTGGAAGTTAACCAGCCTAATCTTTTGAAGTTTGGTGAGACTTTGCTTATCTAGATCATAATCAAGATTTTTTTAAAGGCCTTCTAAAGCAGCCAGAACAGAGGGGACAAGGTCCATGCACTAAAATCTCATCTGAATCTCCTTTGACCCCCCATTCAGTCAATCAATAAGTGCATCCTATGTGCTAGGCACTGTGCTGGGTACTCAGGATATTGAGACCAAAATGAAATAGTCCTCACCCTCAATAAGATTACATATAGAAAATAGATACAAGATGGTTGCCAAGGAGGACACCTGCAGCTGGAGGAGTGAGAGCAAACCTTCATGTAGAAGGGACTTGAGGACTTGAGCTGGGTCTCAAAAGAACAAAGGAGTGCTCTGAGGCAGAGAGGTAAGGAGGGAGACCATTGCAGTAGTGGGAGATGGGTGGTCACATGTGAGGAAAGGCACAAAAGCCAGTTTGGTTAGATTAAAATGTGGGAAAGAGACAACGTTGAAAAGGCCAGAAAGGTAGGTTGGGGCCAGTTTGTGAAGAACTCCAACAATTGGGGAATAGTGAAGTTGATGTCTGATCCTAAAGACTTAGGTTGGAAGCCTGAGTGACTTGGAGTATGGTGGTATCCTTGACAGTCATGGGAAAGATTTTAGGGGAAAGCTAATGGGTTTGGTGTTGGACATGTTGAGTTTGAGATGTCTGTAAGTCATCCAGTTTGAGCTATTCAGCAGGCAGTTAGAGATGGGAATCTAGAGGTAGGGAGAGAGGTTTAGGGCTAGATAAATAGGTCTAGAAATCAGAAGCATGAAGGTGATAATTGATTCGTGGGAGTTGATGAAATCAAGTAAAAGAGTATATAGAGAGAAGAGAAAAGGGAGCCCTGGGGGACATTCCACCACCCACCAGATGTGACCTGCATGAAGAGCTAGCAAAGGAGCCAGAGGAGGAGTGGTCAGACAGGGAGGAGGAGAACCAGGAGAGAGCAGGGTCACTAGATAGAATATCAAAGAAGAGAGTGACTGACAGTGTCAAAGGCTACAGAGACATCAAGAGGATGAGGAGTAAGAAAAGGTAGAGATCTTTGGTAACTTTGGAAAGAATTAAATGGAATTGAATGTTGGGAACCAGCCTTCTGGAAAGTTAAGAAGAAAGTGAAAGGAAAGAAAGCCCAGACATCCATTATAGAGGGCCATCTCTATGAGTTTAGCCCACGCCTGGAAGAAGGGATGATAGAAGTGCTAGGGATGGAAAGATCAAGGAAGGGTTTTTTGAAGATAAGGGAAACATGGGCATATTTGTAGTCAGAGAGAAGCGACTCAAACAGCCTCGAGTTTCTCATTGAAATATGAGGCAAAGTTTCCAACTGAGAGGGGCAGGAGGAGAAATGTGAGGTTTGAGGAAGGATAAAAAGATATGGAAGAGCCACTGTGGTGAATGGGATAATGAAGTGAGTAGGGAGATGTAAAAGATTTGCCTTGCTGTAGGGAGACTTCACTTGAGGTTACAGGACATAAATTTGTAGAAGACCCAGTCAACATAGTTTTGCTCTTAAGCTATGTAGGCAGAGAATGTTAGGAATAATTGGATGTTGGAGTTTGGCACAGCACGATCAATGATGAGGTAAGGGTCAAGGAACTTGAGAGAAGAGGACATTGTAGAGTTGAATTGGTTCACCAAGGGGTCTAGGTGGAAAAAGGAGGAGAGTGGTACCAATGTAGAGGTAATGGTCTGGGAAAGGACTGAGGAGTAGAGGGATTGAAGGTCAGGGTGGGCATGAAGAACAGAAGGGGAAGTGGATTGACAACAGATTGTGATCAGATAAAGGAATTTCCGAGTTCATTAACGTGCATGAGGCACACTTGTGGGTAACGATAAGCTCAACAGCATGACCATCTTGTGTATAGCTGAGGTGAAGTGGAGGAATAGGTCATGGGAAATGAGAAGTTTCCCGGTAGTAACTGGGAAGTTAGATTGTTTGAGGAATATCGGTTATTTGAGTGAATATCAGTAATGTATGTTGAAATTCCTCAGTATGAGGGCAGGAGAGGAAGACTGTGAGCCAGGCACTGAACTCATTGAAAAAGAATGACCATGTCCGGGGGTTGGGGAATGGCAGCCACCAGAATCTTGATTGAGTGGTAAACATGGATTGAATGCAGCTCGGAGGAATCAAGGTTATTGAGTGATGGTGGTAGAACAAGAGGCTGAGATTGACCAGTCATGGGATGTGAGTGAAAGTACAACCAGTGCTGGAAAGGGCCCCCTGAGATGGGTTGTCATCAGGAGGGAGCCTGTATCAATAGAAGGAGTGAGAAAGGAAAAAGGTTTCTGATGAAAGCATGTTTGTTACCTATGGAGCAAACATTCCAGAGCACACAGTGGAAGGGCTGGGTAGATCTCTGGTGGGATATTGTGGGACAAGTAATGGGGGGTGGGGGACAGGGTTTCACAGCCGTGGTCCCCCATTCCAGTCCATCCTCTACATTGCTACCAAAATGATCTTCCCAAAGCTTACAACTGATCTTGTCATACACCCCTCACACTCTTAATTTCATTGATTCCCAATTGCATTAAGCAGGCGCCCCAAATGAGGAAAGCCCAGTAATCTTGGCCATTTTAGTACAGGGCAAACAGCCTATTATAATTCAGTAGATCCTGGCTGCCTTGCTGTGCAGCAGAGAACAATACATGGCACTTGAGTGATGACCTTGAATAAGCAAGAAAAAATTTTGTTTTGTATTCATTCTTTAGGTTGGCAGGGAAGCGGGCATCCAAAATTTTGGGAAGAAAATGGCTAAAGTCCAGAATATTTTAGTACTAGTAAGAAATCTCTGTTCATTCCCCCAGGGTTCTAAACAGCTGAGGTTGACTGACGCGTGTTTGAGATCCACCATAGATTTACCTACTAGGGTTTATTCAGTGTTATTCTCAAGGTGCCTTGAGAAACAAAGTGATTTAGTGGGCAGAATGCTGGCCTTGGAATCAGGAAGATGTGGGTTTGAATCCTTTCTCAGACACTTACTAGTTGTTTGCCTTGGGTTAGCCTCTTCCCTTGTGTAGGCCTCAGTTTTCTCCTCTGTAACATGACGGAGCTGCACTCCATGACCTCTAAGGCCCCTGCCAGCTCTAGAGCAAGAACTAACCTTTGCCAATTTGCTTTTTGTTGTTGTTCAGCATCCACAGCGTTCCTGGCTGATAGCCAGCCTCCAAATCGAAAAGCCCTTGCTGTCTACCCCATCTTCCTCTTCTACTTTGTTATTAGCTGGATGATTCTCACCTTTACGCCTCATTAAACCAGGACACAAGAGAAGCCAAAGAGCCCGAGCAGAACAGAAGACTCCAGCTCCGCTTTGGGCCTTTGCCTCCTGTCTCCTTTCTTGACTGTCAGAGGGAGCCTGGACGTGGTGAAGGGGTAGAGGTGGCAGTAGGGATTGGGGGGCAAGAGAAAGCCAAGGTCATGCAGCAACACCAGCACTTTGGTAAAAAGCAATTGCTTGGCAGGGTTGGTACTTTGATTTATCTTAATATGATTGTTTCTTTAAAATACACATACAGCCAAAGTACTACCCTGCTCAAGGATTATGGTTCACTGTGTCACGTGTGTGTGTGTGTGTGTGTGTGTGTGTGTGTGTGTGTGTGTGTGTGTGTGAAGACGGCCACGGGAATGACATGGTGATTGATTACACATCGAGTTAGAGACCGAAGTTATGTTCAGACAACATCAGTTCACGCACAGCTTTCTCTTTCAAACATACTGCCTTATCACCGTAGGGTGTATTTCTCTCTTTTGGCAAGGGAAGGTGATTTGTCTTTTTGTCTTCTTCCTTTCCTCTTTCTTTTTTCCCTTTTTCCTTCCCTTTTTGAATATGTGGAGGAGTAAGGGGAGATTCATAGGACATGTGGAAAAGGAAAATGCTTTAATTGAAATTCAAATTGTACTCTAAAGAATTTGGATAGGCATCATTTTCTTTGCAAAGCACACGTGAATGAACCCATCTTTTTTGGACCATGTAAACCTTGGACTGTCTCTGTGCATATGCATATTGCAGTCACGCCATGTGTTCTAACAAAAGCATGCCAACCTCTTGGTAGCGCTCCAGCTCCTTATCTTACTCTTTAGCCCTGAATGTGCATGCTGGGCTATTCGGAGCCAATGTGGAATTTTCCCTGGGCTAAAGCAATCAGTGTTGAAACCCTTGAACTTACCCTAGTAGAAGACTTTCGAAAACTTAGGTAGGCAGGTCACTAATGCACATTTGTATCACTATATAATAAGCACATTCTCTTAACTGCGAAGTGGGATGTTTGGAATATAGTGTAACTGCAAGTATTCCTCCCTCCGAAATGAGTCTCTTCTGGTGGGAGGAATTCTAGAAGGTGCAGATAAGGACTAGGATGGGGTTTTAAAACCCACGATGGCATTTCATGTCTTGATGGCTGCCTGATAAGGGAACTCGGAGAGGGCCTTAGGATCTCTCCGGTAGTTAGCTGTAGTCTCTTCATAGAAGCAGGAGCACATTTTTCACTGGACTTCTTCCTGGTGGGGAACAGCAAATGGTTTCCTTTAGCTGTAGACTGGATTTATTTATAAAGACAGCTTAACTCTTTGTTAGCTGTACACTCTTTGCTCAGCTTTACTTATACTCTTGGATATTTGTCCTCCTAGGATGGTAAGGCCTTTCAAAAGCACTTGGAGGCAAGGCTGGCCTAAGATGGGCTCTGTACCATTTGGGAGCTCCTTTAAAGGAGAGGTCTAGGCTCCTCTCTTTGGCGACATTGCACACTGGAGAACGGTGGCAGGTGAACATCCATTTTGTTGGAGGGCATTCATTGCAGGTGCACAGTTAATTCTGTAGGTGACTGTAACTTAGCCTGTACATTTTCTATGTCATAGACTTTATTTAGAATAACTTTCTATTTAAAGGCAAGCTGTATATTAAGAATAGAATAGCTTGATTTCCCATATTAGCCTAAGAAAAATGGTCCCTAGACTGACCGATAGCAATAAAGGCCTTGTTAAATGAGCTTTTCTTCTTTCAGCCCAGGTTAGAGTTTTGCTTTCTCTATTTTTATTTATTTATTACAGTTCACCCTTAAATGCTTATGTAATTTTCCACATCAAGACAAATTCAGCACTTAAGTCTTGACCTAGACAATATTTTGAACCAACTGAGTGGATCCTAACTTGTTCACACTAAAAATAGTTCTTCCTTTAGAGTTCCTCATAATCAGTGCTGACAATTATGTGAATTTATTTTGAAGGAAGGACTGTTTCCTGGGTCACTGTTTTTTCAAAGGGAAGGAAGGAAGCCTATTCTGATATGCATTTTACTCAAAGTCTGAATATGTGGTTGGAAGCAAGTAAAGTCATGACTTTTTGATTTTGCCTTTTTGTTTTTTACAACTTTTCTTGTGTTTCAACTCGTCTTATTCTGTGTTCACTGGTTGCTCTTAGGTAATGTGGATGACTTCTAGAACAGGATGGTTTTTTATTTACTTTCTGTTTTTGTCAATTCACTAATAAGTTTGTTTCTTTTTTCTTTAGATATGAAAGTTAAAAAAAAAAAAGTAGAGGTGGGTCAGCCTGGGGTGTAAAATCTTTCCTTAACAGATGTGAAATGCTGAGGCCTTCAGAGCTGGTCCAGTGTACAGGCCAGAGCCTCTTGAAGCCAGAACTCTTGTTTGTCATTTTCCTGATTGTGGGTCCAAAGGCAGACAAGCTTAGTCCTGTCACTGCAGAGGATGGGGCAGCAATGCCCACATGCATCAGTGGTCACAATTAACTGCTTGTGAGGTCAAGAATGTCTTATCACATCCTTTTGTGATAAGATCAGACTTAGGAAAGCATAATTGAGGCTGCAGCTTGGTCTTTCAAAAGGGATCTCTAGGCCAGCAAGTCATCCTTCCTTTGACAAACTTGTGTAAGGTGGGATCGATCGTTTTGTCATTGCAGAGGGCAGCCAGCCCTTGGCTGTATTTCTCACATCAAAGTCCACCAAATGGATAGACGGGGTTAATTAAAGTACCCTTGATAATCATGCTGCCCAGCATAAGGAGACTATTCCTTTGATCATTTATTCCTCCAAATGGACAGCTAAGATCTAGCATTTCTTTTTCCTGAGTAACCTCAAGCGTAATAGACGTTTCTGTAAAGGCGAGCAACGTTTAATGGCTATGTGTTGCAAGAGTCTGTTTGTTTTTTTTTAAACACTTAACATCTTGAATCCAAATTGGACTATTAGATTCTGAGAGAATTTTACTGAGAAATACGAGTACTCTTGGGCTCGGAGGGTCAAGAGATTTAGGGCTGAAAGGGACTTCAGAAATTAACTAGGTCAACTGAGGCCTAGAGAGGAGATAAATAGCAGAGCCGAGATCTGAATCCAGGTCCCCGACTGTACTCTTTCCACGGTAAATGACTTTGTAGATGACGTGAATTTTAATTAGAAATCGATTGTTTCTATTAATAACTAAGCTTGGCTCTGAAGAAGAGAGGAGGAAATGCACTACCTTCTCTTCTTTGCAGAGACAAGGGAGTTGGGGATGTGGAGCATTACATATACTGTCAAATTCTGTTGACATGTTAATTTTGCTAAACTGCCTTTTCTTTAACACATATTTTTTGTTATAAGGGGTGGCTCTCTGGGTGGGGTCGGGGTGGGTCATATTGGGAAATGAAAGTGATGTAAAAAAAATCAATAAAAACTTTTAAAAAATCACTCTGGGAAAAAAATTCTGATTATTCAGAGTATTCCAAAATGTCAGTAGCCGGTATGGGACAATCAATTTCAGCTTAATTTAATGCCAGCTAATGGGGTGTACTGCAAAGAGCACTAGATTGGGAGTTGGGCAATTTGGAATTGGATACTTGTTCTTGCTACTTAGCCCTGGGTGAGTCATTTTACCCTGGGCCTTAGTTTCCTGCTCTATCAAATTATGATTTCGAAGGTTTCATCCAGCTCTGAGTCCTTTCCATAGGCCCTTAGAGGTTGAGCTGGAAGGAGTCTTTAGAGACCTGCTAGTCCTCTCGTTTTATACAGGAAGAAACGAGCCCAGGGAGAGCTAAGGTCAGTCACAGGATTACAGATTGGGAGCTAGAAGGGGTCTGGGAAATCTAGTCCATTGGTGTCGAACTAGAAATAGAAGCAAACTGGGCTGCTAAACTATAAATAGACTGCATGTTGACTTAGAAAACCACATATTGGGACAGCTAGGTGGTGCAGTGGATAGAGCACCGGCCCTGAAGTCAGGAGGACCTGAGTTCAAATCCAGCCTCAGACCAAACACTTGACACTTACTAGCTGTCTGACCCTGGGCAAGTTACTTAACCCCAATTGCCTAAAAGCAAAAAAAAAAAAAAAGAAAACCACATATTAATATTAGCTATGTTCTATTGCATTTTTATTTGCTTTGTTAAGTATTTCCCAATGATATTTTAGTCTATTTTGGGCTGCCCTTGCAATTGTTGTGGGCTCGTGAGTCCTGGTGTTTGACACCTCTAATCTAATCCAGTCTCTTCATTTTTCAGATGAGGAAAGGAACTTGGAGGTTGTAACTTGCCCAGTGTCACATAGATAAGTGGTCAAGCTGGGATTTGAACCTGGGTTCTGTTTCCAAATCTAAGGTTCCTTCCACTGCCCCTTCCCCCTCTGCAATTCCTGCAATTTCGCTCCCACAGATTCAACTACTGCCCCTGTAGGTGATCCCCAGTTTTTTTTTTCTCTCTTCTGAGCTCAGACTGTCTGATGCCTCCTCCCCCCCATGACCCCGTTTGGGGTTTTCTTGGCAAAGATACTGGAGTGGTTTGCCATTTCCTTCTCCAGCTCATTTGACAGATGAGGAAACTGAGGCAAAGAGGGTGAAGTGACTTGCCCAGGGTCACCCAGTTAGTAAGTGAGACAGGATTTGAACTCACTAAGAGTCCTCCTGACTCTAGGCCCAGTGCTCTGTCCACTGCAGTGCCACCTAGCTGCTCCAACCTTTTTCTCTACCTACAATACAGCAAACCCAACATGGGTGAAACAGCTTATCTTTTGCCTCCAAATGGCTTTTCATTTTACTGTTGCTGTCTAGGGTATCATACTTTGCCCGGTTGCTCGTATTTGTAGCCTTGGGGCTGCTGCTTCCCTCGCTCCTTGTATCCATTCAGTTACCAGATTTGGTTGCTTCTACTCTGCTCATATTTACATTTTTTTCCTTTTCTGACTCATTACCCCCCACCTAGGCGATTGCAGTATCTTAACAGATATTTCCACCTCTGTGTTCCTCGTCCAAGTTGTCCATATTGCTGCCAGAATAATCTAAATGTAGGTCGTTCCTTGGCCCAGCAATCTTCATTGGCTCCCTATTGCCTCCAGAATCAAGTTCAAGTTCTTTAGCCAGACATCCAATCTGGCCTCAGATTGTTAATATTGTTACTTTTCTGATCTTAATCATTCTCCGCATGTTATGCTCCAATTAAATTGGTCTGCTGGGTCCACCAAAATGCTCCATGCTCCTGTGGCTCAAAATGTCCCCATCTTCGTCCAGTTAAATTCAAAATCAAACACCACCTCCTCAGTGAAATATTCCTTGGTCAGTAATGATCTTCCTCTGTGGGCCTTAGCCCTTTGTTTTAGGATTGTGAGGTCATGAATCGTAGATTTAGGAAGTGACTAGAGGGCATTGAATCCAGCCCCTTGTTTCACAGATGGGGAAACTGGTGTCAAGGTTAGGGTTCAGATCCCATATCTGATGCTTGAATACTGCCTGTGTGACTTGGGGTAGGTCACTGCCCCTTCCCTGGGCCTCAGTTTCCTCATCTCTAAAATGATGGACTAGACAACCTTTGAGATCCCTTCCACATTTACATGTATGGTTTTATAAGAGCTTAAGTGACTTGCCTAGGGTTACACAGTAAATAGCTGACTTAGGATTTGAACCTGGGACTCCAAGTCTAGCTTCTATCCACTGTACCACACTGCCATGTTTGTAATGTAGTTAAAGATGTTGTCGTTATCTCTGTTTCTATCTTATATACCTGCTAAATTGGAGACCTTCCCTTCCCTGCCCCAGCCCTCCAACTGGAGGCCCAGTGAGCCAACAGGAGCAGGCCTTAGGGAACCCGTTCCCAATTCCATTGTGCGGTTCCCACTAGGCAGTTAACATTTTTTTAAAATTTTTTAATTTTGAATTTAAACAAATTTTTCCACATAGACCACAAAAAGATTCTGAAACTGAATCTCTTCTTCATATTGCTTGCTTTTAAAAAATAAAAGTATATAGCAGATTCTACACAATATCTTCAGAACTGTCCTGCTTATCTGTGCTTTCTTATGAACTCTTCTGTGCATTGTTTAAAAATATATATATATATATATATATATATATATATATATATATATATATATATATATATATATTCCCAATGGTCCTCCTCATCCTTACCGAAAACAGAAAGGGAGGGAAACCCCTTTTAGCCAATTAAGCATAGTTAAGCAAAATGAATCTACCTGGTGGCCATGTCCAAAAATGTATGACTGCATCTTGTTGGATCTTGAGTTTTGGCTGGATGCTAGAACCCCACCCCAACTCCCTCATTCCCACTTTTGTCTGAGACACCCCATTACCCCACTCACTGATCTTGGGCCTGCTACTCCCTTCCCAAAAGTCATTAGTCAGGGGCCATCTGCTCTGCTATGGCTCCCAAAAATTCACTGGGCCTTACCATCTGCCCTGCAGCTTTGCCTACGGGCATGCAATGCATGCAGAAGTATTTATTAAGCACTCTACTACCACCGATAACAACTAGCATTGACATAGTGCCGTAACATGTTATATACCATGTAAGCCATGCTGGGCTTACAAATAGAAAATCAATACAGTCCCTGTTCTCCATTGAGCTCACTTTCTAAGCCAGAGAGACGACACACACAGGAGGTTTTATCTGCGTGTCAGATCCATGGTGCTCAGGGTACAGAAGCAAAGCATATGGTAGTGCGTCTTCTGTGATGTAGCTGCCATTGAAAATGAAGTTTCTATTTCCTACCAGATACTCAGTACCACCTGGCCTTTCCATCTGCCATGAGGCTGAATCCCCCCTTTATGTGTTGCCTTCCCTAATTAGAATGTGAGCTCCTTGACAAACAAGGACTGTCTTGATTTTCTATTTGTGATTCCAATGCTTTTCACATAATAAGAACTTAAAAACTTTTCTATTCCATCCATTGAGATAAAAATATATAAGCAGTGAAATGAGAGAAAAATACAAAAGGATATGGGGGTTCAGAGGAAGGAGAGATCATATCTGGTTGGAGGTAGGGAGAAATTAACGAAGGCCCCATGGAGGAGACGTTTAAGATGTAGCTTGAAGGATGATTTTTTTTTAAAAAAAGTTTTTATTTTTTAAATATTTTATTTATTAAATATATTTTTTAGAAATAAGTCTGTGAAAGGTGAGGTTTGGCTTTTGTTTTTTTGGCTAGGCAGTGGGGTTAAGGGACTTGCCCAGGGTCACACAGCCAGTATCAAGTGTCTGAGGCCAGACTTGAACTCAGGTCCTTTGACTCCAGGCCCAGTGCTCTATCCACTGCACCACCTAGCTGTCCCACAAGGTGAGTGTTGCTAGGCATAGATGGAAGAGTCAGGGATGGTATTCCAGGCAGCAGGCACAGTATTAGCAAAGATATGGAGTCAGGAAAGCAATAGGGTGTGTCTAGGAAATCTTATTCTATATGCTAAATTGGTATATATTGAAGCCTAGTGTTTTATAAACATAAAGAAAATAAAAACTGAGGAAAGGGTTCACTATTTAACAAAATGTACTTGTGAAAACGGGTTGTCAATTTGGTGGAAAACAAATTTAGAGACATATTACACCATACACCCCAGTAAATTCCAGATGGTTGTAACACTTAAATGTAAACAAAAATGGAACAAAGTTATCTATTTATCCTAACTGCAGCTTGCCTGGATGCTAAAGATAGAAAGACTGAAACAAAACCAGTAACTGACCTCAAGCAGCTTAGATTTTTCTTGGGGGTTGGGGGAGGACATGTAGGAGGATAAATAAATACAAAATATGTGCAAAGTAAAGTGGATGGTGCTTTCATATTTTTAACACCAATACCCTTCCAGTGATGCTATATGGTTGTAAATCACCAAATGTCACAGTCTCCAAAGAACTTAAGTGGGTGACATAAGGAAGCTGTGGGACATTGCCAAAGAAGAAGTACGCATCTAACGTGGTATCAAAAAGCTGCCATCAGATTTGGTACTGGTTGAAAAATAGAGAGGTGTACCAGTGGAACCGATTAACACACAACATACAGAAACTAACAAACTTGGTAAACTAGTGTTGGATAAACTGAAAGCCTCCAGTTACTGCTGGGAGAAATATCACTATCTGACCAAAAGTGCTGGGGGAAGCAGACTTAGATATAAAAAAATGACATCATAATTCAATGAGAGGACCAAGGAAGAAATAACCTTTCAGATCTATGGATAGAAGATTTCATGACTGAAGAACACAAAATAGACTCACAGAAGATAAAATGAGCAAGTTGTGTTATATAAAATTGAAAGGCTTTGGCATAAACAAATCTAAGGTAATTAAAATTAGAAGGGAAGCAGGTAACTGGGGGGAAAATCTTTGCAGAAAGTTTTGTCTGCTAAAGATCTCATCTCCAAGATCTGTCAGGAATTGATTTCCATTTCTAAGAATGTTATTTCCTAATAGAATAGTCAAATAGTCTGTAGCCTATGTCCTTCATTGGTATGCATGGGTGAACCACCTGTGGGAGACTAATGAATGGAAGAACTCCACTTCCCGTAAGATGAGGAGTTATAGTTAGATTGCAGTCTGTACCATTGGGGATAGTATCCACACTGAAGTGATCACAGATCCATTAAATATTCAAGATGCTATGTTAGCCACATCTCAGACCTTTTAAGATTGAGAAAGTAGGATTACCTTTTTCTGTGAGTTTATGATTAAGAAAAAAGCTATGTAATACTAAAAAAAAACCCTTTTAATTGAATATATTACCTTTCTTTTCTTATTTAGTGTTTTATTTTCTCCCAATTACTTGTAAAAAAAATTTTTAACATTTGTTTTTAAATTTTTGAATTCCAATATATTACCTTTTAAAAGTATATTCGGGGGGGTTTATTTTTAATTTTTAAACACTTTATATTTTAAGATTTAAAAGTTCCCAAAATACCGTATAAGGGAGGAGGAGATGGGGTATTCAATCCAACAGAGTTGAGAAAAATGTCCTTCATTGTTGTCCAGTTGTTTCGGTCCTGTCTGACCCTTCATGACCCCATTTGGGGTTTTCTTGGCAAAGACCCTGCAGTGGTTTGTCATGTCCTTCTCCAGCGGATCCATTTTGTCAGACAACCAGAGGTTAAGCGACTTGCCCAGGATCACATAGCTAGGAAGTTTCTGAGGCTAGATTTAAAATTAGGTCTTCAGACCTGTCTCTAGACCTAGCGCTCTGCCTCTAAAAATGCCCTTGCAAAGGTGAGAGGCCATGAATAGAATATTGTGTATAACAGTATCAGGCATGGTTGAAATGTGACTTGATTTTGCTGAATTACATTGCATTTTCTCTCTTTTTTATTATTCTTTGTTACCAGGAATGGCTCAAGGAGGGGAAGAGATATATTTAGGAATGAAGGATATCTAAAAACAAAAGATAGCAATCAAAATAAAATATTAAAGTAAAATGGACAACAGGCATATTCTTCTGTTTTATGTTCAATTTAAAAAAAAATTTTTTTTTTGGTGAGGCAATTGGTGTTAAGTGACTTGCCCAGAGTCACACAGCTAATGAGTGTTATGTGTCTGAGGTCATATTTGAATTCAGGTCCTCCTGACTCCAGGGCTGGTGCTCTATCCACTGCGCCACCTAGCTGCCTCTTTATGTTCAATTTTTAAATGCCTTAATATATATTTGAAGATGTTTAAGTTATTAGAAATATCCCATGAGGGGCAAGGATATAGGGTATTCAAGCAATTCAAGCAATGTTGATTCTGATTATTATGTGCCTAGCTCTGCTTCTGATGCTGGAGCTACGAAGACTAAAATGAAACCAGCCCAGCCCTCAAAGAGCATCCATTCTACTGGGGGGAGAGGAGAGGACATGACAGGCATGCCAGTAATTGTTTGAGCAGATCTGTGATTTCACTGGTATTGGGAATTCCTGAATGAGCAGACCCCTTCTACTGATGCAGGTGGCACCTTCTTTGCAGCCAAGAGTCCCTGAGAGTTGCCTGGGACACTGAGAGGGTGATTGACTTGAATTGGGTCATGTGGTCATATTATCAGAGACAAGACCTGAACCCAGTTCTTCCTGACTCTAAACCCAGATCTGTAACCACTATACTATACTACCTCTTGTCAAGCAAGTAAATCTGAAGTAATTTCAAGAAGGCGAGAGTCCTATTAAGTGGAGAGTTCTGGAAAGGTCTTGTGTAGGACATGGCACCTGAGAAGAGAGCTCAAGATTCTACAGGGCAGAAGTGAGGAAAACATGGGAAACCATGTAGGCAAAGGTGTGGAGGCAAGAGACAAGGTGTCATGTATGACAAAATGCAGTGTTTTTTTCTTTTCAGGCAATTGGGGTTAAGTGACTTGCCCCGGGTCACACAGCTAGTAGGTGTCATATGTTTGGTCTGAGGTTGGATTTGAACTCAGGTCCTCCTGACTTCAGGGCCGGTGCTCTATCCACTGTGCCACCTAGCTGCCCCTTATGTATGACAAAATGAAACTGAACTCTGGGTAATTCTGATGACCATGTTTGACCCTTGATGGAGAGATGAAAAAAGTGCTTCTCTCTCTTCTTTGCTGAGGTGGGGTACTATGGGTGGGAAATAGTACATATACTGTCAAATTGTTTGGTTTACAAAGAAAGACTCAATAGGTAGGAGAGGCACAAGATGTTCAGAAATGAATGTGATGTGAAAATAAAAGACATCATTATGTGAAAAGGAGTGTCATTCGCAACAGGTAGCAGCTACCAGGTGAGTTAGACTAGAGTGAAGAGTGCATGAAGGGAATTGTGTGAAATATGATGGAAAAGGGAAGCAGGGTAGAGTATTGGACATTTTGTATTTTATCCCAAAGGCAATAGGGAGCTGGTGAAGGCTTTGGA
Organism: Phascolarctos cinereus; assembly: GCF_003287225.1. Taxonomy (NCBI): domain Eukaryota; kingdom Metazoa; phylum Chordata; class Mammalia; order Diprotodontia; family Phascolarctidae; genus Phascolarctos; species Phascolarctos cinereus. The sequence goes on along the minus strand of NW_027556291.1, from coordinate 63,643,526 downwards.
ATATGGTGGTCAGGTGTGTGTTTTAGGAATATAAATTTGGTGTCTGTGTGAAAGAGGGATAGGAGAGGGGAATTTGCAGAAAAATCAATTAGGAGGCTATTGTAATAGGGCTAAGATGATATGGTTGGGGAGGGAGGGAGGGGAAGAGAGAGAGAGAAAGTGAAGAGTCAGGAATGGCTCTTTGCTTCATTCCATGACTCCTTCACTCATGGGGATCAATAGACAATGCTGTAAGGGAAGAAGCCATGGGCCCCTCTCCCCTCTGATGCCATATGGCCCTGTGAAAGGACCTCAATCTTTGGCCTCTGCCCTTATTCTTTTCCTTTTTGGGTGAATAAGACTGTAGCATCAGGTCTTGTGATTTCAAAAGGTTAGGAAGCTCAAAAGATTGGGCCGCTAGGTGGCGCTGCAGTGGATAGAGCATTGAGTCTGGACTCAGGAAAACCTGGGTTCAAATCCAGCCTCAGATACTGAATAGTTGGGCAAGTCACTTCACCCTGTTTGCCTCAGTTTCCTCATCTGTAAAATGAGCTGGAAAAGGAAATGGCAAACCACTCCTGTATCTTTGCCAGGAAAACCACAAATGGGGTCATGAAGACTGAGATACAGCTGAAAATGACTCAGCAGCAGAAAGCAGCACCTGGAGCAGTCCCTTCATGGGGAATTTATGGGAGGACATGGACAAGAGTCCCCTAGCATGGACATGAATCACTGGATTTTCATCTGCATGTTAGAAGGAAGTCCCAAAATAAAAAAAAAACCCAAATACTTCCTTGGAGAAGTTGACCATATTTTATATGTAATTCAATGTGTACATGGTGATTCTCTTCCCATCCCTAGAACATAAGCTCCCCGAGGCCAGTGGCAGTTTGGTTTTTGTCTTGGCACATATTGGCTATGTGACCTCAGGCAAATAACTTAACCTTTCAGTGCTCTGGGTAACTTCCTAAGAATATAAGCTTCAGAGAAGGGACCAAAATGCACTGGGAGGGGAGTTTCCTCACAGCAGAGTTCTTTCTCTCTACCATCAGTCCATATCCTGATGCCCAGTGTCTGGCACATAGTAGGAACTTAATGATGCTTGGTTTTGTTTGTTTGTTTGTTTGTTTGTTTTTAGGCAATTGGGGTGAAGTGACTTGCCCAGGGTCACAGAGCTAGTAAGTGTCAAGTGTTTGGTCTGAGGCCGGATTTGAACTCAGGTCCTCCTGACTTCAGGGCCGGTGCACTATCCACTGCAGCGCCACCTAGCTGCCCCTTTAATGATGCTTGTTGACTGCTGCTAACTCACTGCATTGGACCACAAAGGGGCAGTCTGGTGGCAGGTATAAACTTCCCTTAGGACTTTGGGGCTTCTGGAGAAAGTTAAAACTCATACTCATAGGATCAATAGTTGGGAGATGCCCTAATCTAATGGCTTATTTTTTTTGGTGAGGCAATTGGGGTTAAGTGACTTGCCCAGAGTCACACAGCTGGTGAGTGTTATGTGTCTGAGGCCAGATTTGAACTCAGGTCCTGCTGACTCCAAGGCTGGTACTCCATCCACTGTGCCACCTAGCTGCCCCACTAATGGCTTATTTTACAGAGGGAAAAACTTAGGCTCAAAGAGTGATTGACCTGCCTTTTTTTCCTAACCTTTCCTGGGAAGGTGAGGGAAAGAACAAACATTTATTAAGCACCTACTGTGTGGCAGGTACTGTGCTAAGTGTGTTTTTGATCCTTGCAACAACCTCCAGGAGGTATATGCTGTTATTATCCTGATTTTACACGTGAGGAAACTGAGGCAGAGGCAAATTGACGTATTCAGGGGTCTGAGGCTGAATTTGAAGTCAGATTTTTGACTCCAGGCCCAGCCCTCTATCCTCTGAGACACCCTAGCTGCCTATAACAAAGGCCCCTTGGACAGCTCAGGGCTTTTGAATGGTAGCCTGTGTTCTACTTCCACATTGGCCCAAGTGACATTTCCAAGATGGAAGCTCTGTGAATAAAAGCCACAGTGCCGTTGGCTGCAATCCCTCGACAATACTTAGCATCCCCAGACTGAGGACCCCTAACACTCCATTAGTACTAGATTCAGTGTTCAGTGTTTAGGCCCACCAGGGGGCGCTCTAACAGCTGTCTATGTGATATCTAGGCATTGCCGCCAGGCTCTCGTAACTGCAACTGGGGCTAGCCAATGCAGGAAGCTATGAAAAGGCAAAAACAAAATAAAACAAAACAGGGAAGAGGGTCCTGAAAGCAGGTGAAGAAGCATTCCGTTGGTTGAAGTGGCATTTCTAAAATGCCTTGGAGTTTATCAAGCACTCTACACCTATCCTCACAAAAAGCCTGAGGTAGATAGGAAAAGCAGTTGTTACTTTCATTTTACTGTAGGGGAAACTGAGGCCGAGAGAGCTTTAGTGACTAGCATGAGATCTCCCGTAGGCCCCTAGACCTACTGGTCTGGGCCTCAGAAACTGTGCCCTGTAACCCCTTCCTGTGACTGTGGGGGAAACTGAGGCCCAGTGAGTTGAAGTGGCTGATGTGACATCACTCACAGGCTCCTAGGCCTAGAGGTGACAAGGCCTTCAAACTCATTAGAGTATAAGCCCCTTGTGTGACTTTAGGGGAAACTGAGTTCTAGTGAGCTGAAGAGGCTGATGTGAGATCACCCACAGGCTCCTAGACTCATACCTGAGAAGACCCTTAGAAGCCTTTAATCCATCCATTGCGTTTTACTGAGGTGGAAGCTGAAGCCCAGGGTAGAGAAAATGACTTTTCTAAGATCATACATACTATCATAGAATCATTGCTTTAGACTTGGTAAGCAGCCATATCTGTTGAGGTATTACAACCTCCCCCACACTCCGGCATTCTACAATGGGAAAACAGGAGCTGGCTAGTGAATTGACTGGCTCTTTTTCTACTTTAAGTGGTAGGGGTAGTATTTGAACCCAGGTCCTCTGACCCCAAATCCATTGGCTTTCCCAGGTACCTCGTCACCTTTTTGAAACTGTTCACTCTGTGTAGAGTTAGCTCTGACTGGGCCAATCCCCATCACTTACCCTGAGTGAACAAAAACAGACATTTGACCTCAGACTTACTGAAAACTGGACCCAGTCAAAAGGCCGCACTTGAGGACCTGGGGGGGATTTGTTCTGTGAAGTTTGGATTCAGTCAAAGGGCCACACCCTTTGAAAGAGCACTGCAACTAGAGACAGAAAACCTGAGTGTGAATCCCAGCTCTACTGCCCGTGTGACTCCAAAGTCCCTGCCCCTCTCTGTGCCTCAGTTTCCTCAAATGTAAAATGAGCGAACTGAACGAGATTATCATTCTGGTCTCTTCAAGCCCTAAGTCTTATGGTCCAATGCCCTCACGATCCTGTTCAGCTCTCACGCTGATGATATTACGAGCCATGAGCTTTCCAGACATTCTTGGTTTAAGTCATATTATAAAATAATTAGCAAATGATTATGGCCTCATAAAGCCCTAGAGAAGAGTTAGAGTAAAGAAAATGCACTTCCCTCCTTCTTTGCTGAGAGGGTTTGACTATGAGTAGGGAATACTCATATACATAGGGGACAGATAAACAGTCAACCCTTCCACATTGCCACTTTCCCCATCGAGGTTTTGATATATCGTGGGTTGGCATAAGAAATTATATGGGAATTTCAGGGGAGTTTTGCGGAAGCTGCAGACAACCTTCGAAGGCCAGCAGATGTCACGGAAAAAGTTTAGAAACTCAGAAATGCATAAACTATATGTATAGTATTGTACAATATTAATATATTTTATCTTGTAATGTCACAATAATTCAGACTTCTTCTCTGGTATGAAGGGAGGTCCAAAACATTTTACATGGATTTTCCAGATTGTGGGGGCGCCATGCCCCTGACCTCTGTGACATGAAAAGAATAACTGTGTTTTGAAGTAAAGTTGACATAAAAACAAAGTGACCAATAAAACTTAAACCCAAATAAAGAATACAATTGTATTGCTGTTTGTGGCTCCTGCCAGGCTGATTAAATTAAAGAAAGAAAAAGGATTGTGTCATTTTCTGTGGAATCTGTTGGCATGAGGTAGTCACTGATTCCCTGGCCATCCTGCCATCTGGGGCCTGCCTGTGCCAGTGCAGAGATTTGTACTCTGGGGTGTGTGAAGAATCAAGGACTCTCAGGGAGAGAAAACCCCCAGATGGTCTCTTGCTGGGTAGGAACTTGCTTATGCCCAAGAAAGAAGGAGGGAGATCTGACCCAAGCAGACCAGAGCTACCCTGGAAAACCAGAAGAAAACTTCCCAACCTTGAATGAGCGCTTTCTGGAGAATTCCAGGGATCCTAGGGCACTTCTCCAGGGCAGGGACTGCCATTTACCTTTTTTTGCATCCCTGGCACTTGGCACAGGGCCTGGCACATTGTAGGCACTTAATAAATGCTTGTTGACTGACTGATTGAATCCCACTTCAGGTATGAGTAGGCCTAAATGAGACCCAGCAGGGCACAGTGGAAAGAACACAGGTTCTGGAATCTGGGGCCTGGGTTTAAATCTCACCTCTGCGACTTGTGAGATCCCTGGCAAATCATTTAACTTCTCTGGGCCTCAGTTTCCACCTCTGTAAAAGTTGATTGACTATTATGGAAGTGTTTTGCATGACTACACATATATAACCTATATTGAATTGCTTGCCTTCTCAATAGGAGTGGGGCGGGGGAGGGAGGAAGGGAGAATTTCGAATTCAGAGTTTTAAAAATGAATGGTAAAAATTGTTTTTACATGTAACTGAGGAAAAATAAAATATTAAACATTTTTTTAAAAAGAGAAGAATGAGGGGGTTGGAGGCTTAGAATCTGAATTTTTTTTAAATTTTATTAATTTATTTTGATTTATCAACAATCACTTCCATATGCTTTTGAGTTGAAACTTTTTCTCCCCCTTCCTTCCCCCCACCCTCCCCAAGATGGCGCACAATGTGATACAGGCTTTACATTTACATACCCATTAAACATATTTTCACATTAATGAAGTTGTAAATAAAAATTAAAACCAATAGGAGGAACCATCAGAAAGAGGAAACAAAACTCAACAGAAGGTAAAAATAAGTGATAGCTATTCGACTTCCATAGTTCTTTCTTTGGATGTGGACAGCATTTTCCATCCTGATGCCTCTGGAGATGTCTTAGATCATTATAATGCTGAGAAGGGTTCAGTTTAACAATATTAGTCATTGCATGACATGGCTGTTATTGTGTACAGAGTCCTGCTCACTTCACTCAGCATCAGACCATACAAGTCTTTCCAGGTTTTTCTGAAGTCAGCCTGTTCATCATTTCTTATAGCACAATAGTATTCCATTACATTCATATACCACAACTTGCTTAGCCGTTCCCCAATGGATGGGCATCCTCTCAATTTCCAATTCTTTGCCACCACAAAAAGAGCTGCTATGAATATTTTTGTACATATGGGTCCTTTTCCCATTTTTATGATCTCTTTGGGATATAGCCCTAGAAGTGCTATTGCTGGATCAAAGGGTATGCACATTTTTGTAGCCCTTTGGGCATAGTTCCAAATTGTTCTCCAAAACGGTTGGATCATTTCACAACTCCACCAACAGTGCATTAGTGTTCCAATTTTCCCACATCTTCTCCACCATTTATCATTTTCCTGTTTTGTCGTGTTGGCCAATCTGATAGGTGTGATGTGGTACCTCAGAGTTGTTTTGATTTGCATTTCTCTAATCAATAATGATTTAGAGCATTTTTTCATATGACTATAGATGGCTTTAATTTCTTCATCTGAGAACTGTCTGTTCATATCCTTTGACCATTTATTTATCAGTTGGGGAATGGCTTGTGTTCTTATAAATTTGTCTTAATTCTCTATATATTTTAGAAATGAGGCCTTTATCAGAGACACTGGTCGTAAAAATTCTTTTCCAATTTTCTACCTTAGAATCTGAAATTTTTTTTGGGGGGGGGCAGCTGGGATTAAGTGACTTGCCCAGGGTCACACAGCTAGTAAGTGTCAAGTGTTTGGTCTGAGGCTGGATTTGAACTCAGGTCCTCCTGACTCCAGGGCCGGTGCTCTATCCGCTGTGCCACCTAGCTGCCCACCACAGATATTTCATAAGCACCTACTATATGCCAGGTACTGTTCCAGGCCCCAAGGGACAAAAAGACAAAAGTGCAGTGGATAGAGCAGTGAATATGGAGTCAGGAAGACAAGTTTGAACCCCACCCCTGACATTCACTAGCTGTGTGACTGAACAAATCACTTTCTCTCTATATAAAATAGAGTCCCTCTCCAATCTATCATCCACTCAGCTGTCAAATTGATCTTCTTAAGGCTTAAGCAGCTAGGTGGCACTGCAGTGGATAGAGGGCCAGGCCTGGAGTCAGGAAGGCCAGAGTTCAAATTTGACTTCAGATACTTACTAGCTGTGTGACCCTGGGCAAGTCACTTCACCCTGTTTGCCTTGGCTTCCTTGTCTTCAAGATAAGCTGCAGAAGGAAATGGCAAACCACTCCTGCCGAGTTCTGCCAAGAAAACCCCAAATGGGGTCATGGAGAATCAGACACAGCTGAAATGACTGAGCAACGACAAAGCTCAGGACTGAATTATGTCACTCCACTTCCTATTCAATAAACCCAAGTGGTTCCCTATCACTTCCAAGATTAAATATAAAATTCTTTGTTTGGTGGCCAAAGCCCTTTATAACGTGGCCCCCTCCTACTACTTACCCCTTACTCTCCACCATGTATTCTTTATTCTAGTGACCCTGGCCTACATCTCTCAAGCAAGCATTTTCCCTGGCTGGCCCCCAAGCCTGGATTTCTCTCCTTTCGTATCTCCCCTTCCTGGCTTCCTTCAAGTCCCAGCTAAAATACCCCCTTCTACAGAAAACCTTTCCCCATCAATCCCCCTGAAAGCTAGTGTCTTTTCTTTGTCAGTCATCTATAACTTCTCCTGTCTAAAGCTTGTTTGTATATAGCTGTTTGCATGTTGTCTCCCCAATTAGACTGTGAGATCCTTAAGGGCAGGTGCTCTCATTTACTCTCTTTGTATCCCCAGCACTTAGCACAGGGCCTGCCACATAGTAGGCACTTAATAAATTCTTGTTGACTGACTGACTGATTCCTGTTTCAGGTATGACTCGGCCTAGATGAGAGCCAACAGGGCACGGTAGAAAGAAGACAGGTTCTAGAATCTGGGGGCCTGGGTTTAAATCCTGCCTCTGCAACTTGTGAGATCCCTCGCAAGTCACTTGAATTCTCTGGGATTCAATTTCCACCTGTCTAAAAGGAGAAGATTGGACCAGATGGCTTCAGAGGCCCTTCCAATTCTAGAGTTAGGATCCTTCTAAGGTTCCTTCAGTACTGGGATTCTTTTCTAGCTGTGACCATCACTTCATAGTTTTTACAGATGGACAAGGGAAGAAATGAGAGGAGAACTGAACAGGGTTGGCCTAAAAGTTGGGTAAACCAGGGCAATATTTGGGGAATAACGAAGACTCATCCCTGTGACCTCCATCACACAGGTTCAGTCACGTCTGACTCTTCATGACCCCGTGTTGGGGTTTTCTTGGCAGAACTCGGCAGGAGTGGTTTGCCATTTCCTTCTCCTGATCGTTTTACATCTGAAGAAATGGAGGCAAACAGGGTGAAGTGACTTGCCCAGGGTCACACAGCTAGGAAGTGTTTGAGGCTGGATTCAAATTCATGAAGATAAATCTTTTGAACTTCTGGCCTGGCACTCTATCCACTGCAGTGCCACCTAGCTGCCCCAAGAAGCTTTGTACCAGGCCAAAAACAAAAGAAAAACTAAAACAAACCCTTCAGCAGCCTCCCTCTCCATCTTCCTCAATCGAATACTGAAACATTTTGTAATTTTTTTCCCTCTATTTTCAAAAAATGTTTCATTTGATTTGTATAATTCCTTGCAGGGAGGAGAAGTATACCACATGCTACAGGATGTGAAACTGACCTTGACAAGTGAGTGCCCCCTGAGTATGCACGTGTGGAAGTTCTGAGGGTAAAGTCATGATCCAGGGACAGGAAAGGGCAAGGAGGGAGCCACCCCTTCCTTCCTGGATCCCTTTAATCTGTGGCCTGTTCTCAGTCCTCTCTACTCTCCTTCTTGACCCTGATCTTACACTTTCAAATGTCACCGGTAATTCAAGGTGCAGGAGGTGGCAGACATTTTCAGATTGAGTTGAAGTGTTGATCTCTTTTGCTGGACTTGGCTTATTTGGTATAAGGGGTAGGGGAAAGAGGGCAGGAGAGAAGGAAGGGAACAAGAATTTATGGACTGATTGATTTATAAATGGTATTTTATTTTTTTCAATTACATGTAAAGACAATTTTTAACATTCATTTTTTTTGGGGGGGCTGGGCAATGGGGTTAAGTGACTTGCCCAGGGTCACACAGCTAGTAAGTGTTATGTGTCTGAGGCCAGATTTGAACTCAGGCCCTCCTGACTCCAGGGCTGGTGCTCTATCCACTGCGCCACCTAGCCAACCCCCAACATTCATTTTTAAAATAAGATTTTGAGTTCCAAATTTTTCTCTCTCCCTCCTTCCCTTTCCTCGTCCCTAATGACAGTAAGCAATTTGATATAAGTTATGTATGTGCAATCATGTAAAACATATTTCCATATTAGTCATGTCGTGAAAAAATAAACAGACCAAAAGGAAAAAACCATGAAAAAAAAAAAAGAGAGAAAATAGTATGCTTCAATCTGCATTCAAACAACATAGTTCTTTCTCCGGATGTGGATAGTATCTTCCACCATGAGACTTTTGGAGATGTCTTAGATCCTTGCATTGCTGAGAAGGGCTAAGTCTATCAAAGTCAGTCATCGCACAGTGTGGCTGTTACTGTGTGCAACGTTCTCCTGGTTCTGCTCACTTCACTCAGCATCAGTTCATATAAGACTCTCCAGGTTTTTCTGAAGTCAGCCTGTTCATCATTTCTTACAGCACAATAGTATTCCATTACATTCACACACACAACTTGTTCAGCCATTCCCCAACTGATGGGCATCCCCTCAATTTCCAATTCTTTGCCACCACAAAAAGAGCTGCTATGAATATTTCTGTATATGTGTGTCCTTTTCTCTTTTTTATGATCTCTTTGACATACTGACCTAGTAGTGATATTGCTAGATCAAAAGATATGCACCGTTTGATTGCCTTTGGGGCATAGGAACAGGCTTTTTTTTTTTTTTGCCTTTCTATGCCTTTATTTTTGAAACATTTATTTAGTATTTTCATTTTCCCCATTTGCATGTAAGAACAATTTTTAACATTCATTTTTAAAACTGAGTTCCAAATTCTCTCCCTTCCTCCCTCTCCACCCCACTCCCCATTGAGAAGGCAAGCAATTTGATATAGGTTATACATGTGTAAGTCGTGCAAAATATTTCCATATTAGTTATGTTGTGAAAGAAAACATAGACCAAAAAAAAAACTCAAGAAAAATAAAGAAAGTAAAAAAGTAAGCTTCAATCTGTATTTAGACACCAACAGTTCTTTCTCTGCAGATGGATAGCATTTTTCATCATAAGTCCTTCAGAGTTGTCTTAGATTATTTTATTGCTGAGAATAGCTAAGTCATTCATAGCTGATCATCTTACAATACTGCTGTTACTTTGTGCACAGTACATTTCACTTTGCATCAGCTCATATAAATCTTTCCAGGTTTTTCTGAGAGCAGCTTGCTCATCATTTCTTTTTTTTTTCTTTTTTCTTTTGCTAGGCAATGGGGTTAAGTGACTTGCCCAAGGTCACACAGTAAGTGTCAAGTGTCTGAGGCTGGATTTGAACTCAGGTCCTTCCGACTCCAGGACTCCAGGGCCAGGACTCTATCCACTGTGCCACCTAACTGCCCCTTGCTCATCATTTCTTATAGCACAATAGAATCATAACCATAATCACATACCACAATTTGTTCAGCCATTCCTCAATTGATCGGTATCCCCTCAATTTCCAATTCTTTGCCACCAGAAAAGAGCTGCTGTAAATATTTTTGTACATACATGTCCTTTTCCTTTTTGTATTTTATCTCTTTTGGGATATAGACCTAGTAGTGGTATTGCTAGGTCAAAGGGTATGCATGGTTTTATAGCCCTTTGGGCATAGTTCCAAATTGCTCCACAGAATGGTTGAATCCCTTCACAACTCCACCAACAGTATATTAATGTCTCATTTTTCCCATATCCCCTCCAACATTTGTCATCTTCCTTTTCTGTCCTATTAGCCAATCCCATAGGTATGAGGTAGTACTTCAGAATTGTTTTAATTTGTATTTATCCAATCAATAGTGAGTTAGAACTTTTTTTTTCATGTGGCTATAGATAGCTTTGCTTACTTCATCTGAAAACTTCATATCTTTTGGTGATTTATCAATTGGGAAATGGCTCTTATTTTTATAAATTTGACTCAGTTCTCTATATGCTTGAGAAATGAGGCCTTTATCAGAGAAACTTGCTTCAAAATTTTTTTCACAATTACTGTGGCTAACTCTATTCCGCTTCATCTTATTTCCCCTCCTGTTTATTTTATTCTCTCTCCTTTCACCCTCTCCCTTCTCAAAAGTGTTTTGCTTCAGGAATAGTTTACCTATCAGATTTATGGAGATCAGAGAAATTCATGACCAAACAGGATATAGAAAACATTACGAAAATCAAAATGGATAACTTTGATTACATTAAATTGAAAAGCGTTTGCACAAACAAAACTAATGTAACTAAGATTAGAAGGAAGGTAGAAAATTGGGAAAGAATTTGTACAACCAGTCTCTCTGATAAGGGCCTCATTTCTAAAATATATAGAGAATCAAGTCAAATTCATAAGAATACAATCATTCCCCAATTGATAAATGGTCAAAGGATATGAACAAGCAGTTCTCAGATGAAGAAATTAAAGCCATCTATAGTCATATGAAAAAATGCTCTAAATCACTACTGATTAGAGAAATGTAAATCAAAACAACTCTGAGGTACCATATCACACCTATCAGATTGGCCAACATGACAAAACAGGAAAATGATAAATGTTGGAGAAGATGTGGGAAAATTGGAACACTAATGCATTGTTGTTGGAATTGTGAAATGATCCAACCATTTTGGAGAGCAATTTGGAACTATGCCCAAAGGGCTACAAAAATGTGCATACCCTTCGACCCAGCAATAGCATTTCTAGGGCTATATCCCAAAGAGATCATACAAATGGGAAAAGGACCCACATGTACAAAAATATTTATAGCAGCTCTTTTTGTGGTGGCAAAGAATTGGAAATTGAGAGGATGCCCATCCATTGGGGAATGGCTGAGCAAGTTGTGGTATATGAATGTAATGGAATTGCTATAAGAAATGATGAACAGGCTAATTTCAGAAAAACCTGGAAAGACTTGTATGGTCTGATGCTGAGTGAAGTGAGCAGGGACTCTGTACACAATAACAGCCATGTCATGCAATGACTAATATTGTTAAACTGAACCCTTCTCAGCATTATAATGATCTAAGACATCTCCAGAGGCCTCATGATGGAAAATGCTATCCACATCCAAAGAAAGAACTATAGAATTTGAATGCAGATTGAAGCATACTATTTGCTATTTTTTTTCTTTTCTGTTGAGTTTTGTTTCTTCTTTCTAATGGTTCCTTCTATTGGTTCTAATTCTTACTTACAATATCACTAATGTAAAAATATGTTTCATAGGAATGTATATGTATAGCCTATATCAGATTGTGCCCTGTCTTGGGGAGGGTGGTGGGGAGGAAGGGGGAGAAAAATTTTTAACTCAAAAGCATATGGAAGTGATCGTTGATAAATCAAAATAAATTAATTAAAAAAAAGTGTTTTGCTTCTGACTACCCCCTCCCTCAATCTGCCCTCCCTTCTATCACTCCCCCCTTCTCTTATCCCCTTCCCCTCCTGCTTTCCTGTAAGGTAAGATAGAGTTCTATACCCAGTTGAATGTTTATGTTATTCCCTCTTTGAGCCAATTTTGATGAGAGTAAGGTTTACTCTCCCTTCCCTCACTCCTCTTCCCCTCCACTGTAAAAGCTTTTTCTTGCCTCTTGCATGGGAGATAGTTTACCCCACTCTACCTCTCCCTTTCCCTTTCTCCCAGTACGTTCTTCTCTCACCCTTTAATTTTGTTTTTTTAGATATCATTGCTTCATATTCAACTCACACCTGTGCCCTCTGCCTATGTATACTCATAACTACCCTAATAATTAAAAAGTTTTTAGGAGTTACAAGTATCATCTTCTCATGTAGGAATGTAAACAGTTTAACCTTATTAAGTCCCTTATGATATCCTTTTCCTGTTTACTTTTTTATGTTTCTCTTGAGTCTTGTGTTTGGAAGTCAAATTTTCTATTCAGCTCTGCCCTTTTCATCAGGAATATTTGAAATGTCTCTATTTCATTGAAATCCATTTTCCCCTCTGAAGTTTTGCTGGGTAGGTGATTCTTGGTTGTAATCTTAGCTCTTTTGCCCTCCAGAATATCATATTCCAAGCCTTCTGATCCTTTAATGTAGAAGCTGCTAAATCTTGTACTATCCCAACTGTGGCTCCACAATACTTGAATTGTTTCTTTCTGGCTGCTTGTAATATTTTCTTCTTGACCTGGGAGCTCTGGAAGTTGGCTATAATATTCCTGGAAATTTTCATTTTGAGATCTCTTTCAGGAGGTGATCGGTAGATTCTTTTAATTTCTATTTTACCCTCTGGTTCTAGAATATCAAGGCTGTTTTCCTCGAAAATTTCTTGAAAGATGATGTCCAGGTTCTTTTTTTTTGATTGTGGCTTTCAGGTAGTCCAGTATTTTTAAAATTATCTCTCCCAGATCTATTTTCCAGGTCAGTTATTTTTTCCAATGAGATATTTCACATTGTTTTCTATTTTTTCATTCTTTTGGATTTGTTTTACAATGTCTTAATTTCTCATAAAGTCACTAGCTTCCAATTGCTCCGTTCCAATTTTTAAGGAAAATTATTTCTTTTTCTTTCTTTCTTTCTTTCTTTTTTTGGCTAGGCAATGGGGTTAAGTGACTTGCCCAGGGTCATACAGCTAGTAAGTGTCAGGTTGGATTTTATTTTATTTTGTCGAGGCAATCAGGGTTAAGTGACTTACCCAGGGTCACACAGCTAGTGAGTGTCATGTGTTTGAGGCCAGATTTGAACTCAGATCCTCCTGACTCCAGAGCCAGTGCTCTATCTACTGCACCACCTAGCTGCCCCTCAGGTTGGATTTTAGCTCAGGTCTTCCTGACTCCAAGCCCAAAACTATCCACTGTGCCATATAGTTATATTAACAGGGGCTTCTACGCAAGGAAGAGGTTATTAGCTGGTAATGATAGAAATGCAAAAGGAAAGTAGGAAAAGAGGAGCATTCATTCAATTAATAAGCACTTAATAAGTGTCTGCAATGGCCCCACACTGTGCTGGGGGCTGGGGATGCAAAGGCAAAAGGGGCCCCTGGGACAGCCCTGACCTCAAGGAGGAAGGGGATTCAAAGAAATGGGACAATTTTGTACTACCTCGTCAAGTAGAATGGCACCCTTTAAAAGTGTATATTATGTATAGATTTATTTTAAAAACCCTCCTTAATGCTGTCCTTTGTAATTTCTTTTATCCCCCAGAGTTTCTGAATTTGAAACACTGTTGACCACTGTCCTTTCTCTGACCTTGGTTCCCAGGGTGCTGCTCTCTCCTGGTGTGGAAGCTTCCTCTACTGGCCTTTCCCTTCTGCCTCTCTTCCTCCCATCCCCTAAATGTGGCCATTGCTCAAAGTTCTGTCCTTGGCCTTCTCATCTGTTCCCACGGTTCCAACTATCAGTGCTGGCCTAATGACTCCCAAACCTATGTCTCTAGCTTGAGTTTTTCTTCAGACTCCAGGCCTAGACTCAGAAGATGTCAGAGCTGGAAGAGACCTTAGGGAACCTCATTTTAGATATCAGGAAACTAAGGCTGTAAGAAAAGAAGTGATTTGTTCAAGGTCACTCAAATAGTATGTAAGAACTGGAATTTCAATTTGGGTCTTCTTACTCTAAATCCAATGTTCTTTCCACTACAGCACCCTGCCTTTCATGTGACTCTGACTGCCTGCTAGACATTTCTCCCACCCCACTGTCACCTCAAACTCAACATATATAAGACTAATTCATCATCACATTATTTCAATTCACATCTTCCTTCCTCCTGACTTTCTTTTTCCATCAGGAAGACCACCATTGTCTCAGCCACTCAGGCTTAGAACCTCATTGTCATCTTGGACAATGCCTCTTGGATGCATGAGTGAAACCCTCCCCCACCCCAACCCCAGACCTCTTTCCTAGCTCACAAGAGCCAAGATGAAGAGGAATATGGTGGAAAAGAATAACCAAGAATGTGCCATGTCCATGTTCCCTATGAGATACCTCTACTTAATTTTAAACATTCCAATCAAAATCAAAAAGGTTCAAAGTCAATGAGCCATGGGTGGTCATGTGGAAAGGACCCTGATTCTGGAGTGAGAGGATAAGAATTCAAATCCCGCCTCTGCCCCTGACTACCTCTGTGACCTTGGGCAAGTCGTTTCCCTTTCTGATGCCTCAGTTTCCTCATCTGTAAAATAAAAGGGTTGAACTAGATGGCCTCTAAGGACCCCTCCCAGCTCTAGATCTAAGATCCTCTGATCCCTGTAAACAAGAATCTGAGGATTTTACAGAGTTTTGGCTGGGCCCCAGGCTGCTCATTAAAGGATGAGGAGAAGGGAGGTACCCAGTATTCATAGAGCTCTACTGTTATTCAGCCCATAGCCTTACCCTACTGTCCCCATGGCCCCAGAGACTGCTGGGTAGGTCAGGGTCCTGGAAGCTGCCTCAGACCTGGGCTACAGGAGGCTTCCCTCAAAAAGCACATGGGACTAGGTCTAGAGGCAACAAACTACCACCACCACCACCACTACTACTACTAGAGCTCACATCTCCATAGGCTTTTACCACCTACCTGTTTAGACTATTTTACCTATTGGCTTTCCTATTGAATGAACAAATGAACAAAAGAAAAGAATGAATAAATGAAAAATAAGTGAACAATTTTAGCTTGAATCATAGAACCTCAGAAAAGGCAAAGAGCTCCTGGGCCATCTAGTCTTGCCTGCTCCCAAGCTAGAATTCCTTGGACAATACCCTGATCACATGGTCACCCAGCCTGGGTTGGGGGGAACCCCTTTCACTTTGAGGCATCCTGCCTACACTGGCCTCTTTGCAACGCTCTCCCTTCCTCCTTCCTCTCCCCCCACCCCCATTGCTCTTGGTCGTGCCCTTTGGGCACATGTCACATGACATCAAGGCAGCAATTGCCTCCCCGTTCTTTAAGCTACACACTTTTAACTCTTTCAAATTGATTCTTCTTTACTAGGGGTGTGGAGAGAACCTTGGACTCTGGGATAAGAAAGGAACTAGGTTTGAGCCCACCTCTGACACTTATTAGCTGTATGATGATAGGCAAATCTTGTAATTTCTCTGAGCCTCAGTTTCCTCATAAGTAAAATGAAGAAAATAATCTCCATCTCTCTGGGCCACCATTCTCTCGGGACCTCTAAGATCTCCCCCAAGTTTAAATATGATGATCTTGTATATAACTAGAAGGCAATATGGTGCAGTGGATAGAGTGCTGGGCTTGAATCAAGAAGATCTGAGTTCAAATCCTGCCTCAGACTTACAAGCTGTGTGACCCTGAGCAAGTCATTTAACCCTGTTTGCCTCAGTTTTCTCATCTGTAAAATGAGGGGGTTGGACTAGACTAATCTTTAAGTTCAAAATCTAGGATCCTATTCTCCTATTCTCTCCCAATTCATCAATCCCAGATAATTTCCAGGAAAAAGAACCACTCCATGCATTTCTTTGTCAGGCCACCAGGGGTCAGCATGGTAAATTACTGGGCATAGAACCTAGCGATTAGCCAGAAGGGAAAGGAAGGGAGTGAATCTTAGCTACTAGTCAGGGGTTGAAGCAGGTCCCAGAGAAGTTGAAGGCTCTGAGAGAGCCTGGAGAAAGAGGCCTTTGGTTTAATGTCATCATGGAAAGAATTCTCCAGTGTTGTTGTTCAGTCGTTCTTCTGGCTGGCTTCGTTACATATTGCCCAGGAATGAGGAGGTGATGATACTTCCATCTTCCTCCCTAATCAGAGCACATCTGGAATGTCATGTTCCAGCCAGAGTGTCACTTTTTAAGAAAGATAGTAAGAAGCTGGAAAGCATCTGGGGAAGGCTATTAGGATGGGGAAAGGCCTCAAAATTATGGAGGAACCAAGGATATTTATCCCTGAAAAGAGAAAAGTCCGAGGGAACAGAGAGCTGTATTCAGATATTTAGGATTAGATTTGGGTAGTTGGCCCCCATAGAACAAAACCAGGAGCAATGGGGGTGGGGGATGGGGAGAGACAGTCATAAAGGGGCAGATTTAGGCTTGATGTCAGCAAGAACTTCCAAATAAGTGGAATGGGCTGCCACGGAATGTAGTGGCTTCCTCCTCCATGGAGTCTTCTAGTACAGTTGTTGTATGGGTCCCATAGCCTAAACGGCCAATGGAGACTCTCAAAAAACTCTACAATTCTGTGGTTCTCTCATTGTTACTAGGCATCTTTGGCAGGATCTGGGAGGGCAGCACTAGGGTGTGTCCTAAGGCAAAGAACAGTCAATTCAAGCTCAAGGTCAGAACCTTGAGTGATCTGGGATTGAGTTCCTTACCTGCACAAGTCAAGACATCACCCTGAGATGTCATTGGTCCTATTGGAAAATGAAGGCCAAATAACCAAGTGACGATTATTCTAATCATGATATGGTGAGCTGGAAGGTTCCTCAGACAATAATCTCCTCCAACCCTACATTTTATTTTATTTTTAAGTTTTATTAATGCTTCTTTTTCACAGCACAATGGTCTCCTAGTTTGTCTCTCCTATCTGCCCAGCCAGCCTTTTCTTCCAACACATTAACAAAACAAAACAGAAAAAACTCCCACAAATCATCAAAACCAACAAGGCACACTGTGTCTCATAGCACATACAACATTCCACATCCATCATCCTCTACCCCTCCAATAAAAGGAGGGAGGTACCCAGCTACAATTCAATAAATATTGTTTCTGATTTTAAGAAGTCTTTTGCTGCTTTATCACAAAAATTTCTGAATATAATCCCTGCCCTCTCTTCTCTGCCCAGCAAGCCCATCCTTTATAGAAAAAGAAGAAAAAAAAATCAACGAAACCAATCACCTGTGTCTTGAGGTATTTGCAACACAGTCACAGCCCTCCCCCCCCTTCTGCCACAAAGGAAGAATGGTGCTTTTTCGAATCTCTTCCTGAGGGTAAAGCTTGGGCATTATAAATAATCACTAGCATTTATATAGAGCTTTAAGGTTTATAAGGTTTTCCATATCTCATTTAATCATCACAACAATCCTGTGAGAGGTAGGTACTATTATTATTTCTGTTTTGCAGATGAAGGAACTGAGGCACGGAGAAGTTAAAAGTGACTTGCCCAGGGCTACACAGTTACAAAAAAAAAAAAGAAGAAGCAAGCTTTGAACTCAGGTCTTCATGACTTGAGTCTGCCTTTATAATAGCAAGACTTTTGGTTTCATTTTACTGTTTTCATTTCTGCTGTTGCGGTTCATTGAGTTCCTGGTTCTGTATATTTCACTCTGTATATATGTTTACTCATTATTTGTTAGAGGGCATTCACTTATATTAATAGACCAAAATTTGTTTCTCCATTCCTCAATCGTGGGCATCTGCTTTTTTTTTTTTTGATTCTTTACTACCACAAAAAAAAAAGAGTGCTGCCATGAGAATATTTTCGGGTGTATGGGACCTTTTTTTTCTGTCTTTAATGTCCTTAGTGGTATACACTTAGCAACAAAATCTTTGGGTTAAAAGGTATGGACATTTTTGTCACTTTCTTAGCATAATTCCAATGTGTTCTCCAGAATGGTTGGACTATTCCACCAACAAACAATGTATAGTGTGCCTGTCTTGTCACAGCCTCTCCAACATTGACTATTTCCATCTTTTGTCATCTTTACCCAATTTTCTGGGTGGGAGGTAAAACCTCAGAGTTGTTTTAATTTGCTAACCCTGTCATTTTATAGATGAGGAAACCAAGGCCCAGAATAACTTGCTCAAGGTCACATAAGTAGTAAGTAGTGGAATTAGGAATCAAACACACGTCCTGCCTCCAAATGAAGCATTTTCCCCACCACGTTATGCTGCCAAATAAGGGAGCTGAACTAAAAAAAATCTCTAAAGTCCCTTCCAACTCTAAATGGGCATGAGGAGTGTTAGTATTAAGTCCAAGGCTAGGCCACAACCAGCTTGCTAAGCCACCCTTCCTACTCCCATCTTCCTCCCCCCAAGCCCTTCTCAGCCTTGGTCCTATAGCTTAGCTTCCCACCCACATTCCTGCCTCAGGGCCCCTGCTTCTTACCCAACCATCAGGCCCAGGCTCAAGCCCCTGAGCCCTGCTCTATCTCATATCTAGGCAGTGACCCCTGCCCTCAGTGCCCTTGACATCAGTGGGGGACCTTGGAAGCTCATTGTTGCCAGATCATTCCTGCTCCCTTCTCCCAAACTTCATGTTGGCTATTTAGGGAGTATCTCCTCTCTTTCCCCACCCACGCCCTGGCCCTGACTCAACCCCAAGGCTTTCCTCTCCTCTCCTGTCCCATGCCAGTCTAGAAACTCCTACACACCCCGGCTCCCCTGCTAAATCTTTCTCTAATCCTTATCCCACTCCCTTCCCAGCTATCATAGGATGCTAGCGTTCTAGAGTGAGAAAGAACCTCAAAAGCTTTCAAGGCTCTCATTTTACGCAAGAGGTCTGGGGAGCTGAAGAGACTTGTCCAAGGTCACACCTACAATCATCGCTCTAGAGCTGCATGAGAGGGTGGGGGTGGGGTGGGAGTGGGGAGATACCACTCATTCTGTAGAGCAGGAATTGCACCCAGGTCACCTAGGTAGTGTCAGTAGTGGGTCTTTAACCCAAGTCCAAGTCCTCTGCCTTCAGAGTCAGTGTTCTTATGACCGGCCTATATGGTCTCCCTGTCTTCTCTGCCCCTTTCCCTACCCCATGCCATGGCTGACATATTAAAGCCAACATCCTAATGGTGGCTGAACCCAAACTTGGGATGTAGAAATGAGAGGTGTTCTCTGAGTGAGGGACACAGACAGATGGGATCCCACACCGATGTTCTGCCTTTGTTTTCGGAGATGATCAATGACATCTTGGATTGATGTCTTGACTCCTGAATTGGATTTAAGTGAGGCAGAGCTGCTCACAGTCATTGGTCTCGCTCTCTCTTCCGGTCATTGAAGTCCAGCGGCAGGACAGAAGTCAGGATGACCAGCGATGGCTCAGGATGCAGTGGATGACCTTGGCATCTCCGATGTCTAACCAAGCTCTAAGCACTCCACAGCTCCTGCTTCAGCCACTTTCATGGCCGTTGCAGCAACTGCTCTCATCTACCCATTCTGCCAGGGAAAATCTTCTCATGGTTGAGGTAGACACTCCCTAGCTCACTGACAGGTTTGAGGCCTGTCAGTTACCCTCAACCTGGTTTAGCCCATTTGCAGAGACAGTTTTACCGAGGTGTGGCTTCTGTGCATACTATAGCTTCTTGGAGCCACAGGTGAGAGTTGGGGGACAGGTGGACACCAAAGGTGGATGAGCATCCCTGAAAAGGGCTCAGCAAGGGGCAGCTAGGTGGCGCAGTGGATGGAGCACCAGCCCTGGATTCAGGAGGACCTGAGTTCAAATTCAGCCTCAGACACATAACACTTACTAGCTGTGTGACCCTATGCAAGTCACTTAACCCTACTGCCTAGCCAAAAAAAAAAAAGGTTCAGAAGCTTTCACATCAGAGATGCTAGTGCTCCTGAACACCCCATACAACCCTCCACACTGATACTGCTACTGTCGCCCGCTAATCTAACCCAGACTGGAAAAAATGATCAGTCAGCCTTTGCCAATGAAGCCACATGTGCTGCCCTAAGACTCTGGACATGAAATGCCTGCTGGGTGCCAGGTACTGGGCTAGGTACTGGGGATACAAAGACAAAATCAAGACAGCCCTTGCCCTCAAAGAGCTTACACTCTATAAGGATAATGCATATTCACAAAGAACTAAATATTGGCTGTATACAAAATGAACCCAGAATGATGAATCAGGGAGGGGACCAACTGTGAGAGCCAGAAAAGGTCTCTTGAAGGAGCCCTGAAGCCTTGATGAAGAGGGAAAGCATTCCAGGCAGGGACCCAGAGAGAAGATGTTATGAACTGAGAACAGTAATGGGAAATTGCTGAAGCATCTTAAGCAGAGTGATATGGTCAAACCTGGTCTTTCAGGAATATCAATCTGGCACAAAGGTGGAAAAAGGAAGGGAAGAAAATGGAGACCAATGAGAAGCCTTTCTCGATAGTCTGGAACTGAGGTGAGGAAGGATCTTAAGACTTTAGCATCTTAAATTTAGGGTTGTGAGGGACCTCAAGGGGCCTTCTACTCCAATCTCTTCATTTTAGGGGGCAGCCAAGTGGTACAGTGGATAGAGCACCAGCTCTGAAGTCAGAAGGACCCGAGTTCAAATCGAGCCTCAGACCAAACACTTGACACTTACTGGCTGTGTGACCCTGGGCAAGTCACTTAACCCCAGTTGCCTAAAAAAAACCCAAAAGAAAACAATCTCTTCATTTTAGAGATGAGGAAACTGAAGCCCAGACAGAGGAGGTGACTTGCCTAAGGTCACAGAGGTAGTTAGTGACACAGGTGGGATTTGAACCCACAGCCATTGCTTCTCTAGGATGTGCCTAGAGAGAAGGGGCCAGATGTGAATGATATTCAATTAATGGAATTGACAATACTTGGCAACTGATTAGATACAGGAAGAGGGAGGTGAGTGAAAGTGAAGAGTGGAGGGTGACTTCTAGGTTCATGGCCTGTTTACATATTTGGTGAAAGCTAGGGGCTGAATACAGAGACCTGGGAGTCATCTGCATACAAGCCTTTCCAAAGATGGCAACCACTTCACTCTGCTTCAGCAAGTCCTCATTGCAAATAGGATAAACCCCAAAGCCTTGTGCTTTGTTATATGCTCCGCCCCCCTCACACTGGCCGATCTGCTGGTCTCCATCCATACCATCTTCTCTCCCACATTGTAGAGTCAATCCATGGGAGCTGATGAGGTCGCCAAGTGGGCAGGTAGAGAGGGAAGAGAAGGGGGGCCAGGACGCAGCCCTGGGGGGCACTCAGACATACACAGACAAAGATACAATAAAGGAGACTGAGAAGGATCAGTATGTCATATAGGAGGAGACACAACAAAGCTGTGTCTCCTCAGAGAGAAGAGAGTATTCAGAAGGCCTGGCTGGTCACCAATGCTAAAGGCTGCAGAGAGGTCAGTAAGGATGAGGACTGGGAAAAGGCCAATAGATCTGGCTGACTTTGTTACTGCATACAGTAAGCACTAAATAAATGTTTGTTGAATGAATCATTACTCTATCCCCATATTATAGATGAGGAAACTGAAGAAACAAAAGGAATTATTATTTCTATCCCCTTATTTACAAATGAGAAACTGAAGGAATTATTGTTTTTTTTGAAATTTTATTTATTTGTTTTTAGTTTTCAACATTCACTTCTATAAAATTTTGAGTTCTAAATTTTCTCCCTCCACTTCCTCCTCCCCAAGACAGCATGCAATCTGATATAGGCTCTACATGTACATTCATATTAAGCCTATTTCCACGTTAGTCATGTTGTAAAGAAGAATTAGAACCAAAGGGGAAAACTATGAGAAAGAAGAAACAAAACCAAAAAAAGAGAGAGAAAATAGTATGCTTTGATCTGCATTTAGACTCCATAGTTCTTTTCTCTGGATGTGGAATGATTATTTCTTTCCCCATATTACAGATGAGAAAGCTGAAGCGATGATCAATTCTATCCCCCTATTACAGATGAGAAAACCGAAACTTGAAAAGGTGAAATAACTTGTCAGTTGTTAGAAAGCTAGTAAGGCTGAGGGCTGAGATTCCGATCCAAGCACAGTACTCTCTCCACAACCACGAGCTGTCTGCAGAAAAGGAGAAAAGGATGGGCTAGGGTGACCTAGCAGGAGGAGGGAGAGGGAACATTAAGCACCAGATGCGTTGGTCCATCAGTTACCTCCAGCCTGCCCTCTCCCATTCTCCAAAGACAGGCTGATGGAAAAAGCACCACGTTTGATATCAGAATACTGGCTTCCAATCATGGCTCTTCCCCCAAGCTAGCTCCAAGACGTTGGGTAAGTGCCACGCTCTCTCTAGACCTCAGTTTCTCTTGTCTGTCCAACGAGGGGCTTGAACTAGATGATTTCTCGGCTTCACATTTCAGCCCCCACCGAGGCTGGGCCGGGGCTTGCCATAGCAAAGGCCAAGCAGCTGCTGGGCTGCGGGTAGCAGGCGGGACTCTGCGTTCCTAAGCGGGAGAAACGTCTTCCCACCCAGGGCCCTGGCAACTAGCAGACCAGACTTTCTGACAGCAGGAATTTCACTCCTCTGACGGGCCCCTAATGACTTTTCAGGGGCTTGTGCTCAGACTTTCCTCAATCGCCAGCTTCTTTTTCTCCCTGCTGTGTCTGTGGTCTCCCCAAGCCCATCTGAGCCTCTATCCCCTCTCCCAGCCCTCCTGGCTTCCTCTCCCAGGCAGGGCCATCTAGAGCTGGGCCTAATTTCTGTCACCTGGTCCGACTATTTCATGGTCTTATTATTGTTTTTGTTGTTTGCTTATTTGTCCATTCATTAGTTCATTTGTTTGTTCATTTATTAGTTCGTTTGTTTGCTTGTTTGTTTTACAGATGAGGAAACTGAGACCTAGAGAGAAGTGACTTACTCCCAGTCCATCCTGAAAATTAGTGACAGAGCTGATCTTGGAACCCAGGTTTTCCTAAAGGCAAGCCAAGCACCTTTTCATGACACTGCTTTACTTCTCTGGGATGGCCATTTCTGGTGTGTCATTTAATGAGGATCAGGGAACCTGGGGGACAAAATGCAGGGGGGAGGGGAATGCCTCTAATGGTTCTGGGGGCCTGAGTCCCTTCTCCTAGTCCAGGATGGCTTCCTGTTCTGTTGTGCTGAGAGAGAAAAACTTGGAGTCACATGACATGAGATCGAATCTCACCTCTACCGTTTACTAGCTATATGACCTTGGGAAAGTAATTTTACTTCCCTGGATTTGTTTCTTCATCTATAAAATGAGGTGGTTGGACTGGATGAACTGAGAGCACCCTTCCACTCCTCTCTTTACAAGCCTGTGGTCCTAGAATTGCTAACACCACTGCCCAGTTAATGTCGCTAGCCACAGCTTCTCATCCCACTGTACTCCTGGCTGAGCTCCTCTGGGGGTACCTAGTTTGGCCTGCAATGCAGTGCCCAGGACCCTGTCTAGGTGCATGCCCCCACCCCCACCTCTGTTTATATTCTAGGTTCCACACTCCCCTCAGATCTACTGATCTAGGAGCCTTGCCATATGGCAGAGGAATCAGAGATTGTCAAAGGGTTAAGGGCTCTCAGAGGCCAGTTAGTCCAACCCCCTCATTTTACAGAGGAGGAAACTGAGGCCAGTGGAGGGGAAGGGACTGGCTCAAGGTCACCAACTAATATCTGATGATGGAACTCAAACTGAGGCTCAAGCCCAGGGTCACTCAAGGAGATCAGATAGCTCCCAGCCTAGCCAAGACACTCAGATACCCCACTGGTGCACCCTGGGAAATAATTGTCATGAAGAGGGAAACGGTGCTGAGCAAAGAGAGAATTCAAATAATGGGATCTTCCTCTTTTGCCAGGGTGGGGAATCTTGCATACACTGTCAGACTCAGTTAAGTTGTTGGTTGGTTTTGCTAAAGCACTTTTTTCCCTCTTTCTTCTGCATTATAAGGAATAGTGCATTGGAAGGAGAGAGGGCAGCTATTCAGAAATGGAGGTCAAGGGGCAGCTAGGTGGAACAGTGGATAGAGCACTGGCCCTGAATTCAGGAGGACCTGAGTTCAAATATGGCCTCAGACATATAACACTTACTATCTGTGTGACCCTGGGCAAGTCACTTAACCCCATTGCCTAGCCAAAAAAAAAAACCAACAAAAAACCAAGAAATGGAGGTCATGTAATAATGATAATAATATCCAGTGTTTATATAGCTCCTGAAAGTTTGTGAAATATTTTACACAGATTATCCTTGTTTGAGCCTCCCTCACAATAATCGGTGAGGTAGGTGCTATTTTATACCCATTTTAGAGATGAAGAAAGTCAGGGACAGTGCCTCAGTTTCTTCATCTCTAAAATGAATATATAAAATAGACTTTAGATGACACAGTGCACAGAACTCTGGGCCCTGGAGTCAGGAAGACCTGAGTTCAAATCCAGCCTCAGACACTTACCAGCTGTGTGACCCTGGGCAAGTCATTTAACCTCAGCCTCAGTTTCTTCATTTGTAAAATGGACCTCACAGAGGACCAAATGAGATACGTAAAGTGGGTGCTATAGAAATACTAGTTCTTATTAGGTGTCTGAGGCAAGATTCAAACTCCTATCTTCCTGACTCTGAGTTTGGCATTCTATCCACTATGGTACCTAGCTTCCGAAAAAGATATAGCAACGATTTGTTTTTAATCTGAAGGAATGAAAGGGGGGGCTGAGCCCTGGCTGCAGGTTGCCTGACCTTCCGGGCTTTCTTCCCCAACTCCTCCCACTGTCCCAGCAGGCAGAGCACGTACCTCAGCTCCAAATCATTAAGAAAAAGGGGCACTGTTCCCTCCATGCTTAGAAAGCCAAGGCTCTCTCCAGCTCTCTGCGTGCTCTTGAGCCCAGGGGCAATGGGGGTCTGGGGCAGGAACTGTCCCTGCTCCCCTAAGGAGGCTGTTCTGGCCTCTGAGTTCCGAGACACCCTAAGAACCCAGATGTTTTGGTCTGGGAGGGAAGAAGCCTGGATCTTGTAGCAGAGATGAGGCCTGTTTTCTGGGAAGAGGCCTATTATGCCCTAGACTTGCTCATTCTTCAGAATAGGCAGCTCCCTGGTGTATAGGGAGGTAAGGAGGAAAGGTACGCAGTCCAAAGAGCACTAGCTTTGATGTCAGAAACTTACAACTAACTGGGTGACTTTGGGCAAGGTTCCCCTCTCTGGGCCTCAGTTTCTCCCTCTGTAAAATGGTTGGACTCGATGGTCTCTGAGGTCCCTTCCAGCTTGAGATCTAGGATCTTGTGTGTGACCTTGGACAAGTCCCTTCCCCTCTCTGGGACTCAGTTTCCTCTGCTGTAAAAGGGGATTGCACAAGCTGGCTTATGAGGGCCCTACCAGCTTGAGATCTAGGATCTTGTGTGTGACCTTGGGCAAGGCCCTTCTCCTCTCTGGGCCTCAGTTTCCCCCTCTGTACAATGAGGGCAATGTCAGGGGTCTGACTCTGAGATCCCTTCCAGCTATGATCCTCCTGGAAGGGGTCTTGAGCTAAGATCTCTGGCTCCAAGGCCCTGGGTATTCCACTAACTCACTAGTGAGACATAGGAAGATGAGAGTGCTGGAAGGGCCCTCAGAAGCCCTCATTTTACAGAGGAGGTATTATTAGGTACAGGCCAGGTACCTAATAAGCAGCAGAAGGTAGATTTGAACCCAGGGCCTCTAAATCTAGTGCTCTTTTGAATACATTCAATGTTTTTTGGGGGGGGGTTAGGCTATGGGGTTAAGTGACTTGCCCAGTGTCACACAGCTAGTAAGCATTGTGTGTCCGAGGTCGGATTTGAACTCAGGTCCTCCTGAATCCAGGGCTGATGCTCTATCTACTGTGCCACCTAGCTGCCCCTTGAACATTCATGATGCCTCACAAGGATGGGGGATGAAAGGAGTTTGGTTGGAATAATTCCTTCTCTAAGAACTTTCAGAATAAGCATTGGGGTCGTTTGCGGGGGTGGGGGGAGTTCAGGGGCTCCCATATCTGGAGACAGAAGGATGGATAAACTAACCTTTGGGGACCTTTACTGTGATGGGAGCCTCTGATTCCTGGAGTCCCGTATTCCTAATTCTACCCCCCTTCCCCCAACCCCATCCTGCCCTAGGCTGGGTCAGGGCTCTGGGCAAGGGGACAGCTGTCAGATATCCCAGCCCAAGCCCCTTGGCCCAAACAGGCGGACTGGCACATTGGGCCGGTCAGCCAGCCAGGGAGGGCATAACCACACGGGGAGCG